>NW_013531716.1:6547203-6700882 GCF_000836235.2 Papilio xuthus
ATCTTTTAGTTTTATCTTGAAATATATTTTTCATTATATGAGGTCGATTTTCGATGAGAAAAACTACTAGGAAAATGTTATCAAGATATACTATAAACTATTAAAATCTACAATTAATCACTCTTTAATTTAAGAAAGAAATCTGCAATTGCTTGAAAGTCTTATCTCACTAATATTATAAATGCAAATGTTGAGTTAGTTAGATTTTGGTGAAATTGGAGGAACACATAGGATACTTATTAAGTTTGTTTTTAATTCCGCGCAGACGGAGTCGCGGGCGACAGCTAGTGTGGATATAAATTGTAACAACCAATAAGACAACCAAAAACACGTGCATAAAACTAACCTAAAAACATTTCCTTTCTGTCTCCAGTAAAAGAATAACTGCATCAAAACAGCAATGATGGCTTACACAGAAGTTATCAATGCCTATTGAATGCAAATAGAGAGACAAGTCATAATAAAGATTATAAAAACAATTCTGTTTGTTTTTTTCCCGCGCAGACAATGGCCGATGGAAGAGGTCGAGGGCTCAATTGAATGGCCTTACTAATGTTAACAATACAACAGGTTACTATAGTGGTACAAATACTGCTGATAAATTTGGTATAACATCGAAATTGATCATGAGAAATCAATAAAGTTACTAACACAATAAGAACTCGATTTTTTTCCATGTTTACGTTCGAAGGAATAAAAAGAAAAATTCCATTACGTGTTAAGAAAAATTTAAAGGCATTTTATTAGAATTTGACTGTTTTTGGAAGCTATTTTTTAGTAGAGAATCTTGCTAATATTATAAATGCGAATGTTTAGATGGATAGATGGATGTTTGTTTGAAGGTATCTTCGGGACGGTTGAACGGATCTCGCTGACATTTTGCATTAACATACAATATAGTTTGGAAGAACACATAGGCCACATATTAAGTTTTTTTTAATTCCACGCGGACAGAGTCGCGAGCGAAAGCTATAATTAATATAGAACTAGACATAATAATTTCAATGTGGAAAAATAAACATAAATTTTGCCTTTTTTAATAATCAAAATGATCACATTGTTTGTTGTAATAACGTTTTAATTAGTAAAGAGATTCGTGACAATGTGCCGAGGTCGAGAGAAAAAATATCAAACTAATGAATTTTTCACACGCGCAACATTATAACGTTCGCCCTAATTATATTATTTGCTATTACCATGAAAGACACATGCGAAAATACTATTAATATTTTAAAAGAATAAGCTGCATGGAATACCTTTGCCCTTATTTTGTCTTTTTATTACTTCAAACTTTGTCTATGGCTAATAGGCAATATTCAAAATATCGTTGCAAGTCTCTCCTAAACTGAAACAATACCATAAATACTCGACACTGACCTATTCCTCTATGGGAGAGCCATAAACAACTATTTGTTCCATCGTATAAAAGTTTAGAATTAGAGACGGCTTTAGAATTTATTTATTTATTTTTTTTACGATTAAAATATATAAAGGTATTAAAGCAATATTAAACATCAAAATTAATCAAAATATCACCACATATAACTTGCAGATAAAAAATAAAAAGTTTTTATATCAAATATTAAGGGAATAATGCATATGCGTTCGGTGCATGAAAGAAGTTTTGTACATACGCGACAAGAATCCGTTATAATGCCATTGACTTATTTATGGTCTCATCTTCCCATATGCGTTATGGTCACACACACTCTTATTACGATAGTCAAAAAACTCATAATCGCATATCTTGTTAACTTTTAGAATTGCATATGGAGAAATTCGTTGTAAAAGAAAGTCTTCTAGTTTATAATACAAAGGCACGCATGGCACATTCATGTGATATGGTTTTACGTAATTTTCTCTCTTAAATTTCGTGTTCATTGACTGTAATAACTACTAGCTAGCTATTTCAAGTGTGACGTCATTAAAAGACTCATTTTCTAAAGACACAGATTGTAAAACATTTTTTTTCTCTTATATCAACCTCTTACAGTTATTCTTCTACTACTTAATTACTACTGAACTTAATATTATTTTATAACTGTCTTAAAATCACACAACAAAATTAAATTGGTAAAATAAAAAAAGGTAAAATAAATACAAGCATCGAGGCGTTACGTCACTTCTCACAACCCATTGTTCGGTTTAGTTATGTTTAATCGTGATTTTAACAATTAAACACAATAAATGATATCACGATTAGTATGCATCGCCAAATCAGTTATAGATTGACTACTGTTTAATCGTGGGTTTCTAAAACAAAAATCCCCGTTTATAACATATCTGTTTTGCCAAAAATTGGTCTCAGAAAGCTACGGTAAGTTAAAATGTGTGGACCACTTATCGATTTTGATTGCGGTAAATACCATTTAATAGTTTTAAAATATTTATCTAACTTTACAAAAATGTCACAATAAAAGTACTGATTAGTGATTTTAAGAATTATCAATGTAAAAGTATTCTTAGGCTATTAAGATAAGTATCAAATTACTTTAATCAAACTATAGTTATGATGCAATATTTTTTTATTCAGACAGTAACGCATACATAGAAGATAAGGACGTGCAGGGAAGATAATTATAACAAAGATAACAAGCCTATTTTTGAGAGTATGGCATAATGCAGTATCTCTATTGACTTGTTACGTAACATCATTGAAGACAAGAATACATATTAACAAGTCTTTCTAATAAATAATAAGATGACATAGGACATGCATCTGATATCAAATTGTAGGCAATATAAATAAAGATTTCGACAAACCCCAAAAGGCAAAACGTTAAAACGTTTTGCTTTTTGCAATGTGTAAGATACAGTAACATTCGTTCGGTTATAAAAACACTTTCGCAACTCCAAAAAATTGCCTATCAAAGACTCAACAAATTGATAAAATTACTGTTAGTTATTTTGAAGTTTTACGTCGCTCTGAAATCATTAACCGTCTATTTGAAGTCCATATACCTAATAGCTAAAGTTAATTTGAAAGCACGATCAATTGCCAGCGAAGTGTAGTTTTGCCGCGCAGTACCTATAGAAAGTTCTTTGCGAGCCGACAGACAGACCGAATGACAGTAATTTATTATATGGAATACTGGAGAGATGGGCGGTCGTCACGTTTTTGTACTTGGTCGCGGCAAAACTGATGGTAATGAAAATAGAAATTATCCAAGACGGGAAATAGGATTTGCAAATACAATTTAAAAAGCAAAAAGAACTTTCCAGTACTATGAATTAATTTGGTATTCAGAAATCTCATTCAGGAATCAGTCTGTAGTCGTTTTAAGAGGCACACGTCAGTTTAATTTTGGATTACATTTTGTATACGACTAAATGTTTATTTATACTGGTAACTATCCATTGGTTTGATTAAGATTTGAAACAAGTGAAGAAAATTTTAATACTATTTTAAAAAGATACTACATAAAATTGTTGAAAATTGCAATGAAATAGTTTCGATTATAAACTTAGCAATGAATGATGTCGATAAATCTCCATTGTTGACTCATACGTGGGACAATCCATGAATTTGAATCATAAAGTAACCTAACATAAATTTATTAAAAACAACAAACTACACAATTTTAATAAATTTAGTACAAAAATTAGTGCCAAATTATCAAGTGAACATAATTCCGTATTTTGAAGTCGGATAAAAATTTAAGAAATTTTGTTTACACCAAAAGAAAGTATTACTAAACCTAAATATTTACAAAGTAGGTTCTTACCAAATTAACAAATTTAACACGTTAACATATTAATATTGTGTAATATAATTTGTATAACTTCCTAATTTGTATTCGTAAAGGCTGCATTCACTATAAAACATTTTTAGAACATTATTTGAATGCGTTTTAGACATTTCTTATGACAATATGTGGTCGTAGTGTATTTTAAATTCAAATCATTGTCCGGACATAAAATGAAGACATGCTTTTTGTTTATTTATTTTTTATAAGACATGAAACCAGTCTTTAAAGGCCAATAACCTAAAGCTACTGGCCGTCAAACTAGGGTTACCATATGATTTTTTTAATAATCTAATTTGCATATTAAAAATTATCGGAAATGTTTTAATTTAAATTCATATGCTGTAGTTGATTTACAGTGTTATTAGAAAAATAAAAAACAGCATAGTTTTTTTTTCCTCTTTTCCCTTTGCACCTAAAAGGCAAAAATTTTAGTAATATCTGACATTAAGTAGGTAAATCATACGGACTCGTGCCTTTAAGCTGACTTGAGCTAACTTAGTAAAATTTAATAGTATTTTTTACGATCAAGCAGACTTTGCAGAGGTAGATTATTTGAATTCCTATAGTCCTATGCATCAAACCTGTACCTACATTATTCTTCCCGTCTCTTGAGGAAAGCAAAAACATATTACTGAAGCTTAATCGGATCATAAGAACATGTAACGAAGTTATTAAATCATACTGATATTATAAATGCGAATGTTTAGATGTTTGTTACTACAAATCTTTAAAACGCCTTTACTAATCGCGATGTAATTCACCACAGATATATAACCTCGTCTGAAAGAACACATAGGTTACTTGTTTATTTTTTTTTAATTTCGCGCGGACAAAATCGCGAGCAAAAGCTAACATTGAAATTAAAAATATCAAATATGTAAATATGTGAAGCTTTGAATTTTTAAGTCGTGAAATAATTTATTTTCACATGATTTCTGTATTTATTATATGAAACCATTTGCCCCAAATAAATACGTAACTGTTAACATCATAAATATTCAAAATACATAACAATTCAAAAGATTTGACCTACTACATTACATCTAACGGTAATT
Source organism: Papilio xuthus (assembly GCF_000836235.2). Classification (NCBI taxonomy): domain Eukaryota; kingdom Metazoa; phylum Arthropoda; class Insecta; order Lepidoptera; family Papilionidae; genus Papilio; species Papilio xuthus. The sequence continues at coordinate 6,552,008 of NW_013531716.1, forward strand.
ATTTAAATTTTATTTGAATTTAACACAGATTGGAAAACCATATTAAATCTTTTACTTCTAATATCTTTACCTGTGAAACTAAAACATAAAATACTTACAACGATAGAAAGTAAATCCGAAATACGAAGTCAAAGCAATTTAGTTAGATCACGACTCCCCAGTCACTGCACATTCACAGTCAACAGTTTATAACTATTAAATCAAATAGAAAACAATTAAATTAACACTAAAAGTCACAAATACTGATCACTTTTTTAATATAACAATGTTGTTCACACGACGGTTTTTGAACGTTATTTTCAAACAGAATGCGTAACGCTCTATGACAGTTTCAAATCCAAGATGGCAACGCGTGCGCACTCCACGGCAACTCAGCTTGATCTGTCTGTCCGCGAGTCACTATCGAGTATTTCGTTTTGTGTTTCGACGCGCAACTCCAGAGAATGATAATGGGACTGTATTAATTTTTCCTGGTTCTACTTGTATACGATTTTAAACTGAATAAACAAACTACGATACTTTAGTTAAGTAAGTATAATAAAATAATTTTCCTTATTTGGTCTATACGAAGTTATCAGCATTTGTATTTATATAAACCTAAAATAAATCTAATGAAGTTGCAATACAAGCAATTAGACAATATTTTACTAGACTTATAAAAACGGCCACGTCAAAATATTGAACACAACTTTGTTAACTTCCCACTTAATTCAGACATACTTGTGTCAAATACCTAGTTGTTTTGAATATTCTTTGAACCTTTTTCGTGTTACGATGAATTGATAACTTTTTTATCCTATAAAATATAGTAACGTTTAAAATTATGACTCTAGGACCGCAGTACCATGATGAAAATACAAAGAGTATAAACGGGAATATGGAAAGTATATGCGCTATAGCAGCTGGCCTTATCTTAACTGCCATCGTCTGAAGCAACGCTGACCTGTTGTTATAAGCATGTATTTCCATTACCCTAACACCTGTATAAAAACATAAAACTTGTAGCCACATCTTACTTCTTACTAATATTATAAATGGGAATATTTGGATGTTTGTTTCAAGGTATCTCCGGAACGGCTCAACGGATCTTTATGAAATTTGGCAAAATTTAGAACATAGTCTGGAAGTACCGGTACACATAGTTTTTTTTTTGTAATTACGCGCGGGCGGAGTCGCGGGCGACAGGTAGTTTAAATTAAAACAGGGGTTTGAATTCCTTAAAAATTGCGCCCACAGTACAATCGCCTAAGGCAAATTCACACACTCTCTACATGTTTTGGATTCTCAGTTGTTAGTGGTTTTTGTTTTAGGATGCCTCAGTTCAGTAACCCGATACTTCCTCTGGGATTCTTTCCCAACAAGTTAATCACGAAACAAAAACTTTGCATTGATTTTTGTGCACGTTGCTGTTTTTTTTTAATTGAACAAAAAGTTAAACATCTTATTAAAATGAGCTGGAACTTGGTAAAAAATGCATAAATTTTCTTGCTTAATTTTTGTTCATTTCTTTTAAAATTCTAATATAAATTCTTTGATCTGATTGTTTATGCATTAAATGCAGATTATAAACATAATTATAATAAAATTATAACTTAAACTTACCTTTTGTATTCATTTAAAATGCTTATTTCGGTGATTTACCGTGGGTTTTCGTGAATAAAATCTCAGTATAAAACATATCGTTATTTCTGTCATTGTCTTTGACATAATAGAGACATCAATATGTTTTGAACTGTCATTTTGGTCTTAGAATGCCACGGTTACTGACTTTTTAAAATTAAATGTATGAAATCTTTAAAAACCAGGCACATCAAAGTAATACGTAAATAAGTGTATATATAATATAGTGAGTGTATACGACATTTCCCAGAAATCGTAAGCCGTTCCTTCGTCACTGGAAATAGTAAACCTGATCTGAGTTATGAATAGCTAATGATATATTCACGTACGCTATTTGAATTATGTATAAAACATAATTTAACCGTTAACAAACATTATTAAAGCCTCAGTAAAGATTACTACAATGCTTAGTCAAAGCTTATTGTCAAAATCTTTATAGTCAGAAATAGTCCATTTTTGTACAAGTTTCAAAAATTGCTTTTTTCCGATTATGGTAGAGATATAAAAATAATACTGATTTTTATTTTAAAATGAAATAAATACAGGCAACTACAAAACTAAGACCTTATAGAGCTTTATAAGTAAACTATTATATAACGCTTTTTGATACAGTTTTTAACGGTTCACATGTTAATATTCATTTTGTAATTTTAAATAGAACGGTAAAACCTAAGAATAAATTAAGAAATTGAAAATCCATTTTATTTTACACTATTTTGTGATAAAGTTAAACGCAATAAAAATAATTTTTTAGGAACAGCGCCATCTAGTTAATGACTTTAAAATTTCATTCCTTCTCGTCGCTCCTTTGACTTCCGCTTTTGGTATTATTCTATACAATTTTTTTTTCCTTAGTTTTTAAAAATTATAAATATCCGGTCTTACCTGTTCGTTGTGCGATGCCGTCGCTCGCGCCGCCTCCCGCCGCAGCTGTGCTATCACTCGCTCTTTCGATTTGATTTCCTCCAGCTGAGAACAATACAACCACATTAACCAAACTAATGCTAGTTTCACACCAGGCCAGAACAATGAGACAGAGCAGTACATAGTATATACTACTCTGCTTTTGTTTGAACGAACAACTGTTAAATAGTACTGTTGTGACTGGGTATCAATAACTGTACTTCACTGTCCTCGTGTGAAACCACCATAAATACCGAAATGTAAACAAAACAAGATGCGACCGTCATCACACGTGTCAGCTATGACGTCATTATAAATGAAAGGGACGTTGTAAATATAAATAAACAAACTATTATAAAGTCATGGTCTCCTTTGAAAGCTCACTGCAGGATTTAGAATTCCATCAGGAATACATCCGGTATCATCCAGTTCAGATTTTTATTAATAGTGGGTTTCCAAAACAATCGTACAAAAACATATTATCATATTAATAATGAGTTTGAGCTTGGAAACTTATGATTACATATTTACGTATAATAGAAGCGCATTAAAATATCCAGGGTGGCTATACCCTTGAGATTCATCTATAAAGCACTGTTTCAACAGGCTAGTCGTCGTCTTTTCTGAATCTAATTTCTTGAAAACCTTAACTACCTAACGGTCCTAACAGTGTACTACAACAGTATTCGATTTTCATATTTCACTGTAAGTGGTTGTCGTAGGGTGAACATACCAGTTTATGGCACTGCGCGCGCGCGTCCCTACGCGCTGTTAGTTCTGTCGCCGCATGTCGTGCGCATTGCGCACGTAGCTCAGCCGCGCGCGCGCATTCCGCCGTCTGCGCCACCTGTTAACAACACAATACAACTTTTAAAAAGAGAAATAAGTTCGTTGTTTAAAACTGTAATCGGAGAAAGTTAAAAAACAATTTCAGGTGAATTCAGATGAGAAAAAATATTTTAAAGATCTATGTTACACATTTCGACTAAAATAAATACATAATCAGATATTATCACGGTACATTAGAGAATTCCAGTCGAAATTTGTTAAGTCTTAAAAAAACTTATGATTAGCTACTTTTATGTTGAACTAAAAAATTGCTATTCAAATCCATAAGGCAAACGTGAAAATTCCTAAAAGTGTTACAAGATACATTAAATCTTATAATATGCACTCTACATTAGCTGCTTCTTAATTTCTAGGAAAAACTAGAATAAAAAAAAAGTCGTGTTTGCTTTTCATTATCGCCTTACTAAACATTGTAAACATAATATTGTCAACTTATTACAATTCAGCCAATATTATCTTTGCGCCGATAATTGACATGCCCTTATTGAGCTTTTATTGACTGCTTCAAGCTTCACTTAATGATTTGCTATAAAGTACTAAATGACCTTAAACTTCGCAGTCCGCGACTAACTCCTGGCACAAACTGCTGCTTACAATGTTTCTAATACTAACAATCATCGCTCTCATTCATCCTTCAATTTCCATAGACCCAGATAGTCCTCTGTCCAAGGAAATTTTTACCTATCACAACCAAACTTCCTTTAAAGCGGAATACGCGTTCGAAGTCGTAGAGAAAATATTCAACGCTTTCAAGCAATGGTTCTTTACTATTACCTTTTGTGACTTCACATACTTTGAAAATAGGATCTTAAAATACACAGAGAATAATGGCTACGGCTACCCTGTTATGCTCCTCAACGGCTGTCCTGATGCGAACAAAACTAAAGTCAAACCAAGAATAAACAGACATGGCGCGACTGCGTATCTAGTGACATCCAATCAACTATCTTTGGATGGAAGTGAATTTGTTATCGAAGCTCTGATGAGAACAGGAGTCTTCAAGCCAAGAAGTGCAGTTATATTCGTCATCAACACACCAGTTGAGATGGACAGTTATTTCTTCTACACCATGAAATTACATTTCCGTCTTCTTCTAAGCCGGAGCATAACAAATTCAGTCATGGTATTGTACTGCCATCGCTTGATTATGTATACTTATAATCCTTTTAATAACGAAATAAGAGATGTTACAAATGTAAAAGACGTAGGTCGATTACTTGCTCAACAATACAATAATTTATTCCGTCAAGAATTACGTTTGAGTGTGTTTCGAAAAATCTTCGTATCTAATGAAAATGGACCAGTATACTGTGATTCCAGGCTCGCCGAAACAGTAATGAAAATACTAAATGCCACTTGCAAACCTTTAGCACCACGAGATGCGAACACTGTGGGAGATTTACTAAAGAATGGAACAGCTACAGGAGTTACTGCGGATTTAATTGATGGATACACTGATTTAGAATTGAATTCAAGAATCCTTAAGAATTCATATTACGGATATATTGATACGACATATCCTTTAGTACAAGATGAATTATGTTTCTTAGTGAAGAAATCTTTGAAACAATCAACATTTATGACAACGTTAAAGCTTATATCAGTGGACATGTTACTGCTTTGTATTTTCAACGTCATCTTCTTTATATCAGTCGCTCTTGTTTCAAGAGCTTTAGAGAAAGGAATTTGGAATTTAAAGGATAAGAGAAATGCATCGTCGACAGTTGTAGACTTAATAAAGTGCTTCATAAGACAGACAGTTGATATCAAATTCACAGGACCTATATTTCGATGCGTTGTTTTTCTGATTATGATTTATTCTTTAGTCGTCGATTGCGCTGTTGATGTACGTATTCATATGATCATTTACATTTAAACTAAAAACATTTTTGTATATTGCACTATACAGTAATTCAATCAACCCACATCTTTTTATCTACCTCTTTTCCTTTAAAACTTGGAAGGTTTAGACAAAGTGCATTCGCTACGAAGCTATTCCATAACGAACTTCAAAAATGTATAGAACTGACAATAACTTTCGATAAGCCACGTGATTGTCGCGCGTCAGTTCCATACAATCTTGAAGTTCGCTATGGAATAGCTTTGACGTGAATGCATTTTGTCTAACCCCTAGTACAGATAAACATTTAAAAAGTATAAAACTCTTAGCAGATAGTAAATAAATATTATTTTATCTAATTACAGGGCATCATAACATCAGCAATAGCTTATCCACGATACAAACCAGATATAAACACACTATCCGAACTGCTACAAACAAATCTGACCTTTGCGGTACACAATCGACATTTACATATCTACAATAGAAGTCTCGGTGGCGAGTACTATAATGTAATTAGAAAACGGACACAAATATTCGGCGACTCGCAAATAAAGCAAGCGATTGTAAAAAGACAGTTCCAATACGCCATTTTATTGAGGAAGACAGACGCTCAGTTCATAAGCAGACAGCAATCGAATATGATTAATGGAAGACCGTTATTCCACACGGTAGAAGAATGTCCAGTACCATGTTCTATAGTTTACGGGTTGAGATATGGAAGTCCATATCTACCAAAGCTGAACAACATCCTTCATCATTTAAATCAAGGAGGAATTTTGCAGCACTGGAGTAAATCAGACGAGTACAGTCTATATCGGACAAATGGTAAATCAATTTACGGTGATGAGAATAAAGAAAAAAAGCCTCTAAATAATGAGAATGTGAAGGAAATCTTCGTTGTACTTCTTATAGGTATTTCAGTGAGTTTATTAGTGTTTATTATTGAAATATTACTTAATTATTTTGCTTTTAATTTTAAGATTTTAAAAACATTGAGATGCTAATTTTATTCGTGTTTTAAAATCATGCAAGATAATAATTATATTGCTTAATGTACCACTAACATAATGTAGTAAATTTAAATAAAAACATTAACATTGTTTCTATGAAAAATAATATCTCCTGATAGTTTTATGAATTAAGTAGTAGAATTTAATGCATTCCTGTAATCCTCTTAAGCGTATAACATACTCGTAACTGACTCGGATAATTCTCTAATGCACGTTTTTTTCTGTTGAACCATAATATTCATAGACTACAAGCTGCTAAGAGAAAGTAAACTAATTTATAGGTAGTCGGTAATAATGCAGAGTGATTTAAAATTGCTATAAACAGGGATAAAGTATAATAACTAAACGTTTTAAAGGAAGAATGGCCAAAAAATATTGAAAGAAAGACTCAAAGGCCTTTGTTCTGCAGTAGGTCGATGTTATCATATTAAAAAAAACTATAACGTGGTTATTGAAAATGTGGTACGCACCTTGAGTTTCTCATGAAGGCCCCTGTTCGCCGCTTTCAAAGACTGAATCTCTGTCGTTAATCGTTTTAATTCGACAATTTTGTTGCAATTTAATTGACTATCTTCTAACTTCTCCGGTTTTATAGAACACGTTCTTAATTGTTTTTCTAAGAACTCTTCTTTCTTTTTGTATTCAGTCTTTAAATTTCTGATTGTGCTTTCATGTCGGGCTTTCAAAGCTCGGACTTCGCCCCGCTCGGAGTCTAGAGCTTTCTTCAAGTTGGCGTTGTCAAGTCGCAACCTTTCGACGAGAGCTTTCAGTCTATTGAGGAACGCATCGTCGAAGGTCCGCTTGTGGTCTTCTGGGGCTGTGCATTGTTGGCTGGAGGTCGATGTGTCGGTGGACGTCATGTTGGACGCCACCGGCTCGTAGTTTCGGGTGCTGTCTCGAACGTCCGCGGTCTTTCGCCTATACGAATCGCTGTCTCTTTCGATATGCGTTTCGTTATGGGATCTGAAATTTTAAAAATGTTAAAGGTGATTAAAGCAAACCATTTAATTTAACTACGTAAAAAGTTTTTATTAATAAAAAAACAGATCCAAGGTTAGATCTGTTTAAAACACTTTCACCAAATTTATTGCGATGGAGTTCTCATGACAATACTAACTACATTGCCTGCGGAATGTTGTTTTTTTCATAATTTTTAATATGAAAAAGGAACCTGGCATACATGACCATAAATTAAGCTTACTATATAGCAATGAAAACTACAAAAAGGGTTCCTGACAGAAGGACGGACGGACAACAAAGTGATCCTATAAGGGTTCCGTTTTTTCCTACGAGGTACGGAACCCTAAAAATAATTCAACATTTTTGTTAATATTTTATATTTCATCATCTATATTTTGGCATCAGCTTACGCTACAGTTAATGAAAATGATTTGCGCATAAAGATAGGATCTTCCTATAAATACATGGACAAATGACGAGTCATCAAAGAGAATGAGAGTCATGAAAGATCATTAATCTTCTTCAAAAGTCCATTAGTTACCATATCGGTAGTATATTAAGATCTACTTTAGATTCCGTGGCCACTTAAGTTAAGCGAAATATTGATTATTATAAAATATACTCTAAATCGTTTAATAATGCCGCATTAAAATGTATATTGTAGTTTATAAAGTATAGATATTTTGGACATCTTCCAACTTTCACTGCTTCAGAAAAGAGCAGCCCTAGTGTGAGATATTGATGATATGTCAATTATATTCATAAATATTGACATAATGAGCGCCCAGGGGGCGTTAGTGTCCTTGTATTATTAATTAACGTGTTGGCAATTAGTTCGTATTCGTGCCAATAAGTTTTTATATGATAACGAATAATTTTTAGGTTATTCTTTTCAACGCCTCATTCAAAATAGACAAAATACTTTTTGCCGTTTACTTCTGCACGAAAAAAATATTTTCATTTAAATCTTTACAAATGTAATTTTAATTTTTAGATTTAAGCATGCATAATTTACATAATACACAGTTGTTTGTCTTGCAAAGTTAAAAAAGACATCATAACACTAATATATTACGCCATATTAGGTTAGAACAAAGTATCAAAAGATGTCGAGATAAAAAAAGTAAAATGAACTGGATTTAGAATTCCAGTGGACTTCCTAGAAACAGTCTGCGGCATTCGGAAGCATCGAAAGTGTTAACAAGCAGCTGTTGCGATGCTCAACAAAAATAACCTATTTCGTTACAACGCACGCCGAATGAAACAGATAGCCGCCATTTTGGATCGCATCATGCTTTCCTGTTATAATGACGTTTAGATGATATTTTTAATCTAGCCCATCATCGGACATCTGGTTTAAAATAACTTATTTAAGTATTTTTTAACTTGTAAATCCCCTAGTAACATTTACTGAATTTGCCGGTGAACTATTGCGACATGAAAAATGGGCGTATGTAGATGTTTTCTGCGTTACGACTGATGAATGAAGGTTTTCAATTTCCCTTATTGCATCTCATTATTTCTTATTTGTTAGAAAGGGATAGGTAATTAAAAGAAAATGAGAACTAATTGCCTATTATTTAATGTGTTTAGATTAAAAAAAGATAGAAAAAATTAACTGAAATAATATTTGGTTATTCTTTAGTGCAACAAAAACTATGTTACATTGTAGTGGTTATAATCGACTTGAATATGCAGCAATATAAAAACCTCAGCTTTTTACGAGTAAAAACTCTTTGAATATCTACATCAAAAACACATTACACAAACAAAACTCATTAATGAACGCTCTGTTATAAAGAAAGTTAGCTATAAACTTTGCTTAGCTGATTTCAGTAGTAAACAAAACATCAAACGGTTCCGCCGTAATTTCTAAACATAGAATCGTTTACGATTAAAATACCAGACAAAAATTTTAGCTGGATGACCTTAAAATTCAATCTGTTGGTCTCAATCCAAGCTTCCAACATCCACATCAGCGTGTTCAGCCGTCTTTTATAAGAAAATGGTCGCAAATTTACTAAATTAGTAGCCTACTTTAGCTACTTACTAGCTTATTTCATTTTAACTTATCTTTGTTCCAAATGTCATTCAGATCCGTTTGACTTTTTTTAAGATAAAGGGGCAAACGAGCAGCGTGAACACCGAGGTGTTTCATCGCCCATAGACATCTGCAATACCAGAGGAACCGCAGATGCGTTGCCGGCCTTCAACTTTCCGACTTTTTTGCAATAACGTGGAAACAAATAACCATCAAACTTTCGCATTTATAATATTAGCACAGATAATAAAATGCTATACAATAGTATTAGTAAGAAAATATGAGAGCGCCCGTATAAGTAAGTCCGAGCCAGTATTAAGTTCAACTTCATAAGGAAGTTGCCGAGCAAAGGACGCTCCCAATTGTGCCAATTAACTGCGACCGGCGACCCCGTACAGGGTTGTGTGTACATTGATTACTAGCCAGGTGGAATATTTGTCTAAAAATTTGGAAAAAGAATACAAAATATGGTTAGATAGTATACCATTTTTGGAAGGCTGAGAAAGATGTCTAGCCTCATCTCAGCACTTAAAGGAAATGAAGAATTTTCCCTGAAGTTCATAGAGATAATGCTCGTCTTACCATACAATTACCTAGTTAACGAGGTTTGTGAGCTTAATTTTAAGATTACGAGTAGCTACTGTTGTTATTGTGTTTCGTATTTCAGTATGAAGAGATGTAACATTCCTTTTTTTACAGCCAACCCTAACACGACCTGATTTGTCGTCAGCTATTCGCAGCGAAGCCATTTGTAATGCGTGAATGCTCGTATACAATATCACTGCTGACAATTGGAAGACGACCATCACAATACCAGTGATACATACAAACGATACATGAGAATGCGATAAACGATAATGAAGTTATAGCCAAATAGTCCCTTTTTTTCTTGTAAACCTTTCAAAATTTCATTAGGATCGTTGAACTTTTCTTCTTCAATTTGTGAACTCCAAACTATATTTCCCGCCAATATAAACCATCGCAAAATCTTCCGTGGATTCCATGGAGTCTTCCTGGTCCACTTCTGTAATCACTATTAGCAACGAACAAAGAATGCGACGTCTTAAATACAGTATAATATTTCAAATGATAGGCTGTCATTTAACCGTTAATAATTCATATATGGTTAATCCAAAAGTGATAAATATACCTCTCTCTCTCTAGACTATAAAATAAACTCTCAATTTTTGTCTACTTAGCGAAAAGCCTGTAGCATAAAGGAAGGAAATCAAAATATGTGTTCTTTTACTGGAGTGTATTTACAAATTACCGTTCAACGCAATTTGTAAAACATTATCATTGTTTTCCAAAACAATTCAAACTTTCGTTACTGCTATGAGAAAGTTATTGAGAACCTACAATTATTCTAGTATAACCCAATTTTTTTTCTAGAGAGGATTGATTTATGCATACTCCGCGCATTCTAGTACAACCTAGACAACGTATAATTTCGCTCAGTCCTCATCCATAAAGCTGGATCGGATTAAGTATTTAAAAATATTGGGTTCAAGGTATTTTTAAATGAACACAAGTTAAAGAGAAATGTAGCTTTTAAAAGAAGAATTAATCATTGTCAGATTTTAATAATGCACAGTCAAGAGAGACCCTAACCGAGCGTCCCGTTTCACCAAAAATATCCGTGACACTCCCGATAATGGCCGATTCACACATACGTACCAACACTCACTAGAGTTTCCTAATTTAACTCGCATGCAACGCCCCGTTTCTACGTACACACTGAATTGACATACATAATCTGTGGCATTTCTCAATTCAGTAACACGATACCGTTTAGTTCAATGTGTAACGTAAAAGTATTGTATCAGTGCATATTGTCTACGTTCAATTTTGCTTTTTTTTATAACAGTTATTGCTTTCCTTAAAGTCGCCTTTTGAAAAAAAGTATATTTTAAGGTTAATAAAATACAAAGTAGCAATTATATTTAGATGAACACTCTTTCCATGGTTAAAATCTGAAAGTTGTTATATGATAAATGAATAGAATATGAGAAAATAACATTATGTTTTTTACTCTGTAATAAATCTCAATATATTTTCGTGCTGGTATTTACTCCTACTACTTAAATTAAGAAAATAGGCACAGATTACCGAGTTAAGATTACATCGACCCCCGAACGGCGCACTGCTAGGCAACCGGTGAAATAACGTAAACAATACGCCCAAATCTCTGCAAAGGTCAATGACCCTACTCGATTAGAAATTATGGACTAGAAAAAAGTTTAAAATATTTATGGACTAAGCTCCGAAAACCTTTGCAATAGAAAAGATCAACTTTACAGTATTTAGGCAAAAAGAAATGGGGTTTGAATTATTATTTACACTTTAATAAACCAAAACAACACCATTCTTAGGTCCCAACCGCCTTTAAGACGTTGTAAACAAAGTTTAAAATATGGATATTTTAGAGTAAAACCCATACGTCATAGCTAATACTGGCATAACCTTCACGCCGCTGCTGAAATACGATGGCTCTGAGCCAACTCTGCGTGAAATCGTGTCTCGAATAGGATACCATGGTGACGTCACAGGCAGAAAGGAAGACAACTCCGATTTTTTAAACTGACAAGATTTGAAATTCGTACTAGCATCAGTTCCTTTTTCAAATTTCAGTTTTTGGTTGAATACTGTTCGTTTAATTTTAAAACAACCAAGTTAGAGTCGTGTTAACAATTAAATATTTATTACTAAAGATATTAAAGAAAAAAAAAACACTAATATCGTAAAGAAACACCACGACGCATGTATGGTCGAGTGCTTCACGAAATCATTTTGAGTTCGTAGTAGAAACTGTTTATCTAATGTTGTCCCAGTTTTACGCACAGTCGCCTTCAAAGATTTGCGCTAATTTTTTTTCCAGCCAGATGTCTTGCGGCTGTTTTATTGCCATTCGAATGTGATTTTTTGACACCATAAATATTTATCCGATAAACTAATACTTCTAATAATACTTGAATGGCCTATTGATACCGGATACTAATATAAATGTTTAAGGATGCTTTAAAGGATGTACTCAAAAGAACAATTTTCTGCCAAAATATTCACTTTGAAAACTATAACCTATAAAATGTATATTTTCGGATAGTCGCAGTTGCATCATAGTTTGTCTTAAAGGAATTAACACTTAAGCTATGATTAGATTTGTTTTGTAGACAATAGGTTTCATTGACTCTTAAGGAATTTTAAAAGACAAGCAACATAAATTCATAGATGTAAAGCACTACAATCTTTTGTATGTAGTGAAAAATGTTATTTCTAACATAATTGTGCAGTTGTGACAATTTTACAAAGTTCCAGATATTAGAAAAAGATTGGAAAACCACAACAACAAATTTAAGAATAAGTACGTAGTAGATAGCCTATCATTTGATGTAACGATACAGTATCTACTGCATATATTGCGAGATATTTTGATATCGTCGTTCACTGAGAGTTGGGAAAAAAATAGATGTCGAAACAAAAATTAAACAAAAGTGTCGTCAACTTTCATTAATTTTAGGAATATAGCGTCTTGTTAACTTTAGCATCGACAAATGCCTTGTATCACAGTTTTAATCTAGCTTAATTTAAAGTTATCACCTACTAGACGAGTAAGATAAGCTATAAATAGTTTTAATCATCTAAAAGTTTAAATTGTAATACTATCCAGTGGTCGTTAAATTCGTTCTAATTATGCTAACAACTTTGTCCCTAAATCACCTCTACAACGAGATGCAGTAATTATCAACAATGAGAGTCCTGCCTGAATGGCCTTGAAAAAGAATCACGCTACTCCGTCGTTCACAAAATAATGAATATTAAGTACTTTTAATAGAACAATAGAATGATTCTGATAGATGTCATTCAGGTCTACCTTATAAGTATGTCACAAAATTAACTATACGTGTCTGTATAGGTAGTTCGCTTTGAGTTGTCAAAAGACCCTGATTTTGAACGTTGAATCCGGAACAAGCAAATTCGGATATTCTAATATTTCATATAATTTTGGGACATTTTAATAAACATCAGAAGTAATAATAATAGTAAGTCAAATAGAAATTAATGACATTAAATTTTAGTTCTGCCTATTACTAAGTTGGTACCTATAACAAATAATAGAGTTTGTTTAGTCGTGAAGCTGCGGAAGTCGAGCCCTTAGAACTAACTATAGCTAGAGTTTTGTTATTGTCTACGAACAATCATATTTGTAAAGTTAATAAAGAGATAATGTGTTTCTGTTTAATAAATTGTATTTAAAATGTTAACATCAATTGAACTCGGGTTGTAAGTAGGTTGGAATGCAAGGTAGTTAAACAGTTGTAGGCGGGTACGTAAAGGGGAACCGCATCAATGATACACAGCGGCAATAGAAGCGTAAATATTTTTTATTTTTATTATTCATGACGGGAATAGTTTAACGATGACGACGATTCATTACCTTGTTGACAAGAATCCTTTGCTAATCCTTTGATTCGGTGCACAAAATTCCACACCGTGTATCCGAAACGCACAAATTTTTAAATTTTCGTCGCGTTACGTCGCTCCCGCTAAAAAATGACATAAACAAAATGGCGACAGAAATGGCGCGTTTTATTTATCACTTATATTTATTATGGTTATAATTATTGGTGAGTAATATTAATTTGAGTTATTTTCGTTTCGTCGCCGCGGGAGACGACGGGCGGACCGCGCGGAGTGGACGTCGAGACTGAATTTTACTGTTCCGATGGGCGGCGGCAAACGCCCGCCCTGCTGCCGCGAACGCACGCGTCATTCAACAATGTATAAACTCCTGTGGCCTAATTTTACTAATGGGGTAAGCCCACGTTAATAAATTAAAAAATGTGTCTGGGACATTAGCAAAGAAGTACATTGGTTTAATTGGAATAAACTACGATAAAAGTTACAAGACGCGTGAAACCACGAAAAACACATAGCCAAACGCAAGTAAACTTACGCTAACACATTAAACTTTAGATGACTAAAGGAGACTACTACACTATAGCCGAAATAGATCTATATGTCATTTCACTTTCATTCACAGCTACATTCAGTATGAGGAATTTGAGACTTATGAGCGCGAAATTCATTAATTACCAAAAACATGCGAGAGTATTGACTCCGCGAAAGTCCGTGTAATAACTGAGATCTCATATCGTGAGCGGGTTTCTTCACAAAAAGTAAAGCGATAGTTAAGATGAAATGATATCATTAACATACAAAACGGCCGTCCTTGTAGAGAAAATGTTTCGCTACGCTACTGTACCCAGAATATAATAAAACAAACATACATACAAAACTATCCATTTAAATATATACGAAGAATCATTATTATTCCCTTATTCTCTTAATAAGAACACAATGAGATTTGTGAAACGTAGAAAACGCCTTGATATCCATAATATCCATCACCTAAACACATCTACAGGTTCAGAGGAATTTAATAAATTGACTTATCCATTATATAAACATACGTTTTTGTTTAAAAGTTTCCGTAGTAGAATGTGGCAATTATTCGGAAATATTATGCGGATCACTTATAATTTAATCTATTTATAATTGACTTAAGCCCTGTTTCACAATGTCTTAATAAGTGCTGGATAACTAACTAATAAACAAATTAACTGATACATAATATTTCCGGTCAAAATAGTATGCGTTTCACAGACGACTTTATTTGACAAATAAGTTCTAAGTATCTAATTCAGGGCAAATAGCAAATGCTTATATCAAATTAGTATTACAAATCCATCAGTAAAATTAGTAATTGTATGAACGTTGTTGTGAAACTAATTGCGGTTTCAGTGTGTAATGTTATCGAGGCGTGTTAAATCGAGCTTATCAGGGACCATTTACATACTATATAAGAATCTGGTGTGATGTACATTTTTGTTACTACGCTGTGTAGAAGTATTGGTCTTAAAATGGAAATGTAATGAGTGTGTGTAGATTTTTTTATATTTGGATAGGTGTAGTATTGGATTGACCCAGGTTTATGATGATGACGATAATGTGTGACATCTTGTTTTCAATAAGACATTCAATGGTTCAACTTTGGTGAGAGATTTTTTTCGGATGTCTTACTACGGTAAATAATAATTACAAATAATTCATCTATTCCATTTTTAGAAGTAGATAAAAGTAAATTTACACTAAAAGACTCCCTTAGGTTGCATCAAATGATTGAGCGCGGCCCTAAATGTATAAAAGTCAATTGTGGAAATTTATTACTCTACAAGAGTAAGCAAATGAACCTCTTGCATCTTGTTATCAATGGAAACAACAATTCGATCGTGTTACATTTTAGTAAGTGTTATTAATACTTTTGTTCCAAGTGTTATTTAACATATCGATAAAATATTTTATTTCGTGACGTATACAATGATGAATCACTCGAAATTCCGTTTATCATCAAGCTCGCCAGCCAACGCAAAAAACGATTACGTTCCAGTTACTGGTATATTTTAGTAATAAAGAACCAAGGAACAGTTTTTATTGTAGTAACTACTTTTTACAGAATACTATTAACTTAATTACAATTTTATAAATAAATTATATAAATACTGTAACTGTAATAAGTAATTATTAATAATTCAATGAATTATTAATTATTACTTATTTTCATAGGATAAATGTTATTGATAGCGTGAAACGGAATAAAGTTTTTTTCTGGTACAATTTTGACAAGTGATAAAGTCTGTCTTCTGCCTACAAAAGTCTGTCCGTCCGCGATTAGCCACTCCTATCTCGACGATACTTAATTAGATTTAATTTCAATAATCTGGTGCGTGAAATGTAGTGTTTCGTTTACAAAATTTGTGTATTGCGATGGCTTAGTTGTTTACAAAGTGTTTAAAAAGATATCACAATGTCTGGCAGAGGTGTGTTGAGGAAGCTGTTTTATAAAAAGCAGCATAATAAGGATGAGAGGGCGACTGAGATCGGAATGCCTACCAACGTGAAGCAACATATCCATGTAAGTAAAAATTCGGAAACTGGGATGTTGGAAGGTCTGCCGTCATCATGGTTGAGACTTATAAATACGCAAATCACACCCGCGGAACAAAACGAAAACCCGGACGCGGCCATTCAGGCTGTGAAGTTTCATATGTATACAATAAAGAAAGAAAAGGCCCAGGATGAACCATTCAAACCATTTGTGACTGAAGAAGCTATCACTGAAGAGGATTTGGAGATAGAGAAATTATTAGATAAGAAAAATGCCCACCAAAGTCAAGACTCTGATCTATCTATCGGTCAAAGTAGTGAAGAGGATGTTGCACCAAATGACAATTTCTCCCAAAGACAAACTATGCCCGCGGCACCTACCAAACATGGGATGAAAAAGAAAGATGCAATGATGGACCTTACAGCGGTGGTTCAAGATTTAACTTTAATAGGAGATGAGTCAGAAGAGAGCCCAATTCTACGGAAGAAGGAGATGATGAATGCAGCGCTGACTGATGAAGAAGTGTATGAGGAATTGAAAAGAATTTGTAATAAGGATGATCCTTATGTAAGGTTTGAGAGGATCAAACAACTTGGTGCTGGAGCTTCAGGTAATTTCATCCTATTATTAACTAAATCTAAGTTATTTCCTCACAGTCTTTTAATAAATTTTTTCAGTAAATAGTACAAATTTCATTTACTAAAATGTTCTTGTTTACTGCTATTATACAACCTCTTTGCTTTTGATAGAGATTGAATGGTAATTCTTATGATTTATAACCAACCAAATTAAAAAGAAAAAAAATAACACTTTTAATATTGTGCAATAATAAAAGCATTAGGAAGTTTGTAAAATGGCTCCTGACTTGTATTATAATGAAACATTATTAAAATTTACTTTTATTCTATCAAGTATTGACTGCAAAATTTAAATATTTTGCTATTAAATGTAAAAAAATACAATATGGATATCGGGTATTCATTGAACTGTTAACTCATGCATCATACATAACTTGATCTACTTTGAAGAAAGGAGTTAGGAGACACTAGCTGTGGCCCGCAACTCCTAAGAGCGGCATTTAATAAAAAAAAACATAATTAGTAGCCTATTAGTTCCAGACTATGTTCTATATGTATGCCAAATTGCATCAAGATCTGATATTAGTAAAACAATCATTGTATGATATATAATGAGAATCATACAGTCAGTAAGGTCTCTATTCTCTAATTTAGTACTACTCATTAATCTATGCTTATGCATCATTCTCTAATTAGTGTAACTTTTCTTATCTCTTAAAAATATTTATAGTAAAGTTAATTTGATAATGTAGATAAATATTTACACATATAATCTCATATGGCACTAACTCATAGTGGGCAAAGGCATGAATATTTGAATTACGGGATCAATATTATAGGAAATTAGATTATTTTTCAAAAATATTCAATTTAAATCATTCTATACTTCACAATTGTTACAAGTCTTTTCAAATATCTTGGAAGCTCAGGATCACCTGTGTGCTACTAAATCTAAAATTGTGCATAGCTTTTTGTATGATGTTCCATGTACAAGTCTTTTCAAATATCTTGGAAGCTCAGGATCACCTGTGTGCTACTAAATCTAAAATTGTGCATAGCTTTTTGTATGATGTTCCAAGGCACCAAGATACATGAAAACTACTATACCAGTTTTAGACTAAGTAGGAACCCAAAGTAAATTCCATAAGGCTGTTAAATTCTTTAAGAATAATTTATTTTGAAATAGCTTAAATGTATTCATATTACTCTCCAGGTGTTGTGTTCATCGCTATAGACAGCAAGGATAACTCAAGAGTTGCCATTAAAGATATTGATTTGACAAAACAATCCAAAAAAGATCTCATACTGAACGAAATCAATGTATTAAAAGGATTTCACCACAAGAATTTAGTGAACTTCCTTGATGCATTCCTAAGTTACGATCATCTTTGGGTTGCTATGGAGTTACTAGATGGCGGCTCGTTAACTGATGTTGTAACCGAAGTGGTCATGAAGGAAGGACAAATTGCAGCAGTTTGCCGTGAAACTCTTCAAGCGATTGCTTTCCTACATTCAAAGGGAACTATCCATAGAGATATTAAATCTGACAATGTGCTACTAGGCATGGATGGCACGGTTAAAGTGACTGATTTTGGATTCTGTGCCAATATTGTTGGTGATGAAAAGAGACAGACTATGGTTGGTACACCATATTGGATGGCACCGGAAGTTGTGACTAGAAAACAGTATGGTAAAAAGGTGGATGTTTGGTCACTAGGTATAATGGCTATAGAAATGATTGAAGGAGAACCACCATATATGAAAGAGACGCCACTACGTGCTTTATATTTGATAGCTGCTGTTGGTCGACCGAAGATTCCAAGATGGGAATCTTTGTCGCCTAATTTCCAAGACTTCTTGGATAAGTGCTTGCAAGTAGATGTGGATTTGAGAGCTACTGCAGACGAATTACTCGCTCATCCGTTCCTCGAATGCGCTATGGAATTAAAGACTCTAACTCCGTTGATTAAAGCGGCACAGAAAATTCTACACAAGAGTTATGAATGAAGATCCCTTGAATGGTAGTTACATTTTATATTTTATTACAACATTTTGTAGTTTCGCAGTTGTTTATGTTAGATTTGTGAGCTTAGATGATTAGGTTAATCAGACAATGACAATATAAACTTATTTAGATTGTCGGATGCTTGAGAACAAATGTCTGTCCATATAAAAATTAAGTGCCAATGAAAGGCTTGTATTTTTATCGTTATTTCTGGTCATTTGTACCAAAAGACTGCATCATTTGTAAACGAGCGGAAAGAAATTTTTGATAACGTTTACTCGTTTTATTATCGTTGTGCCGTAATATTAGGACACGTCATTGTGTAAATATTTTCACAACGAAATTACATACATCCGTCTTAGAGGGCAAGGTCGAGATTACTTTCAAAAGTATCCCAATGTACATGAACATGTGCATACAAGTACCGAAAAGATTAGTGCGAATTTTTACTTGTTTAGTTTACTAAAAACTCGCACTATGAACTCTTTGTTTAAGGAAATTATGGGTTATGATGACCAAGTTAAAGGTTGTTAAACCGATAAGGGATTATGACAATTTAGTAATAAAAATATAAGGAAACTACATGCACATTCATTATCAATTTGTGATAACATTTGTGCTATTTAAAAAAGAAATCGTGAAACAAATGCAAAAAGGAATTGAACTTTATTTAATTGATTATTTAGTTAAAAATATACTCTCGCGTTATTTTTACATCTGACTATAATTCCCATGGGTCAGGATATCGTTTTTAGCAGACTTCAAAAATAAGGTTATCAATTCTTCTATTTTCTTGACACGCTGTAGCTCGAGATCAATATGACTGAAGTCATTCCAATATATTTTGCCATCCATATCCATATTATATTCAAATCCTTATTTTGTTCCCAAGAAGATAATTTTAATAAAAAAGAGATATTTATGAATCAAACACCATAGAGCGAAAAATCTTTTTTATAGCGTTTGTTCTACAATCTACATCATTCAATGTCAGTCCAGCATCCGATTCACAGACTCATTATAATGGTGTGACTTATTATTTCATTGTATATGAAAGGCAAAACTTCGTAGTTTGATCATTCGAGTACCCATAGCTGTTAAGCTCAGTCACAATAAGGACCCCATAAGATTATAAAAGCGCGAGAGAAAACTTCACTAGTCTAACGCGTTGTCACATAACATCGGAACGCGCTCTACGATTATGTTTTATCATATAAAAGATATGCTATCATCTCCTGATATTGATATTCATACATCACAATGTACAGTAGGCGACATTTAAGTTGGCACTACGAGAAGAGTGAGACTTCGGCGAAGATCGGCTGTGTTCGGTTTTGAATGTTGTCTCTGTCACATGTAGAGCGTTATCTCTGTCGCACATTGCATATGTTATTGACGTTACATTACGTAATTGCCATAGACAAGGACGACAGTTTTTAAAACCAAAATCTTGGTCCTGCCTTGTGCCGACTTAAATGGCGCGTATATAACGCTGTCCATGGCGTTATTGAAATAAGATGAAATTGTGTCATGTACAATTGAATGCCATAATTATTTTATAGATATTGAATTTATTCTAAATTAGTCATAGGTCGCTTGTTATTTGTGCTCTTGATTAGTTACTTAAGACTTCTATTTTATAATCGTCCAAATTTACGATAAATTAGTTTTTGAAAAGGTTATTTCCATGAAATACAGAAAATTGTAAAAATATTTGAACTTGTAGCGACTCCTCTCCTGTCATTTAAAAACAATAGAGAAATAATAAACTCTGAGAGCATCATTTTTTTTAATTAATTATCAGCATATTAAAAATATACATGTAAAGGTTCTATAATTACAATTTATAATTACAACGTATTTAAGTCGACTGTGAATTTAATATTTCAAAGGTTTCCACGTATTTTTTGAAGGACTTTTAAGACAATAGAATCATGGGTTTGGATTAAAGATTACGCTGTTATCTGTAGTTCCGGGAAAACATTTTGTCTTATTTTTAAACGACAAATACATAGTTTAATGTTTAATACAGTTAACATAATCCTTTTTACTTTCAAACTAAACTGACTTGGCAGATGTTTTTAACAAGCTAATTGTGTGTGAAGTTACATGTAGGTAGTCGGATAAAACGTCACATTTCATGGTCAACGCGTTGTGAATTGACTTAATTGAAGATTACATTTGTAATGAGACTTCTCGTAGTTTTTTTTTCATTGTTACAAATGCTAAAGTCACCTTCAGATTAAAGTTTTATAATTTGAGTACAAAACCATGGTTTGGAGTTAGTCAGAGGTGTTACAGCAATCATGGTGGACTCCTTTTTAAGCCTGTTCTTTTTATATGAACTATTTTTAAAATCTCAACAAAAACAAAAGGAAAAAGTGACAAATATTATTTAATGGAAATAACCTTTGTCTATATAAATTAAGAATATTGCGATTTTTTATTAATTTACCAAAAAAATATGTACATATAATTATATTTGTAGCTAGTCCGTTAAGTGATTTTATAAGTGGCATTTTTGTATACCGTTTTACCAAATATGTATTTTTGTATGTTGCATACAAATATTTTTTGATAATCAATTTCTTTTACGATATATTTGCTAAGCTAAAGAAATACTGATTTCCTTACAAAATAGAGTGGAACAAATTTACGTATAATTCAACAATAATTTAAATAAATAGACTTTTATTTTTAAACACTAAGTTAACACTTCACTGCCGGTGAATGGAGTCAAAAATTCAATTTATTTTTTATAGGATACTTTTTAAAAGCCAAGAAATATGTTTTTACTAACCATTTTTTTAATTAGGAGCGTGCGCGTCACATTACATTTTTTTCATTTGCCTTAATAGGTCATCTCAAGTTATTACGTTTAGCATTTTTTAAATAACTGTATTTAGTTTATTCAGAGTGTAATTATACTAATAAAAACTGTTTATCATTTCACTGGATCGAGACGGTTAACTTTTTTAGTCGTCGATTAAAGATTGAACTGATTAACACATTCCATGCCACTAAGACTTTTATGATGTCTTTTACATTTCGCTGAACTTACTAATTTAGTGACTGCATTGGAATAAAGTTGAGGTGAACTTGCTAGGCGAGTCAGCGGCAGTGAATGTGTTAAATGTGAAAGCCTTTTTATATAAATCTTTGTACTGCATACTTTTACATTCTACACGCTACTGTTTTTTCACATTCCGGTATTGATTCAACTGACCAATTATTTATTTTTTATACTTCTTTACTATTGCGTAGAACTTTTAGGTTACTTCACAATTACTACTTTTAGCTTAAATTATTATTAAGACTGTATTTTGGCTCTGTGCTTCTAATACGTATGTAAAAAATACAATTGTCTTCAACTATGTGGGAATATTTTTTGGTTTGTTTTAATTAAAAACATGTTATAGACGCGAGTAAATTATGAAGGTCGAATGGCAACACAGGAATATTTTTAATTTAAGTAAGTTATCTGTCACGCGTGTGGCGCCACTGTACTTCCTTTTTGTGCCGCTTTACAAATAATTTGGTCAGACTATACTCGAAAAAAAAAAGAAGTATTTGATTCCAATTTTGTATACTAAACTTGATATTTGTTTGTTATATTCATTGTCAACGTAATTATACTCTGTAAAAATATAAGAAGATATTGAAAATCCGTTCAGTTGAAATGTTTTTATAATTAAGAACATTCTGAAGTGTCAAATCAACTCGTCCAGTACATTTAGTACGACGTATAACGGGCCCACTATATTTTGGTAAAATTTAGTATTAAAATAATGTATTATTCCCGTATTTGTTTTATCTTTAGCCATATTTAACTTTAAGGTTAGCTTTTTGAAAATGTATTTGACTGTTGGATGACACGCGCGTTGCTCTATGCCAGGAGTGCCTGCTTTATTACTCTATGGTAAAATTAAGTAGTTATAAAATCTTTAAAAAAAAGTAATAATTTACGCAGTGTATAAACAGCACAACGAAAAATTGCGTTAAATTGAAATTAAGCCGCTCTATTTATAATTTTGTACACACCAATGACACTTTTTGAACATTTTATTACATTAGAGATTTGCCTATTAAATTATTTTTATAAAAGACTTTGTATTATTTATCTACAATACAATCCAAATAATATCCTTTAATCCCTATTTGCTCGAAGTTAATATTATTTATCGACCATAGACGGCCATTGTTGTACCGTCATGCATGCTTAGAAAATCTTTATAATATAAGAAAAACACAATAAAACATAACAATATTTAATTCCATAAATCAATTAAATATGTCTTCTCTTTTTGCATATCACAAACAAACTTTTCAGCATCCTCTTGCGTTAAGTCAGAGAAATTGACTAAACACTTCACAAATGATTCCGTGACCTGAGTTGCCATTGTTTTCACGTCACCGCAAACATAAACTAACGCGCCATTTTTAAGTAGCTCGGAAACTTCTTTTCCATTACTAAGTATTGCATCCTAAAAAAAAGTGAACCAATTTTAGACTGCATAGGATCATATTATCACGTAACAAAGTCGCCGTGTTAAAAGTTAAAAAATCTAACATAAAAAATATATAATGACCTGTATATATTTATCTTCACAATCATTGAATCTAGAAAAGACTGTCGTCAGTTTAGTCAAAACACCAGAATCCTTAAAATCGTGCAATTCATCTTTATAAATAAAATCTAAATCAGGATATCTGCAGCCAAAAAACAACCAAATAATATGTCCATCTCTTTCTTCTTCTTTCATTTGTTCTTCAAGAAAACCTATATAAGGTGCAACTCCAGTACCTGGCCCAATAAGTATCATTGGCCTTGAAATTTTATCTGGAAAACTAAATTGATTTATATTCTTCCTCAAATATATAGAAACCTTTTTGTCCATCATTGTTTCTTTTTTATCTGTGATTGTTATATTTCTCATCTTATCTTCAAGACTTTCATTTATCAAACTTTCTAACCAGCCAGTAACAAGACCTTTTCTATTATAACCTATATTCATTACAGAGAAACATATTTTTATTTCATTAGGATTAATTAAACTACTGTTTACAATTGAATAAGGTCTAGGCAATAATCTAGGTAGGTGTTCTAAAATAACTTCAACAGGTGGTTTGCAGGTTTTGAAAATTTCAAATAAATCCAACATACACAAATTTTTATTTAATATATAATTTGTGTATGATATGGAACCTTCTTTACTGCAAAGGTACTCAAGTACTTTCTTTTCTGTTTCATCTTTTGTATACCTTGATAAAGCAAGCAGGAACAGCTGAAAGAAAAAATAAATAATATTTAAAAACACATAAATACAGTTACACGAAACTATATTGATAAAACTGTTAGTGCCCATTAAGAAAATGCTGTGAAAAAAAATTATCACTACTTTAAAAAGGCAATGAGTGAAATTATATTCAGACTAGCTGCCGCCCATGACTTGCGTGGAACCAAATAAAAAAAACATAGTAGCTTTTATGTCTTCTTTCAGGCTATGATCTACATCTATGCCAAATTTCAGCAAGATCATGCAGCCATTCTGGAGATACCTTCTAACAAACATCCATCCATCCAAACTTTATTTAAAAAATTAAATTGAGAAAAACTTACTTTTTTCACAACACCCCTTAAATCAATACAATGTGTAAGAACATATCTTAGTGTAGACTTAACAGGGACATGTGGAGGTATTTTAGCTGCCTTCTGACCACTGTTAACAGTTATAATGTAACAAGAGTCCACAACATCAGATAATTCTAAACAATCTATAACACAACTGATTTCTTTATCAGGATTTCTCGGAATAACACCTATGGTATCACCAGGCCTGAAATTTAAATTACTACCCTGAAAATTTGCAGTATAATTAAGTTTATTTCATTAAGTAACCTTTGTCAGTGTTCAATGGATTTTGTTTTTATTAATTGAAAAATTTCATCAAAACCGAAATGTTAAAGGAAACAATTATAATTTTGCATATTATTATGAAATATTTACATATGTAATGTAGCAAGATATGAAATTCTATTTATTTTGTTTTGGTAAATAGAGTTTAAAATTGTACATAACTAAAATAAATCTCAATAATACAGTCCTTGACCCTCAAGACACTAAAAGATGAATCACCAATGACTAAGAATGAAGAACTATTGAAATATACCTACCATTACATCGAAGGTCACTTCATACACTGCCTTACAATCCTCATGGTCTGCTGTGAGTCGTTTCCAGTTATTGATACCAGCATTAATAATACTACTTGCAGCAAAAGGTAATGAAGGTTCTGCACCATTATATACCGTTTCTTTAATCTAAAACAAAGTAAAAATTCTTTCTTATCCTACTATCTTGAATATCAGAGATAATCATATAAATTTAAAGTTATACATGTTACAAAAACTTAGTAAAATATGGCAAACTTACATCAAAATTTCCAAAATCAATTTTCAAATAGTTTTGTTTCAATGTTGGTAAATTAAGTGTCGCTTGTCGCGAAGCTTCAAGAAAAACGTCTTGCAAATTGTGTAACACAACCATTTTAAGAAAATATCATAAGATTTCTTGCAAAAATAAGAAGCAAACATCAAAAAGATACACCGAGCATGGTTAATGACATTGACAATGACAATTGAAAACTATTGTCACTTGTTGACATTGATATTAACATTTAGTGATGCCTGTTAAGTAGCGATAGCCGAAAAGAGAACCGTTACTTAAATATTTTAGTCACCTAAATTTTTTTTTGTGAAAATCAATGAAAATAAGTATGTCCGGTACACGTTCCGTTACGACTAAATATTTTAAATCATTGACCGATTCTGAAGTGCAATTATAATTCGATCATACCAATTTATTTTACAGATTAACTATAATTTTGTTAGAATTGCATACTTTTCTCATTCAAGATTTTCATATTCGACCACCTACGAAGAGTTCATCCAAGTCTATATCGGAATGAAAGATAAGTTTTAATATAAAGTTTTATTTCCTGGCTAGAAAGTTAAAATACTAAATGAACAGAAGAAAAATTATGTAAATAATCATCATATACACAAACTTCATTTCAGTACATTATTTTGTAATTAATTTGCGATACACTTTTATGCTTCCTCCTCGCCAGAAAACACTGAAATTTAAACAATAGAAACAGAAATATGTTATTCAAAAATTTAAGTTCAGTAAATGTAACTACCTCATAAATAGCAATCTTACCTTCAATAGGTACTCCCTGGTCTTCCGTAACACCTTCAAGACATTCTGGACAAACTGTCGTGTCACAAGGGTTGGGTGTTGAGGTCGGGAAAGCGGGGGTTAGTTCAATTGGTGGAGGCTGAAACACAATTTATCAAATAATTGTAATACATCAGGCTACAATGAAACGATAGTGTATAATAAATTGAATTCTTACTTCTAAGCGATACAAATAGGCTAAACGACAGGGGTCCCAGGTGGTACAGAGAGTGGCGTTATGCATCATGTCTTTGCGAGGCTCGTCGCCGAAATATTCAAACGTTATTACGATGTTGTTGTCAATGGCGCACATTTTTAAAAACTCTTCAACAGATACCTGGAAATGAAAAAGAAGTAAGGTAAGGTATTCTTTCTCCATTATTCCCCATTATTTTAATAAATTATAAAAGTAAAAATCATTTTATAATTCTACATTACATGTGAATACCTTAGTTTTGTTACCACAATCTAGGGTGCCGTTCTGAAAATAATTATTTTCTCTATCACCATTCCCGAGACAAAACATCCAACCTTCGTGAAAGGAATACTCAATTGGTGCTACTTCAGCTTCGATGCAAGGATCAACTGGTACAGGTATTGAAGGTTTTCCGAATGTGCATTTACGTTCGTGCATATTTGCTTGCAGCCGGTATGCATCTAGGTCAGGCTCTGAACCCTCGGGGCATTTATAGAAATTACCTGAAAATTAGTATTCTTGTTAATTTCGCTGGTAGTAATACTTTGAAACTCTACGTGTAACTGCGGACACTCAAGATTGCTTTTTAAACGAAATTAAATAATAAAGACATATTACTTTTTTAAAAATTTCGTGGGCTTTTTAAACTTTCCGACTACTTCCAGAACACCGACACCAGAGTTTCTTTCTGTTAAAGAAAGACTCCTGATGGGTCTGAAAGTACTTGTGATTTTTAATTAGTGTGCTAAGACCTATATTTAATAATGACACATTACTGTTCTGTATGATGTAAATAGTCTTCTGACGGGCACTGATTACAGTCCGTACGGTGAGACCGTTTCCGCCAGTTTTTATGTTTTCCATCAGTACTTCTTGTGCGGCTCTCTGCTCACGCGACCATTTAGCTGCTTCTTCAGCCAAAATTTGTCGACTCACTTTACCTTCAGATTGTGTAGACTAAACAAAAGACATATTACAAAAGGAATGGTTGAATAACTTAATTTTCGTTCAATAATAATGACTCATGCTTTGGTAATTAAAACTTACTTGAGGAGGACTCTCCATAATCACATGGGGACGACCAAGGGTATGCTGCCAAATAAGTTGTGCCGCTACTTTATGCTTTGAACTATGATGAAGTGGTTGAATTTGTAGAATTGCATACCACGCCAATTCTCTATAAACACTGTCCGGAAGATAACCTGTCTGGTGATGGAAAATTAAATTATAAACATCAAAATCGTGATACAATTACTACGTTACGTGGTTTCTGATTAATTTAAGCTTACCGGCATAAAATCCATGTGCCACTGCAATGAAAGCATTATAATTTAATAAAAAGTACGATACAATTGTTTTTCTCTTTAAATAAATGTACCAACCTCTTCTTCACCAGCTTCTGTTCTACCAAACTCTGCAAAATATCATTTTGTATTAAAATTTTTGAAAATAGTTGCGGTCGTTAATGTATTGACTAGATTTATCATATAAACCTTACCTTCGTCTTCATTTTGGCAATATACGAGCATTAACTATGTAAAAAAAAATATTATTAAGAAATTTTATTATGAAAAAAAAACTATTGAAATTAATTTAGTAAAATACTGAAACCTGAAAAATAATGAGTGCTATGCATATTTCTTTTAAAAATAGTTGCATTTTAATATTTCCTACAAAACATATGGATATTTACTACTGCATTCGTTACCAATGTAATAAAGCATTTCATCTACTTCTTGTTAAAAATAATTGGTTGAATTTTTGAAAACATTTCTATCGCCCGATAACGACTCGTTACGGAAACGTAGTTAAGATAAAACGAAAATAAATACACTTATAATTTAGCGAACTTTAACTAATAATTTGACGGAGTTAATAAGGACATGGGGCATATTTTCATCTAAAAATATTATACATTTCATAAGAAATTTTTCAGTACGAATGATCGTTTTAAAATATCGTAAAAATCGTAAACATCTTGTCATTTGCAACACTGCACATCCCTATTGCAGATTTGACATTTTATATTAAACAAGCTATCTTCTCGAAAAAGGTGTAATTCTGAAAATTACTCATTGACTCATTATATGACATAAAAGTAATTAATTAAGTTTTTGAAATGAATACATTGGATAAACAATTAGCCGATCTACGAATATATGCTAACGAATTGGACGCAAAGCTTCAAGATGATATTAATTCGGCTAAAATAAAACCTTCTATTCCGCCCAAAAAAAGTAAAGCGCCGCAGCCTCAAATTCCACAAAGTTACACAGTAAAATCCGCGTGCGAGCCATCATATTCCTCAAGATTAGAGTACGGAAGCCGAACAAGTTCTACGTATTCAAATTTAGTGCCCGTAAAGAGTTGCATTGTGAGAAATTCTTCGCGACTTCGCAGCGGTGATGTACTTTTGTACAGTAATTTGCTACCTCCGGGAGGTACGAACCATGTTTACTCTAATATTCCTATGCAGCGTACATCGGAGAGTATCTATGGTGATCGCGACGCGAGATCTGAAGTGTCTAGAATAAGTGATTTGGGTGCTCAGTCGAATTACAGCGAATTACGTCGACCAGGATCGGCTTACCCGCCTTCTTCGGCGTCCGTTAATGCTCAAGACTTCTCTACTTACGGTGGTTCACAGACATCGTCAACTTATGAGTCTTTATATGAGCCTATAAATCCAAGACCTTGTAGTCAATTATCTGGTACATCATTGTATGGAGGGTATGTTGGCACCGCTGAGCCCACCCCGGAGCCTGATGATGCACTATACTGTGGTAATTGTTACCGTTGTGGGGAGAAAATTATGGGAGAGACCACTGGGTGTACCGCAATGGAAAGAATATATCATATTAAATGTTTCTGCTGTCAGCAGTGTGGTATTAATTTACAGGTATGTAGTATTTCCTAATTTTAAGAACGAAACTGTTTAGGGAACATTACTCTAAAATGTTTAGTCCATAAGTAATGGAATGAAAATAATATTTCTCTCTATATATTGTATTTCTTTATAGTTAATGGAACATAAAAAAAATATTAAACTGTGTTCAAATTACAACTCACAATTTAAATTTCATTATGGGATATTATGCCAAGTCCCCATTGCAATTTGTTTCTTTAAAAATGTTATCTATTAGTGTAAACTGACGTATGTTATTCAAACAACATAAAACATTTTCAGGGACGCCCATTCTATGCAGTGCAAGGTAAAGCACTTTGTGAAAGAGACTACCTAGATACATTGGAAAAATGTTGTGTGTGTGGCGACCCTATCTTGGACAGGATACTGCGAGCTACTGGCAAGCCATACCATCCTCGTTGTTTCACTTGTGTGGTCTGCCAGAAGAGTCTTGATGGTATACCATTCACTGTTGATGCGGTTAACCGAATTCACTGTATTGAAGATTTTCATAAGAGGTGAGTGTAAAAATTTACTATAGAAATGTTTTAAAATCTGCAGTATTTCTTTATAGCTTAGAAAATAGCCTCAAAAGTGGCTCATCACCATGTTTATTCCTCATCTTTGTAATGAAATTTTAGGTACGCTCCCCGTTGCGCACGTTGTAGGGAACCTATAGTGCCGGAAGGAGGCGCGGAAGAGACGGTCCGTATTGTGGCTTTGGATAAGAGCTTTCATTTTGCATGCTATGCGTGCGAAGACTGCGGTGCCTCACTCTGCTCCAGGGAGGAGGGCAAAGGATGCTATCCACTGGACGGACATTTATACTGCAAACAGTGCAATGCAAGACGTATACAAGATCTGTCAAGGAATATTAACTAAGTAAACATCAATGTATTTAATTTCAATTCAACTCCGATTAATAGAAATAAGGAATGGCAAATTCTATATATAGTGGCCATTACTCTGTCTCTTTTGTGGTAAAAGTATGGAACTGCTTTGTAGGTAAGACAAGTTTGATGACTATTTAGTATGTAAAAAAATGAATTCATAGTATGTTGCATTGTTGGAAGGGATAGGATATCTCACATTAATGAAATGATGTGCAGGTTTAAATTAAAATAAAAAATTGTTATTAGCAATTGTAAAGTCATAGATACAGCTTAATTATTATTACGCTTTAAAAAATCTCTTGATACATTTGTAGAAAAAGTTGTGCTTTGAACTTTAGGATTATTGTAACATGTTTTGTGATTGTGGCATTTTACATAAGTCAACTGTATTAAAATATTACTAGAATATTCATGTTCTTATATACCCAGTTTAAATATATATATATATATTTCCTTTTAGGAATTGATTTAGTATGTATTCGAAAAAAAACAAGTTTTTACTAAACAATTGTACCAAGTATTAGGTAGAAAAATGCAAAATTGATCACTGCCACTTGTAAACAACTTTTGCTGTTACCAGTTTTTTGAGAATATAAGTGTAGATAATTTTAGAATAAGAATTTCTCCTGTTATTTAAAATCACATTTACATACTTATAGAAGTTTACACTCAAGTCATTTTATGCAAGTTCTTGCTTAGAAAAATGATGTATGAATAATAAAGATTCACAATTCTTCTTCTTCTTCTAGTGCCTCTTCAGTCTTGAAGGTTGGCCGCTAACTTGGAATATTTGGTTCTGTAATAAAATATAAATGTAATACACAATAGTGAATGTTAAAGTATTGTAGTTTTATTATAACTTTATGTACACAAACATTATCTGACAGTGTACTTTTGAGCCAATTTTGGCTTGATTAGAACTTTTAAATTCGCATGTTTGTTTGAGACCCAACTTAATTGTTTTTTGTATAAATTATTCGCTAATTTGGACGTTATTTTACTTAAAAGATTGATAAAGTTGATTTTTTATCGCTTTTTATGTTAGTGTTGGCCATAGTTAATGTAAATGAGAAATAATTGACGTTGGAGTAAAATAGATAAAGATTGTGAAATTATGCAGAATATTTGAACAGTTTGTTAGCCTGAGGTTTTCTATTATTATTTAATCCGCCTATTTACTGTAATTTACATTGTTTTATGTTACTTAAATGACGACTGGATAATTTATATGATTTTACGATTACTGACTTTTTTCATGATGAATCTTGTGAAATTATTAATTTTTCAATGTAAAAAATGTATTTTTCTATATTTAAATATGAATTTAAGAAAGTGCTTTCTTAAAATATTGAAATTTTATGTTATATAGTTGAATTTAAAATAGTTAAACAGGAAAATAAAAGTAAGCATCATTCCTGACGCATTTATTTTGCTTTACGAATAAGGCTGTGTATCATCACAATAGAACCATATTTGCAGTATTAAATGATTGTGTAATTATAATATGATATGTAACTTGTATTTAGTTATTTTAATAAGTTCTATGTATTGTAAATGGTGCCATTTTGTAGTGATTATTAGGTTGTGTATTGTTTTTACAATTTTAGCTTTTATTGTTAACGTACTTAAGTATTCAATTGTATTAAAATAAATATTATAATCTGAATTTTGTTTATTTAATAGCGCAAAAATAAATATCCACTCAACCGAAAATACAGACCTATGTAGCAATTGTCAAAATCAGCTGATATATAAATAAAACGAACATACAACTTATCAATTTTTTAACTTTTATTATTTTTTGTATACACTAACATCCACGTCGTCACTAAACTACACTTACAAATACCAAGAAGACTTTGGCTTCCCTTCAAAGTAAAAACAATAAAACATCCACTTCATTTAATTTACATTTTTGTTTATTCTTTTACAAAACAAAGCGATTCTTCAAACGATACGCATGTGAACTATTTCACGAAACAAGGAAAATAATTCATCAAGTATTAGTAATTTTACTTTCAATGTCCATATTAATGCCTGGTTTTCATTATGCCAGTACAGTACCTTTCAAAATCAGAACTGGCATAATGTAAACATAACCTAGCGCCAGAGGCAAGGCAGTCCTTGCAAAGCTTGCTACTGTATTGGCAAAATGTAAACAGCTTTACTGGGATAGTGTTTAGTATTTCATGGGTTTCTATGAATTTTGTCCTACTTATTTGGCTATTTGCAAACACTGAAATAAAAAAGGGGTAAATTAAATATTTTTAAAGGTTTGAATTATCATTTGTAAACATTTTCAATTTATTATTCAAACTCCACCCAGAACTGAATAAGTCCCATTAGGCACAAACAAAACATAGCCCAAACTTGCACAAACCAAGCAATCCCCGCAAGTATCACATTTCCTTTAACTTAAAAATTACTTATTTTACATTACCTAAAATACAACACACTGTATAATTTATGACAGCTGATAGCCAGTTCACATGACGAAGGAAAAATGTAGAATTCTACTGTTGTTTACACGTAATACATATTTTCTATCCCTTTCATTCGTTTTGACAAAATAAAGACAATATGTAGTATAGTAATTTTCAGATATTTTAACGGCTCTTCTTGCGCGTTTTTGTGCAGAACAAATTTAGGTATAGCGGGATGCGGGGGGAAGACACTGCGCAGATAACCCTGAGCCACCAAGATATTTGAAAATAACTATAATACTAATGTCACTGCAGTCAAAGTTTACAGTACAGCTTATTGTGTGAAGGGAATCATAATGCATTGTTTACACATCAAACATGTTAAATGCAATTTTTCATTATAAGGGCATGAAATAATTGACCAAAGTTTTTATACTTTCCCAAGAATATTATTGAGATAAAAAAAAAATCCCAGTTACATTATAGTTTCCAACACATGACTTAGGAAATTCTAATATTTGTTTATCAAAGACAATAAGTTCTATACCCATAGATCAATTATTGAAAAAAGAAAAGTTAACACCAAAGTCACATTATAATAAACATTCAAGATGTCCAATGCTAAATAATTTGAATCATGTAATTTTGAATACTTACGAAATTTTAGGAAAATAACTCTTTCAGAGAATCCCAGGCATTTCTGTACAGTCTATAAGTTTTCTATTCAGTGCCCAAATATTACAATATTTACATAATCGCTTTGCGTTACTCAGGGCTATAAAAACTATATCTTATATATAAATGCCCAATTTACATTATTCCAGTCCAGCAATATAAGCGCTGGATTTGTATTTTCAAATAGAAATCTGTTAATACTGGTATGCACATTTTTTATTATATTTCTAAAAATTTCCAGTAAAGTCAAACGATAATTTCTATTGCTGGACTGGAATAATGTAAACTAGGCATAACTTATACATGTATAATACACACTTTATTGTTTATCGTCCTTAACTTATATTTGCTTCAATTAAATGTTTTTAATAAGAACAAAACCATCTTTGGATAAGTAATACAGGAAAGCCAACAAAGTTACAAAAACAATAAAAATTCTTTGAATAATCCAGATAAAGTTGAAAAGAAAAAATGAAAAATAATTTTAAATAAAATTTTTATAACAAAATATGCGACATTTTTACATTTAAAAGAGGTCAAATACTTTTTCTTTTATAATTTAAATCATTTTGAACCATTCAAGGAATGTAAGGGGGATCAACGTACACTGGTTTATCAACATTATATACAAGCATCAAGGAACAGGACATCTTATAATTATTATATTACAATTTATACAAGAAATTACTTCATTACAACTATTTTAAATCAATTTCTTAACAATAATAAAGCTTTAACAGTTCAAGCAATGTCAATTGCTTAAAGATTTTTACTTAGTACTTGTAAAATAAAACAAATTAGTATTGGTGAGACAGGTGGATATTTACCTAGATATCTAATACAGAAATACTCGTCCAAAATATATATAAAACTGGTTATTTTTTAGACAAACAGAAATATTATGTTTTTTACCAGACTGACAACACAGTAAAGTTTTTCACGGGCTTGTTTTTAAGAGTTTAAAGTTTAGTTAAGTGTTTTTTAGTTAAAAGTTTAGTTACTAAACAATTAAAGATAGTTTTCACACTGAACTGATTTTAACCAATGGTTTTACACTATATTTATACAGTGTCATATTAGTACAGTTAATTTCGGTTATTTAATGACTGAATACCAATCAAGTTATTGTTTTAAAGGTATTTTAGTAGAAGTCCAAAGTTGAATTCGTGGTTTTTGATGATAGAAAAGTTACTAAATAATAAATAAGAATTCATTTGAATATGTCTATAGTTATCAGAATGATTACTTCAACATTTTATGTTACCTCTAAAATATTGATCTATTATATAAATGCATTATTTTTGTTACCATCAACTTCTTTTTAAGAGAAACTTTACTAATAAAGTTCTGCATATTTAATTAATGAATCAAAGTCAAAAATTTAATAAAATCCAACAATTTTGAATTTGAATCATTTGTACATTTATGTCCTAAGCCATTAAGGCTTTAAAAAACATTTTAGTTTTTTTTTTAAATTATACTTATATCACCCTTGCAATATTTAAAAAAGTGTTGCCGTAAACCCTTATTTGTCACATGTCAGGAATTAGATCAAAATTTATATTGTTTTTACAAAGTATCTCTTATTTTGTATCTAACACATTAGCTTGGGATAAATTGTTGTAAAAGTTACACATAACAAAGAAATACATAAATTGGGTGCTAAAGTGCCAAAGTTAACTGAATTATGACCATGTATTTATTGTTTATAATAATGATAGTGAAAACATTTAACTCACTGTTTGATCAATTTATATTTTAACATGACAAATATAAAATTTATTTTTGAGTGGTATCTTGTAATTACCAAATTATCTACTTTTTTTCCAATAGCCTGAATTTTTTGTGTCCATAATAGTTTTTGAGTGATTTTATCAAACTTAGCTTGCATTCTCTGACGGCACAATCATTTTGATTCAAGGTATTTAAACATCTTTAATCTACTTGACCAGACTAAAATTGAACTTAGGAGATAGACAGAGATTGCAGACTTTTCGTTAACACTTTAGCTACCATGTCGGACTATATGTCCGACAAGCCCTACTTCCATACAACACCACGCTGTGGCTTGTCGGACGCTTTTTAATCGAATTGTTGTATACAGCGTGACCTGCAAGGCCCCATAAAGCTTATAAACAGCAGGTCAATTTTTTTCGTTTTTCGAAAAATCATTCTAGCAGCTAACGTGTTTACAATCAAATAGTACAAGTTAACTGCAAAAAGCTTGGTTTCAGTAGACAATGGACATCAATGTATCAACAATTTAAACACTAGTTAAATTTAACCATCACTATCTCACCATAACACTGACACTTTGAATTATAAACACTTTGTAATTATTTATCTTCATCTGAAGCCACTTTTCCGTCTTTCCACTCGTTCTGAACCGGGGTTCCACTCGGCGTCATCAGGGTCGTCTCCATCGAAGATCAGCGGAGACATTGGGGAGAGACTACTGCCGTCCTCCATATCTACATCCTCGAAACCGGAGTGCGAGGAGCTACCCCAGTGGGTCGGTGGACTGGCGGGGCGGTACTCGGGCGGCATGGTCGCCAGCATTTCTTGATAAGTCGCCTCGGATAAAGGGAAACGCCTTGGTGAGTACGGTCTCACTGTCTGAAATAATAAGATTATTAATTATTTGTTATGTTGTGATAGTTTTTTATAGGATTCATAGTTAGAACTTTTGGGATTGAACTTATTTAAACAAGCATCGGGATGTTAAAGTTTTAAAAGCATAATAAGATAATGCAATGACTAGCCTCGTGTACTCGTTGCGGCGACGGCGCTGGATCGGGGTGCTGGGGTAGCAACAGGGAAATACTCTGCGACTGGGGTATGGAGTGAGACTGGTATATTGTTTGGGACTGGGATATTGTTTGGGACTGGGACATTGTCTGAGTCTGGGAGATTGTCTGGGATTGGGACATTGTCCGGGTCTGGGATATTGTCTCGGAATGGGACATTGTGTGGGTCTGGGAGATAGTTTGGGACTGGGGAAGAGACTGGGCTTGTGGATCCTCGTGGTTCGAGCGACGTGAGCGCTGCTTGCGCATGTACCGACTGCGTTCGCTCACTTCAGCGCGCGAGTGCCGCGCTACCATCGCCGCTTCCGAAATGTCTTCCTCCTGAAAATTATTTTTAATATACATCATTGCAAATCTGTAAATTAAATTATTAAGGGATTTGTAAGTAAAATGGTGAAGAACACATACCTCACTATCTTCAGACTTTCGACTGGACTTGCTAATACCATTATTGAGTGGGACCTCGGGTAACTCGAGAACTCTCCATCTGTTAACATATTTATTTGTATGTTAAGACAATAGACATGGCGTTAGAATGAAAATCAGGGATAAATTAGTTTTCCAAGATTAGAAATCTTATCTACCAAATATGTATTTGATGATATTGTGGAAAATCTATACTATTATTATAGAGGGGAAAGATTTGAGCTTGCATTAAATAGGCTCCAAAACCACAAAAGCCAACCGTAAAATAAGTTTTAAATCAGTCGAGTCACACTACCGCAGTGACAAAACTCAGCGCAGACAAAGTGACTGGCAAATGCTAGCCTTTTATAATTTACAAGCTTTATCATAAAATATATGGAATAAAACTATTTACGAATTTTAGTGTGGAACATAATATTTACTTGGGGGTGATGATTTCCTTGTAGGTGAGTATTTCTGGTCGCGTGTTGGCAGCGACACTTTGCGGGATGACGATGTTATCGATGTCGTAGGAAGGACGACGTGCGCGAGACTCCGTGCTCGAACGACCGCGACATCTGTATTTAAACAAACAAAGTATATAGTTGGTGCATTGACCTCTATAAAGGGACCGGCAATAAGACGTAGTATTTCGTGCCTATGTGATCATAGTCAATTTGGCGCTGATGGTAGTGGCAGTTGGCCTTCGAACCAACAATGGACATAGTTAATTGAGAAGTAACATCAACAAACTCATTTAAATAGGAACTATTTATCAGAGATCAGTGGGTTGGTACCATTATAGGTGTAGGTATTTTGTTAATCAATATCTTCCCTTACCTTTCTTTCCCGGATGTTGAATTATCTTCTTCTCTTTCCTTTTCTTTAATTTTTCTTGATAATGGAGGTCTACCTCGCTTCAATCCTGAAAATAGAGTTCATAAAGTTAAGTTATTATGTCTTAAAAAAATTAATTGATAAAATTACAACACCAAGGAAAGTGGTTATATACAAAGTGCGATTTGAATTAACTAGGATTGAACTAGAGGCCAAGGTGATTCAAACTAGAATGTAATCTGAATACTAACTTGTGGGATGTTTCTTGATAATGGTGTTAGAATTGTTGTGTGGGCTGGTGACGGTGGCTGGTGCGGTGGTTGGTGCGGTGTTGTGGTTGGCACGCGGCGGGCCGGCGTGGTGCGCGCCGCGGTACGCCTTGTTGCATCGCGACCGGAACCACGGCCGCGATGTTAGCGCGCTCATGTGGATCGCAGGCGAGATGTCTGAAATCGTAAACAAACAAAAACATATATTTTGATTCCTTATAATACAAAACCCTTACAAATTCCTTATTTATAATTTGTATATATTACAAGAAGTTTTTTTTAACACTTTTCAAATATCAGGTCATCAAATAATATTATTCATGAATTTATTATTTCGACATAAAAATTGATAGACAATCATTTAGAGACTAATAGGTATAGGTAATAGGTATAAGGGCAGGTTGAGAACAATAATTTAGACACTGACGACTAAATTATTTTCCTGTTCCAATATAACGCTACATTTAGGATAAATTAAAGGAGAAGAAATCAACTACTTTAACGTCTTATGTTGCGTTGAAGGAGATAAAAATTTTAACTTAATGTGAAAAACTCTGATATTGTATGTGGTGCGGACCTTTGACGTCACTGAGCACAGGATGGTACCCAGGGTCAACGAGGGCTACGCGCTGTGCGGGCGGTAGCGCAGCCCAGCAGCGCGGCTGCGTGGCCTCGGCGCGCCCCGTGCACACCGCGCAGCTCTCCATCGGGTGTCGGCAGCTGCATCTGAAAGATAATCATACCAAGCCAATAAAACATATGTACAAAGGAGCAGAAAAATGACTGTGAAATGGTTTATTTAAAAAAAAATCGTCTAGTTAATCCAGAGGTTGTGTTGAATCTATCTAAAATTAGTCTAATCTAAATATATTGTAATAAAACATGCTTACTTTACATCCGAAGGTTTAGCAGCCTTAGGAGTTGCAATATGCAGATTGTGCATCTGCAACAACTTTCTCTTCTTGAAAGTGTCCCTCCTCAGGGGACGCACTCGGGCGCAGGTCGCCACGCCGTCGTCTCCCGGCAACGAACCCTCATAGCCTACTGGTTCACCTTCCAACTGCACAGATCCTTTTGCTTCACGGACCTGGAAGGATAAATTATAGGATAAACAAAAATACACTTCTTATGTGCCTCTAAAACTATCTCAATCCATAGAAAGTAGGATGACTAAAAGAATGGTACATTTATTTTACTTAATCTGTGGCTACAGAATGAGTTCAACCTGTTTCAAAAATAAAGAAAACTAGGAATATTTTAGTGTGAGTTTGGTCATTTTAAGAATATGATGTAAATATATACAATACTTTCTCTACTATTTTAAGGCAAAGATTGAAATTGATTAGTCATTATTTTTCTTTGCCAATCTTACTTAATAAAAACAGACTTAAAATTTATTTGGACATAGAAGAAGCACTTGGTTACGATATATGAAACTCAACAATAAATGTGTTTCAGGTTGGAACATGTCCATCAGAATAACATTTACATGTTTAAACAGCTAAAAGTGAAGCCAAGGTCATGGTTTAGTATAAGCATTGGACTTACGCTATTTTTTATTTAACCTCTAATGGAGTTTCTATGTTCCCCAATCAAGAGACATTTGTTTCTTTATGTTTATAGTGATAACAATATTAAAATAAAACAAAAAAAATGTAAAAAAATTTTACTCAAGACTAGGAGAAATGGATTTGCAGTAAATTTTTCAATATAGTGTGAAAAAGTCTTAGTTTAGTTTTTTATTATACAGTAAAAAAACACATAAATACACACAGACAACTTTTGTACTATGATTTTAAAGCACCAGTCACTTGTATAG
This sequence comes from Papilio xuthus, assembly GCF_000836235.2. Lineage (NCBI taxonomy): Eukaryota > Metazoa > Arthropoda > Insecta > Lepidoptera > Papilionidae > Papilio > Papilio xuthus. The sequence goes on from NW_013531716.1 coordinate 6,591,232, forward strand.
ACACAGCACAGCAAAGACATACCTGCTTGTGCAGTTCATTGTGCTGCCGTATCTTGTACTCCAACTCTTGGACCTGTGCCTGCAGCCAACACCAGCGTGCTGCGATTGAAGCTCTCGCCTTCTGCCATGACCACAATGCTCGTTTCTCACTGGAATCAACAATAAGTTCATTATGAAATGACATTAACACTTTGAATAAAAAAGTAGGCAAAATTAATTAATCATCTTATATATATTGTCAATCTGTCTTATATTTTAGAGTCTGTAGTATAGTATCATCTTCATCTAAAATTCATTTAGTTACAGTGATGCCAAAAAAAACTACCTTTGGTTTCCTTATAAATATTAAATGGTATGAGATACAAGCCTTGAGTTGATCCCTTTACAAAAGTCCTTGACCCAATAAAATCAAAACGTGCGTTAGTGTATCTTGTAACTTAACTTCTAAAAATGTCTTAATAACTTTTAAAATAAAATCCAAATTGTCATACATTGATAGCTAATTTGCTAGTTTTTACTCTTGAACTTAAATATAGAATATATTTTGAACTTCTATTGCATGATGCAACACATAGAGTAATCTGACCTATTAGAAATTGTTGTGCAATAATATAAATGTGAAAACATTCTAATAGTAATATGTCATAATGAACATTAAAGTAAAAATTTATTTTCTAAAATCTCATCTAATTGACCTACTTTGATAACAGTTATAAATGGTTTCAGTTTCAATACTGTAATTAGAGCAATACAATGAATAATATTGAACCAAAATCTAATTAAATTCATAAACATTTTACTTATATTTCTTACGGTATAGGCAGAGTATTTGAATTTGCACATTTAAAAATTTATATGGTCCTTATTTACACTGTTCTGCACCAAATTAAGGCATTCTCTTTAATGTATTCTTCAAAGGTTCCTCACAAGAAGACTATTAAGACACATAATAATGTGTCTTAGTAGTCTTCTACTAACTATTAATAAATAATCATTAGTTTATGTTAATTACGAAATTACTCAACATACAGAATTATAGGTAAAATCTTAAACATTTAGCAATGATCTTTCTTACTACGACCTTTGCAATATATCTAAACCTTTTTTTACAGATAGTAAACAACAACAATAATAAACCTTTTTTACTGGGCATTGGTTTTTTTTTTAAATATTCCATTGTTATTATAGATGTACACAAAATGGAAAATTCCTCTGCCTCCTTTAATAAATTATGCTTACAACACCCACTTTATATATTGACCTACAGAAAATCTTTTGTTTACATACACATAAGATCTAATTTACTATCAATTTAGTCAAATAAGTTAATTTGTTATTTAAACAACTGATGGAATGTATGTTTTTTATTAAAATAAATTATTATTATTATTTATTGCCAAAAGTAAAGATGACAATTTTGCTTACTAGAATTTTTTTATGGTCTAAAATAATGATTATACTCACATTGCCATTTTTTCCTGATGGGGATTGTTATAACTAACAGCCTCGTCATTGCTCTCTGCTCCAGAGGATGATGCTGTGGCATCTGAGTCCAGTTGCACTTTAACCATGGACAAGTGTGAACGCAAAGCTCCTGCTGTGTCCTCCAAGCCCGCCAATGTTCCTGATGATATCCCAATTGACGCAGATCTTGACGCATCCCCTCTAGATGTACTGGCACTGTAATATTTAGGCCCAACAACCGTTCTAGATGCAGCACTTGCTTGTAATGTAGCACTGGTCTCAATTTTCTTCAAGAAAGCTTTTAAACCCATTGGTCTTCCTCCACCATCTTTCCTGGCACCGCGGGTGGATTTCTCAAATGTCTGAGCCACCTCCTCCGATATTCTTTTGCCTATAGCTCTAGCCTGTAGTATTCGTAATCGCCGCTGCAAAAAAGCGCAACGTCTTTCTAACCTCACTTGGAGGAGTTTAATTTTGTCCTCGGTGGTATCGCCTTCAGAATCAACATTTTCAGTCAAATCGAAGCCAGATAACGGAAAAATGGCATCAGTTTCGCCCGTAGAGAGTGCATCGCCGCCAGATTCTAAAGTCTTGATAGCTTGGAGAAGGTCGGCTTGAGCGATATCACTACTGCCCAAGTCGACCAAAATTTGTTCCATTTCTTGCGAGTCCTTAGCGAGGCTAGGTTGGTTTTGGAGGCCCATTTCTTCCTCCATGTGTGTTGCGAGGTTGTCGACGGACGCGAGCGCCCGTCTAGGAGGCTTCTCGAAGTTTTCAATCGTTTCGAAGTGATCTTGGGAAGCGACGGAGAGCGCCGGGGCCATGACCCGGGCGCCGCCCGTCGCTGACGCCGCTAGGCGCGTCAGGGCGGGCTCTCTAAATTAACCATCTTCCCCTTATGTAACAACACTCAACACTACTTCACAACACTGTAACCACTGCAACACAATTCGTGGCAACCATTATCAGTCTCCCGCCGGTTCTATGCACCATATACACAGCGCGGAGCCGCTCGCCGCGCACCTGAAAACAACGATTAACACCTATTACAAGCCGGTCTTTGTGTATTTAAACAGCGTGCACCCATTCTATATCAATATCGCACGGTAAACAATAAATATTCATCACAGATATCCACATTATTCAAAATTTGACCCACGTGATAACGAAAAGAATATGCTAGCGATCGCAGTTGCTTGTTTCTGTATGATATGAAACAGGAAATGATACACTTCTAAAACACTTTTACGGGAAGCCAATGATGCGTCGCGTTAAATAAATTGAACTGTATGGCAAGTAAAAATTTATGATCACTTGAGTACTAAAAAGAAACAATATTTTGGTTTTATATGACGGGTTATAGTTCAAAACTCTATTAAAATAACCAATTTATACTAGCGAACAAACGTATTCTGCACCAAACACTAGATGCTGAGAAAAGTTGTGCAAAAGAGATGGCGAACATGACATGAATTGGTACTTGCGCGGTAAAGTCAAATGTGTAATGATAAAGTACTTGTAATTAAAGCAGGTAGATGCGTACAATGGAAATATAAGGACAAAACATTGACGAATTAAAAAATAACTACGGAGCAACCTTTTATATTTATTATGTAATTTCAAATAACAAATCGTTCAAATGATAGCATTTACTTTACCGCCACGCTAATGTTCAACAATGGAAACCATTTTGATGAAATTATGACGAAATTCATAATAATATGTTAGTATTGCTATCTTTTGTGTTAATAAAAACAAGAATATTAAAAATTAATGAATGTCAGTTGAAATAGTGCAGTTCTTTATTTACATTCTTGTTTTGTTTTTAAAAATTACTCAAGTTCCCATTTCCGGTTTATTTAAAGATACAGATTATATTAGAACGTAGCTGAATAATTTGACATGATTAAACCTTTATATTTAAAAGAAAGCTATCTCTAGTTTGAAATTTTTGTTTTGTTATAACTAAGTATAACAAAATAATAATTAACTAAGCAAAGAATTGTGATTGTATTATAGGCTAATAAAGGACTTAAAATTGCGTACTTCGTAAACGCGCAGCTTACGTCACATTATACGTAATTGTATAGGACGTTATAATAAGAATTATAAAAAAGTAGGAAATGGCGAAAAGAAGACCTACTTATGATGCAAAATGCAAAGCAATTCTTCTTCTTTTTTTATTTAGATTTTAGATTTAGACAAAATATCTTTAATTATGTGTTACTATGCTTGCTTGCTTCAAAGTCTTGACTTATCTTCATGATTCTCTCGATTCTGACTGTATTGCAGTAGATTTATGTAAATAAATGAGTTAATAACTTTTTTTCTGTACTATAAACTATTTTTATATATATATAAGACACTTAGAGTAAATGAATAATATAGCTCAGTGCATTTATACACATGTTGCTTTGCACATAAAATGTATATTAGAAGTTCCTGATTTACTGTGTGACAAAATTACAACATGATTGTTTGAATAACTTGAGGTTCACCATGTTATTGAACATTGTATTAAATGAACTTTAGGTTGAAAAGCAATGAATCAAAAGAATCTCATATTAAGGCATTCTTTAAGATACTATACCTGAATTATTCAAGTTTAAATAAAGAAGTTGATATTGTACTCACCTGCGTTTTAAAAAAATTTGTATCTTCATTTTCATCATCTTTCGGACTCTTATTGCGGCTAATACCTAAAACGGCCAAAAAATATATCATAATTATGAACTATCAAGTTAATTAATATTAATCTATCTTAGTATACATGTATTAAAATGCATAAATCAAATCCTTTGATGTGGTGTTAAAACACCTTTAACACCACATCAAAGGATTTGATTGATGTTTTGCATCCATAAAATAACTGTAAACTATAAAACTACAGTTTGAATATAAAAATCATTCCACCAATACAAAAGTCCCGATAAGGAACTAACTTGGGTTGTATTGTAGCATTTTATTACATTATGTTTCTCCCTACCAAAGCTAGGGTTGATTGCTAAACGAAACATAATTTACTACCACTTAAAATAGAGTATATGATGTTTGGCATTGCTAACACAATTAGATCTTTAATCTATGATTCAATTTTTTTCAGATATTAGATTTAGAAGTAAATTATAAGTAAAAAATGTACACTTTTATGAATGTTAAAAAATGAAAATGTTGCAACCTAAAGTTTGTACTGAATAATCCTACAAGAATTTCATCATAAAATATTGTAAGCTTGTTGCATATGAATCATATACTCCTGTATGCACTTGTCAATAATTTTTTGCTTAAAAACTTAAAGAAATGCAAAATTTTAATTGATGTAAAAAAATTACTTTTCCTGAAGTTAGATGTCGTTGAAAATCATTAGGAATCATTTAGTATAGACAATGAATATAAAGAGTATTTCATTCCATTGAATATTTACTAAATGGAAGTTTAACTAGGCCAGCTGTAGTCAAAATGTACCCTAAATTATTAAAATACTAAATTTAAAGACAACTATGAAATATTTTGCTCTGAACTTTCGGTATTCGGTGAAATTGAGAAGGCAAACTATGTGCAAAGGACTAATAGTTTTTCAAAACTTATATTTAGTTTTAGCTATCCTTTTCTAATTTCTTCAGGAATAAATATATTATGATGTGTATTAAGAGTAATCTACTGAAATTTAACATTTATGATGTATCTATCATTTAATGAAATATTTTTGATTCTTAGAAATGCATTAGTATTCAAAAAACAAATTGAAATTGTTTGCTGAATATAAAAAATATTGATACCAAGAATCAATATTCTTTTTAAATATAACAATGTAAAATATTCACAAAATAACAAATAAAGTTTTATAGACTTGAAAATTATTTTAACTTCCACAATAAAAACAAAAACTTAACTAGTATAATCATTTTCAATAAAAATATTCTGCCAAGCTGAAAACCTAAAAAATGCTGAACTAATTTCTTAACTTTGAAAAAGTACCAATGAACATTTTATTATATTTGTTGGATACATATATAAAAAGGTCTATTTTAGATTTAGCAGTAAAAAGTGCACATTTACCTAATTTCCCATATTTCTTATTCTGAATGAGGAAATCTATTTATTTATATAAATAAAATATCTTACCTTTGCACGCAACGACTATATGAAGGGGGGAAAGGAAGATTAAAGTGAAGTAAGGATACGGTACGGTACGAGAATGTTGTGAAACGAAATCTCTTACTGTTATTGTAAAAACTTTTGGCTATCAAAATTGGAATGGCTATACATATTTATTAAATTGGAGTTTAATTTAAATAGTTTAGCTTTGTAAAATATTTGAAATATTTTACCTTGCGTAGAAAAGTAAAACTTGAGTGGTTACCAATTACCATCAAATGCATGATACAATTTGTTCAGAATTTTTAAGTTAAATGAAGATAATTTAATTTCTACTAAACAGGTAGAAAAATGCAATTAAAATTTAATCAACGATTTCAAAGTTATTTTAAAAACTGTTTAATTTCTATTCTTATCCGAGAAAAGGAGCGTTTTTCGTCAATTTTTCAGATAAGTACAGCAGAGTTAAAGACTATTTTTAATTATCTAAGCGACAGTAACAGTGGCTTAAATTTCCTTATCATAGGAAAAATTACAAATTAAATTCGATTATATTGACCAAGACGAACCTTTCTGTAGTTTTTCCGAAATAAAATAGTGAAAAATCTTCAACAATCGGATTAAACTATAAGTTGGTCAGTGTTAAGCTGTAAGTTATAAAATATATCTTATTGATTTACAATGCTGAAACTTGGGATAAAAATCAAGAATTAAGGGATTTTTCCGTTACTTAAAACACTCAGTAGGTATTAAATAGGCTGTTTTAATAGAATTTATAGCATTTTGTTATTGCAACAAATCATATATTACGTGAGATTTATTATCTTTATTGGCTATGTCAATATTTTAATCTGTTTGAAGGCGCGCAAAACTGTTCTTTGGCGCAATGTTTCTTTCATAGTTTTAAAATATCCAAAATCCAGTTTGATTTCTTTGTCAATAAGTTTGTATTTTTGTGAATTGCAGATTTTATAGTAACCATGAATAACGAGAGTTTTCAACTGCACTCGACCCAATTTACACCGTTAAAAAACAAACGTTCTAGACTTTTATTACCCAGAGAAGATACGTTAAATCTATCGTCGATATTAAATGAAACGTCTATTTCAAGACATTTAAACGATACAAGTTTACGACAGATTTTAGATGAATCTGCTACTGTTGTGAACGCTGGAAATGCTGGTGTTGGATTAAGTGTAGCTTTCTTTAATATAATACAATCGAGCCGGCACAGCGATGTCTTACATACATTACAGAGGTTAGCTCAAGTTTGTTATGAGTCTTTAGAGCTAGTTGAACCATGGAATAGATATAATGCTCAAAATTATTGGCTAGCTGAAGAAGCTAATACGTGGGAACTTTTATATTCTTTATATGCGGATACACTAGCAGATCATCCAGAATCACTCGACAGCTTGATAACAGATGTAACCTTGTCGCAACAGACGTTAGTCGACGCTCTATTTAAAACCGATTCGGAACTACGGCTTATGCTCTTGCTAGTTAATTGGCTCGAAACTACTGCAGCATACCAAGAAGAGGCAACAAAGACCTCAGCAACAGTAGTAGGGAATGACATTCATTGGGGAAATACTCTTCATGAGCTACTTATTGGAAATAGTTTATTTAATAAGGAGAAAAATACTTCTATGGTGACTTGTTTGGATCCTGATGCACCAAGACGTCAAAAGAAAACTATTCACTCAGATGATCAAAAGGATGACAATGATTTATGTAAGCGAATTTTTACAGAAGTAAGATGTGGTAACTTTGAAAAGGCAGTGTCTCTTTGTATCAATGCTGGTCAAGCTTGGAGAGGTGCTGCACTGCAAGGCTGGAGGTTGCTTCATTATTTACCAAGAGAAAATTCTAATTCTCCTGTAGAAATAGCCGGAAATCCTTCTAGAGACCTTTGGAAATGGTGCGCTTTGGGAATAGCTAATAATGTTACAGAAAATATGCATTACCGAGCAACAATAGCTATTCTTTGTGGCTCTTTAGCAAGTTCTATTCCAATCTGCCAAGGAAATTGGGAAGATTTGCTTTGGGCACATCTTCGTGTACAAATTGTTACAAGAGTGGATAAATTCTTACATGAGCATCATGCCACTGCAGAAGCAAACACTACTTCTACAGAAGTCATGGATTTATTACAGAAAGAACTGCATATAGATGAAATGTCTTTGCAACAAATATTCAGTGCTATCAAAGCACTTATGAATGGTAAACGAGAATCAAATTATCAAATTTGCCAGAGGTATCTGATGTTAGGTAATGTAAGAGCAATAATGCAAGACTCTTTGAATTGGCTGGAGAATGGTGATGAACGATTTGTGAGATTTCTTGCTCATTTGGTTCTAGTGTTGAGACTGATGGGCAAGGACCCACATCATGACATTGGAGATAATGTTTTAGAGAAATATGTCACTCAGCTAGTGAACACACTTGTTACTGGATCAGAGGAGAGCCCTGAACTTATAGCTTATTATACTTCAACACTGCCAAATTCTAGACAAATACATTTATATGCAGAATTTATGGATAAAATATACAAAAGTAATATCAGAGAAGTTGTTGTTAAAGCTGGTATTAAGGCAGGGTTAGATGTAGCTGCATCAGCTCGACTGGCTATTTTAAAGAGTATAGCTGGAATCCAAGAAGGTTATGGTGATATTGAAATGTCCATGAATCAAACTGCTGTTGAAAAAGATAAACCATTAATTGACAATGTTATATCTTCATTGGAATGGCTCTCCCTGATAGAAAACCAACAAGTTGAAGCTCTTTGGTTGTGTAATGCTATGGTCAGAAAATTTATTTTCTTAGGCAACACAGATGCAGCATCAGCTTGTATTATCAATTTAAAGAAAATGTTTTCAAATATTGTGAATGATAAGATTACACACTCATCAGAACTTCGAGAATACTTGTGTTTGAAAACTTATTTAGAGGGTCTAGAATATTTTGCTACATGGTATAGGCAGTATATTAGTGGAATGCCCAAGGATGTGGAGCCTTTATCTGGTGATGCAACTTTCTCTGATAAAGTTCATCATGAACAAAGAACTGCAGTTGTTAAGCAACAGAAGGCTCAATGGAAAAATACTGTATATCATCAGGCTCGTCATGCTAAAAAATTATTATATGATGTTCTCATGTTTCCTGGTGGTTGGCTGCAAGATGAAAATGATGGTACATCATCCCATAACTTTACAGAAGAAGAAAAGCTGGAAAGAGAGAAACAACTGGAGACTTTGAGAAAACTGTGCATTCCTGAAGTTACAATATTAATTTTAAAGATTCTTCAAAGTGATGATGATATTAATAATCACAAAGAAGCAGTCAAATTGAGTGATTTAATTGCTGGTGAAAACAGATGTCTGTACAAGGTATTCACAAAGTCGAAACTATTAGAACTGTTAGACAGGATTAATGAATCAAGTTTAGTATTGGTCGAGAAAGGAAGAGATATGTTTGGTTATGAATTGGATGAATAATATTATGTTGAAATTTATAATTTAATAAACATTTGTATGGATTCTACATGTTTTTTCTACTTCAATTTAAAATGTCAAAATTAAGTGAATGGATTTCTACTTAAAAACTGGTGTAAGCTGCTGCATAGCATTGCTGAAAAAGGGGCAAAATAAAAAGACATCTAAACAATTGTAACTGAAAAAATATATATATTCCATATATTTTTACATATAGTAACATGGCTTTTATGACGGAATATAAATTATGAAACTGGAACCGGGTTCAAGTTAATTAAATCATTGCTTGATTCAGCTAAGTCTGTTATGGAAACTCGTCCACGTTGCTTTATGAACTTGGCTACATCTTCTAATTCTTTTTGTGAAATATAAATAAATTTTCCCCTGTCATCAATAACTCCGGTTAGTTCGCCTGTAGCCTGTAGATCAGTTATTCTGTCGATTGCAGCTTGAGTTTTCAACTTGAAATGTGCTGCCAAGTCTTCTAGTAAAACAACCTTTTGTGCCTGCAAAACATTTAAAATTCATAAATTACTTATTATTTACTTTGTTTACTGATATTTTCATTAAAAGTAATGAAAATTAATCTAAATGATTAGATGATAAGAAGTTATCGGGGAATTTTTATTATATTTTAAAGCCAAAATGTAGGGTCATGTGGATTTTCATAATTTTTATTTGTTTTTTTTATAGTAACAGGGGTTGCATCGCATTGCGACCAGACTTCATTACGACGAATGGTTGGAGCAAAACAAAATACAGACAAATTGAAGACCTTCTTTTTGAAGTGGGTTAAAAACTGTTATTGCCTCTATTTTCTTTATAAGATACTTTACCTTGATATAATCAATGAAATCTTTCAGCATATTATCTTTATTTTCTTCTTCGTTTTCGTCGTAACCTTCTCCTTCAACAGTAAAAGCTGCCTTCATCGCTTCATATTCTTCTTGTTCGCGTCTCTTACGTTCTTCTTCTGCTTTCCGTTCAGCTTCCTCAGCTTTGCGTTCTTCTTCCTATTTATATTAAAATAATTATATTTGCGACTCACCTACAATCGAATGGTATGCAATACGTAAAAATTTCAAATTTACAAGTCTAAACTAGTGATTGATGCATTGTCAAACATCATTTTAACAGCATGGGTCAGAAATTAACATCCTAGATTGTATCAATAGTACCTATAATGACAAAAGAATCTGTAGTTCATAAACACCAATGATTATGATATTTTTTTATTAATAGACATATGTATTAGTGAATTGAAAATATAGTTATTGCTTTATGCTAGTAAATAGGTAATGTATTCTAGAAAAAATACAAGCATATACAAATATTCTTACTTCTCTCTGCTCTTCCAGTTTTCTTTTTTCTTCTTCATTCTTCTGTTCTTCCATTTTTCTCATTTCCCTCATTTGATCTTCAGCTTCTTTAGCTTTCTTCTTTTCCATTTTAGCTTCTACTTTTGCCCGTTTCTGTAATAAGATTTGAAACAGTTATTAAATAGTATGTTGCAGACTTTTGACATGTATTATATAACTTTACAGCTTTACAGAATATTCACTCATATTTAGCCTACTAAGCCTAGATGTAATTTTATCTACATTTGAACTTACAAATTAACAAATTATAAAAGATTACTTGCAGGAACTAAACCACTTTTATAGATTCACAGTGCTTACTTTAAGGTATAAAATTACCTTAGCCCCCATTTTGTCCACAAACTCTACATTCTGACTACTAGAAGCAGTCTCTTCTTCAACAGCTGCTGCCTCCACTGCAGCTGGTTCCTCTTCAATCAAGGCTGCTTGGTGACGTGCAGCTGGAATAGTATCAATTCCATAAATAACAAATATTTGACTAATGTATAATATTATCACTATATAATATATATAATTATCACAAGGTTCCAAAGAAGTATGTGGCGACATCAAGTCACAGAAATAGTTACATCATTAGAATAAGCAAGTAGACATGGTGTTATTTATGAATGTGTAAATGTGTAGAAAATTTTACTCATTAAATGTAAATAAGTGTGTGTAATAAAGGAAATAAGAATTAAATGTGGCAAACCATTGTGGCAACATCAAGACTTAAAATCTTAAATCTTACCATTAGCTCTCATCCGAGCCCTCTGATTTCTGACAGCCTGGACTCTGCTGGGACCGCCATCGCGTGGCGCAACTGCAGTGGGTTTCGAGACTCGAGCTACAAAAGCAAATTATAAAATTACAATTGTGATCCTTATTTGATATATGGGTATAGTCTCGTTTTTTCAAAACTTACGTTGAGGTCGGTCTTGAAATTTCCGTAAAAACGCTATTGTAAATATAATTAAACTTAAGCCACTAATTATAGCTACAGTCAAAAAAACTGGATCCATTTTCTCTATTTAGCGAAAAATTACGTATGTAATTATAATGTATTAGATATATGTTGTACTAGAAGAGCATGAGGTCAATATTAAATTTGATGCAATGTAAATTGTATTTACATGAATAAAATAAAAAATAAACTAAAACAGATGGTGTTTTTATTGCATTTGTTTTGTCAATGTCAGTGTCAAAAAATAAGTCAAAACGTCATCAACAATTAACATTTTTAATTTGAAGCACAAAGCAGAAGTATTTCGCGCATTATGAAAATAGAACCTTGCGCTTTCAGGTTTTTTAGTTTAATTGAAAACAAAGAAAAATAAAAATTAACATGTTACTTTTAAGCAATGAGTGCTGTCAACGAAAATTCCGAATTAGCCTACAAATTATTAATTTTTGTTTTTTCTAACAAAACCAATAAACATTTTCAAGCGTAAATCGAAACAAACAAAATGTAGCGTAAGATGACGTGTGTCATGTCATATTCTCGATATATTTGTCTGATTTGCCGATGTTAATTTTGTGAATATAAAAACATCATGTTTTACAAATTATCCTCTTTCATAGCACTATTCCTATTAATAGATGTAACATCAGCATTATATTTTCACATAGCCGAGGGTGAAAGAAAATGTTTTATAGAGGAAATCCCCGATGACACTACAGTTATAGGTATAACACATTTATTTTTTTACTGAAAGTAGTTTATTTTTGTAAAGAATTTTTGAATTAACTTTCAAAATAGCAAACAAACTTTTCAAAATAGAAACTGGTAAGAGCAGATAAGAATTCCTTGCAAGGCACTCGAATATGCTTCTAGCAATGTGCCCTATTGTTGAATTTCATTGGAAATGAACAAAAAGAATTTCATTTTAATTTCTTTTTATTTAATAACTATAAAAAATTGTTTTCAGTAAACTACAAAGTGGAGCTCTATGATCCTAGATCAGGAGGTTTCATGCCATCAACACCTGGTATTGGTATGCATGTAGAAGTGAGAGATCCTAATGACAAAATTGTACTCTCACGTGTGTACTCATCGGAGGGAATGTACTCATTTACATCCACCACTCCCGGTGAACATGTAATCTGCATGTATTCTAACAGCACATCATGGTTCAGCGGCTCACAATTGAGAGTAAGTTACAACATTAATACATCCAATAGCTCTGTTATGTTGTGACCTTGTAGTGTAAGTCAGTGGCACAAAAAGTGTTAACATTATTTAAGGCTTAAAAATCATATTTAAATTATTATGGAAGAAAAATGTTTGTCATGGTTGCCTTTATGTATGGTCTTTAATTTTTAACTCTCTCCCTAGCTGGTATATGGTGGTGGGATATTTGTCTTTTGGTAGACTAGTTTCCTAACTTGCCTTTCAGTCGGGCCAAATTGTAACTTTGTTTGAACAACTGTTATATTATTCTTTTAATATAATACACAAATATAAAGCTGTTGTTCATATAACACATTTTAATCTTGAATTCAGAACCACTGGCTTGTCTGTCAAATTCTCTTTCTAAAATGTAGTGGCATGGAATGTGTTAACAATTATTTATATCACAATTCCAGCCAGTAATATCTGTCTATTTAAATCTTTGCAATTCAATTTATTAATATTATTACACAATTGTAGGTGCATTTAGACATTCAAGTGGGCGAGCATGCAGTGGACTATGCAAGTGTCGCAAAGAAGGACAAGTTGTCTGAGCTGCAGCTTAGAATCAGGCAGTTGTTGGACCAGGTGCACCAAATCACTAAAGAGCAGAGCTATCAAAGGGTAAATATATATGCAACTAGCTATTGCCTGCATGAATAAAAAAATTAATAATTAACATTGTGCATATGTGTTCTTCTAGTCTATTTTCTATATGTATGGCAAATTTCATCGAGATCCATTCAGCACTTCTGGAGATACCTTCTAACAATTTTAAAAAGAACCATAAACACTTGACATTGGCCCAATCCGATGAGGGAGAGCCATAAACAAGAAACAGAACAGAGATACCTTCAAACATCCATCCATCCATTTGAACTTTCACATTTATAATATTATAATAGTATGATTATATAAATTATTAAGAAAAGGTTCACTTATTTCTTGAGATTAGATATATCCTATGTACCATGTTATGACCAAGTTTACAAAATTTAGATGTATGGACTGGATTTTTCCGTAACTACATGGCAAGCGCGTATTTTGTGTGTGAGTAAAACACAAACTGACTTCAGCCAGTTTTATTCTCGGAGGAAACCAAACAATATTTTAATGCAGAATTAAAGTTTAGAAGTAATGTGATCATGTTTACTTATAATAAAATAATCAGTTGGGTTAATTGCCTGTATTTTTGGTTTTCTCTATGCTTTACAAGATGTTTGAAAGCCTAGCATAACAAAATACTCAAATCTTACTTGTTAGTGATATTATCTTTGTGGATCGAGACACACTCAGAAGTTTGTACTATATTAGTGTAGAGATATAATGCTGTTTATTTGTTATAGCAAAGAGAAGAGAGATTCAGACAGACATCGGAGAGTACAAACCAGCGTGTGTTATGGTGGAGTTTGCTGCAGACTGGAGTGCTCATCGGTATTGGCTACTGGCAGATGAGGCATCTCAAGAGCTTCTTCGAGGCTAAGAAACTAGTTTAAATATGAGTTGTACTATTTCTTTGTAATATAAATCCTAAATAATAATAAAAAATAATTTAAACAGTAGTTTTGTGTTCTGTTTTTTTTTGTAAATGATCTGTATTTTTCCAATAAATATTACTACAGAATTTTTTTCATTATTTTTTATTTCATACCATTTTTATTTTAAGATTAAAATATATTAAAGATTTTGTTAAAAGCTAAATAACAAACAATATAGTTACGAAAGATATATCATTTTTAACAATATTACATGTTTGGTCCTTCCTTTTGCTAAAAGTTATTTAAAAATTAATCTCCTGTCATGAATATCTTGTATACCTATGAAAATAATTTTTTATATTATATAATTTTTTATTTCCTTTGGATTAGATGTGTTATCAGAGTTCAAGTTTAACAAAAGAGAAGTTATCAATTATATAAGACTTTATTTTCATAGCACCAAAATATATCACAAATTTATCTTATTAGCATTATCTTATTTTACTGGTGTACAACATTTAGAATTATTGTTACTATTTTTAGACATTATTAATTAGAGTCCATTGGCGTGAATGACGTGCTAGCGTTACAAAGTCCAGTGTCAGAATGAATAGTGAGGGGCTACAGTTGGGTCAATACACAGCCACATTTTCGGATTTCCTTCCTAACACTATGAAGTTTGAACTTTAAATACGTCATCTAAAAACTTTACAAACAGTGAGCAGTCAGGTTTCGGTAATGGGATTAGTAAATTGAAGTCAACTGTGCTTAAAGTATTTTCTAAAGTATCACAAGTACAATAGTACAAATGTCCATCCACTTGCAACTGTTCAGCCAATTCTAACTGATGGTTATCCATTAATTCTTCATTTACTACTACCAATAGAGGTTTACAAGCTTCTAACACTTCCAAACAACTTCCAGCACCCGCATGACTTATTACCAAATCGGCGTTAAGAATATCTTCTTGTATGGAGTCTTTAAACCTGTATAAACTTAGTTTGATACCTTCTTTCTCGTATTCTTCTGGATTAACAGCACTGTTTCCTATTTGAAATGTTAATTCTTTGCACCCAATTTCTTTTAGAGCACGAAGTACAGATGCTGATGTTATGTATTTAGCTAGTAAATCAAAACGTGTAGTACCCACTGTTACAAAGCATTTTGGATACTTATTAACCATTTTATGCTTATCAATTAAAATAATAAGAAAAAAATGTTTTAAATTGGACTTTGACAAATGACAAAATGACAATGACAGTTTGAAAATGACAAATGTTTTGATAACAAGTCGACGTTGCATTTCGAACAGCGTGAAGATGGTTGCGATCTCCGCGGCTGTGGCCGATCGTGAATGCTGTTCGTTTGTGATTTGTCCAGGTAAACTATTGGCAAAAAATTCCATCATAACGTACATAACGAATCTTTAAAAGAATGACAAAATATAACACATCGACCCTACTTGAAGTGGGGTAAGGGCTGGGACATCATGATTATCTTAATGTTTTTTTGCGATTGTTAAGATGTTTGTTATAAATAAAGAAAACGACACCTCGTGTACAAAAGTTTTCTCAGGACTTACGATTGTAGCATTAGGTTCCATTGGATGAATTAAAAATAAGGAAATGATTGGGTTGTAATGAATCGTCGAACTTTTCGTAAATGTCGACAATCAGTCTGCATAATTTATTCCACTAACCTTTTAACACACGATTCACTTTGATATAGGATGAGATTTTTTTATTTACTCATTAAGATTTGTTGCTTACAGGGAATGCTTTGACTTAAAGATGCATGAAAATTCAATACAGCGTTGGTTTTAATTGAGGCATAATTGGGACTATCAAATATCTTAGGATGATTAAACTAAGATATAGATTTCACATGCTAAGTTTTTTTTCAGTGTTTGATTAAGGACTTCCTCTCTGATCCTAGGTATAATGCAATGACAATGGTAAAATGGTTTGTATGTCTTATTTAAGCAAATGTCTAATGACTCGAAATTGATGGAAAATAATGGTTTACCAAGAAAAGAACACGCTGTATAACTTACTGATAAGTTTAGGTCCTCACGCTAACCCTTGTAACATTTACTACATGCTTTGTAATATGAATTGTTAGGATGGTCACGCGGCCACCTGACTCGCACAGTTTTAATTAGATTTTAAATAATAACTGCTATTGATTGAATATCGGAAATTATTATACGAATTATGATCAGCACGTCATTTTTGGAGGGAGCCTTACATGAAGTGCATGTAAGGTCGCAATATGAAGATATGGGTATTGGTTATATTATATTTTTGGGGTCGAGGAAGTGCAGAAGACTTTCCATCGTTGATTACAGCGAATGCTTCAATTGGTAAGTAGGTTAAGTTTTAATGGTATAAATTTGTATATATTCATTTTAATTTATTTTAATTCAGCCGTAGTCCTGGACAGACAATTCCTAGGAGAGCAATATCAGTCAATGCTGGAACAACTAAAAGATTACATCAAGGAATTGGTGCGGGTTGATCTGAAACATGGCGGTGTGATCGTCCATTATTATTCTTGGACTTCAATCAGTCTGAAAAAAGGTTTGATAATAATATGTTTTATGAAAAAAAAACTATCTAAAACATCGAGGTTCTTCAAAGAATTTCCAAACTGTCCCCACCCCATTCCCACTGTCCATCACTACCAAAAAAACAAGATATAAAACAGGATGTCCATGCGCGTTGTATCATTTCTTAATTTAGGCACTTAAATTGAATTTCGCAGGCTTTATAGCGGTCTTCAGTGTGGCATCTTGCGAGGACACGTGGTCTTTATTCTCGAGAACCGAAGAGGAGGAGTTGCTTCTATTCGCACTGACAGAAGTTGACTGTCCTCGGCTGCCAGTGGACAGAGCGCTAACGGTTACTTACACGGTGCCGGGGCAAGAGTTGGCACAACTGATGTTGGATTTGAGGACGACGAAAGAGATTAACTGGAAATCCGCCATCATACTACATGATGCTACGTTAAGTATGTCTTTGAACAACTGTTTTAAATTTATAAACAATATAAGCGGCATCAAATTTAACGTCAAAAGACTACCTGCTAGAACTGCATAAAGAGAATGATTAAGGAAATAGATAGACTTTTAGATTTTATCCGGTAAGAGGAGCTAGAGCTTAAACTCTAAAAAGGTAAGGAGACATACAAAATGTGATTTCTCATTAGTAGAACGATTGCTGCATCTTCATGGTAACTTCTGTGCGTTATAAAAGGAAGGATCTTCATATATAATATAAAGTCATAGACCTAATTGTAACTTGACAGACAGGGACACAATATCGCGTGTTGTCCAGTCACTGACGCGGCAAATTGACGACGAGAAGGTGTCTTCAGTATCAGTGTCTGTGTACAAGATGAATCACGAAGTTAATGAATATTTAAGGAAGAAAGAAATTCATCGAGTGTTGTCCAAATTGCCAGTTAAAAAAATTGGTACGTGTTTGTTATTTAAATGTAAATAAATATTACAAACGCAATTAAATATCTTTTGATGTTTTTTCAGACAACACAAAATACGTTTCTCTGGTTGTTAATAAGATATACAATCATCTTTTAAATTAAATTACGACTTTGTTATATGAAGAACCGTTGGTTTCTGAGACCAGAATCTCTGAATAAAACATAACATCAACCCTGTCATTAACAAAGTAGAACAATAGACTTTAAACGGAAACTAAGGTCTCAGAAACCCACGGTAAAGAGCGTCGGAGTCGGAGGCTTGTAAGATGAGTGTTAAAACAATCAATCCAGCGTAGTTGACTACTCACCCCATTGTATAAAGAAGATATGTATATATACATATGTAGTAATAGACTATTGTAAAATTTTGATTTTGTATAACAGGTGAGAACTTCATAGCAGTGGTGACTTTAGAGGTTATGTTGGCTATAGCCGACACAGCGCGCGAGCTGGCACTATCGCACGGGCAAGCGCAGTGGCTGTACGTGGTGGCAGACACAAGCGCGCGCAGTGGCGACCTCACCGCGGCTATTGATATATTATATGAAGGAGAAAATGTTGCTTATATTTACAATGTCACTGATAATAGTACGGATTGTAAGGTATTATTAATATTTATGATGAGTTTTTGACAGAATACGAAAGTAATTTTTCTTTAGAATGTTCCTAAAATAACAAATTACGCTAAGAGAGATTAGGTACGGCAGATTCTTATTTTAGAATGGCTTGATGTGTTATTGTCGGGAGATGATGAAGGCTTTCATATCTGCATTGGACTCGGCGGTGCAAGACGAGTTCGATATAGCAGCTCAAGTGTCGGACGAGGAGTGGGAAGCGATTAGACCAACGAAATTGCAACGGAGAAACGATCTTTTGAAACATATACAGGTAATTTGAAACAGTGGGACAAGAATCAATGAATGAAGGAACGAACAAAGGAAGATCGAATGTCGACTGAATGAATGAATTTATTGTAGCAACATATGCAAGTGAACAGCAAATGTGGTAATTGCACCAGTTGGCGGGCAACGGCGGCAGATACCTGGGGCGCCACCTATCGGCAAGTAGACACCGCGACAACTAACGCTAACAATACCAAGGGAGTTATAGAAGAAGTTAAAATGTTACAAGTGAGTTACAAAAACCAATAGAATTTGACGAATACTATATTTTAAAAAGGAAGCTTCACCTTCTTCCGATTTCGTCCGACTTCTTTCGATTTTTAAAGGTTGGTACCTGGCGGCCGGCAGATGGCGTGAGGTTCAATGATGTTCTGTTCCCTCATGTCGCGCATGGCTTCCGAGGGAAGGAGTTGCCTATAATTACCTATCACGTAAGAAACAATACTTTTAACCAAAATACTTCGTAGAAATATTTTATGGGGGAATTTATGGATGGATGTGTGTTACCTCGTAACTCCAGAATAGTCAAACGGAGCTAGATAAAAGCTACTCTATAATTCTGTAGGTCTACTGTAGCTTGTTCTATTGAAGTATGAACTTTCTTCTTATGCTCTCATTTAAGTATAGACTGCATAACTTGAAATGAAATATTCTCTTCAGAACCCTCCATGGACGATTCTGCAGACGAACGAATCAGGGGCTATCATCAACTACGGCGGCCTTATTTTTGATATCGTCAAACAGCTCGCACGGAATAAGAACTTTACGTAAATATAAACATTATAAAAACCATTTAATTATGATGATTTTTTTGGTATAATATCCTTTTTGTTATAGAATCCGGCTATTACTGGCGAATAATTTTAAAAAGAACTATTATAACAGCACGACTATAGACGTATGTATAACAAATCTTTTAACCTTAATGTGGTGAACAGAATTATTGTCATTTATATCAAAATTCTTAGATCACAATGCATAATTTGTAGAAGATTCACAGCCAAAATGGCATGTTAGCAATATCAGCGGTTGCTAAGGGGCAAGCGGCGTTGGGCGCGGCCGCGTTCACTATACTGCCGGACGTGACGTCAGGTAAAATATACTTCGTAACAGTTTTATTAAACTTCAGTGTATCTTGTATCCATTCCAAAAGCGATCTTATAACTTTATTAGTTCAATGATTTTATATCCTAGGTATAAACTACACGTTAGCAGTGAGTACACAGCCTTATGCGTTCCTAATCGCTCGTCCTCGGGAACTCAGCCGAGCTATGCTCTTCCTGCTGCCTTTTACTGCTGACGTGAGTAGTATAAAGCTGTAACAAATAAATAAATAAAATAATGGTCATTTCTTAAATTTGAAACTCTTTGAATTTTTTCCTTACCAAAGGTTCAGTCTTTTTATCTACAAGGTCACAATGAAATTGACAAATATACATACGCGCAAAACACATTGTCGTGTCGCGTTGAGTTTAAAACTGTCTACAGATCCTTGTTATAGAAATAATTTTTGGACTTTTTAAATTTATTTTGGTGAAAAATCCTTTAGTGTTAATTTTAAGTAATTATTAAAATAGATTAATAATATGTTTTTTCCAGACGTGGTTATGTTTAGGGTTCGCAGTAGTTCTTATGGGGCCCACATTATACGTGGTTCATCGTCTTAGTCCTTATTATGAAGCTATGAAGATAACGCGACAAGGAGGTTTGTCTACGATCCACAATTGTCTATGGTATATTTATGGAGCATTGTTGCAACAAGGTTAGTACGAGAACAGAACAGAAGGAAGAGTAAATTTTACTTAATTTTGGCGTTGGATCGAAATGAGAAATAAAATATTTAAATTTTTAGACTCCTTTCTGTCACAGAATATATATCGATGCTATCGACTAAAAATAGTTACAAGAATTTCATTTTAAATTTCAGGTGGTATGTATCTCCCTCGAGCGGATAGTGGTCGTTTAGTTGTTGGAACTTGGTGGTTAGTTGTGTTAGTGGTCGTGACTACTTATTCGGGAAACCTGGTCGCTTTCCTCACATTTCCTAAGCAGGAGGTACCTGTTACAACGGTGGCTGAACTGCTGGAAAATAAAGAAGTTTATACGTGGTCGATTAAAAAGGGAACTTATTTAGAAATGGAATTAAAGGTTAGTGTTGAAATGTGGTAAATTAGTTTTGATTTTTGGCGATAGATGGCGTTTTTCCATTATTTTTTTTAAATGTGTATTTGTGTAAAATTTCTCAGAATTCAGATGAACCCAAATATATTTCTTTACTCAAAGGCGCGGAATTATTGACGTCCGTTGCCAGTGTCGAAGGAAATCATCGTTCAGGTACAAAATCGGTTTTCAAGGCACTTTACTTAATAGCATTTAGTTGCTGTGCGGAGTCAAATGATAAGATGCTAAGGATTTTTTTGTTTTTAAACATTCAGTGCTACAGTGCATTAACATAAAATTATATTGACATTAAACGAGTTCTCTTATTCTTTTGCAGTTTTAGATAAATCGACATTGAATCGAGTTCGTAAACAAAGACATGTGATAATAGACTGGAAGATGAGACTGAGTTATGTAATGCGAGTCGCCACCCTCGCCACTGATAGATGCGATTTTACAATTAGTAAGTTGATATTTCTTATATTCTGAGCCAAATCAAGTCAAAAAGTGTACAACTCTTGGATTTGCCGGAACTTTTATACAAAAATATAATATGCCTCTCATTGTCTTTAAAAAACTATAATGTCAGTGAAAGTTATTACGATAAATTATAACCTAAAAATAAAAATTTTAATGTTTTTGATTTGTTCTATTGAGTACCCGTCAAGAAAATATGTATTCCAGCCTTTTTTTATCGTTCTCAGGTGCGGAGGAATTTATGGACGAAAAAGTGGCAATGATTGTTCCAGCTGGTAGTCCTTACCTTCCTGTCATTAACAAGGAGTGAGTGTAGACCAGTCTTTCAGAAAGTGGGCGATAACGCCCTCTTGTGGGCGCTGCAGGTCTCAAGGGGGGCGGTACGAGACCCAGAATGAAAATGGTGGCGTTGTGTAGAGTCCTGGGGGGTGATTTGTAATTTTATTTAGCTAGGAGGCCTTAGACAACGACTGCATGAGCTCTCGACTCTCAACAACAACTTGTGAACATCAACTAATATGAATTAAAAGATTGCTTAAACTCCAATATGGGGACGCTAAAAAAATATTTATTCTCAAAGTGGGCAGTATACAAAATAAGTTTGGGAACCACTGGTGTAGACTATGGTTGTTAAGTTTACAAATTCTACCACCATGGCGCTACTGTAGATTACCGTAATGTTTGACACTAGGCATTTAGAGTTCCAATTTTGTTAATTTATCTTCATGAGTTGCAGGAGTTATTTTAATAATGTATGTTGTAGGATATACCGTATGCATAAAGCAGGTCTAATAACCAAATGGTTAAGTAACTATTTACCGAAACGTGATCGTTGCTGGAAGACCACGATGGCATCACAAGAGATCGACAATCACACTGTTAATTTAAGAGACATGCAGGGATCATTCTTTGTGTTATTTCTAGGTAATATTATTCATTTATTGCTTTGGAAATGTAGTAATTGATTTACTTATGTGTTTTATATGTATGTAGAGACAAAACTTATTTATTTTGTTTTAACTTAAAAAACTACTGAGGAATAAAATAATTTTTACAATCGGTTCAGTAGTTTTTTAGTTTACCAGAAACAAATCTTTTTTAAATATCAGTCTAGTGTTGGAAATATTTTAATAATAATAAATTAAAATAATCTGTTTCTTTCAGGGTTTTTCTTAGCTTTTATAGTACTCTTAATGGAGTGGATGTATAGGACGAAGAAGAACAGGAACGAAAATATTATCATCAAGCCCTACACTGAATAAAATATATTTTTTACATAATTGATCATTAATGTACAATTGTGAGTGTTATTTTCCTGCGTTGGATAAATGCTTGTCATCCATTTTTGTTTTCTTAAGGAAATATTATTTTTATCTCGATTAATTCAGTATAAAAATAAGTTAAATATTTATTTAAGGGTTTGTAATCTTTGCAATTCGTTAACATAATAATAAAAATTATTTATAATATTTAAAAGTGTAATCGTAAAACAATCCTTGTACTTACAAATCTTTATATATATATAATTCTTCTGTGCGTGTGTATGTCACTGAACTTCTTTCAAACGACTGGACCGATTTTGGTGAAATTTTTTGTGTGTGTTCAAGGGGATCTGGGTATGGTTTAGATTCACAATTTTCATCAAATATTAACTTCATATTAATTTATTCAAATTAAACACGTGTAGACAGGACAACGTCTGTCGGGTCCGCTAGTTTATTATAAAAAGAACTGTTTTTTGTATGAAACTATTTTTTTTGTACATTTGCAAAAAAGATTAAAACGTACGCAATTGTAAGTACATTTTTTGCAATTAAGTTTTTTTTGTAATTCAAATGTACGAAGGTAAACGTTAAATTCCTATAAAAACCTATCTTGTAATTTTTGCAATGTCATTCGATTTCGACTCATGCTTTGAACTTGAAACTACGAAACATAGTAATACGAATTGTCAAGTACGAGTTCTTCTACTTAAGTATATTAAATAAAAAATCTAATGATTATCACGAATCGAATATTCTTGGACTTTATCCACATTTTACATATATAAGAATTAAATTAAAAAAACACACTTCTTGGGTTTCCTTTACACACCCATTTTTAAGTTTGGTTTAAAACGCTTTTCACTTTGGCCATACGTAGATCACTTTGATTCACCATAATTTGGTGTTATAGATCCTTAGATTAACTTTGAATAATTTAAAGAAACTAATTAGCTAGCAGTCTACACGTTAAGTGACATCATCAAATACGTAACAAAAGTGACAGTTGCTTTATCTTTATGTTAGGTAAAAAAAAGCAAGCAATAGAGTTCAAGATTATTTAGCCCGGAATACACACACACACACACTCTCTCTCTTTCTCTTTCTCTCTCTCTTTCTCTCTCTCTCTCTCTCTCTGCCGAGTTTGCATCCCACAAGATCAGCTTTGCCAATCCGTCTCTTCCACTTTGTTCTGCCCACGACATCTTTTAAGATTTGGCCTGGAATACACTAATGTGAAACAGCAATATCTTAACGTTCCCGCTAGTTATCTTTCATTCTGATAGTTTTAACTACAAATTTCTGCATAAAATCCAAGGCCGCGCCCTTTGCATTGCAATTGTATATACATAACTAGTGTAACAAGAATGCAAATATGTCTATGACGATGGTTATAGATAATACGATGTTGAATGATATTAAATATAATGTTTTCCTGTTGTCCGATACACAAACGGCACGTGGGCATAGACTACGTGACATGGAGCATGTGAATGTATCCGAACAGAACATATAATGCTAGGCCCAGCACGAATGTTTGTGACAGGCGCCATCGTATCGACATCGACAAAATTTATATTGAAATTTGTACAACCCTATCGGACATAATTGACGATAACGAGACAAAGTTGATTGTCACAAATATTCGTAATAAGCCCTGAACTGATTTGAAAATAGTTCCGTAGTCCTTGTTTTGCATAATATTTACATTTTAAAAATTATATTTTCAAAATTTTTTCTAAAAACATTTTTGGTAAATCAAATGAGAAGTATCTCATTGTAAATTCTCTTTAACTTG
This sequence comes from Papilio xuthus, assembly GCF_000836235.2. Classification (NCBI taxonomy): domain Eukaryota; kingdom Metazoa; phylum Arthropoda; class Insecta; order Lepidoptera; family Papilionidae; genus Papilio; species Papilio xuthus. Next base: position 6,615,394 of record NW_013531716.1, read on the forward strand.
AAACCTTCCGAACAAAGTGGTATCAGATAATTTCAGATTATAAAACAAGTATAACAGTCGTACCCAGAGATGTTATGTGGTCTCTTGGTATGAGAAAGAGACACTAAGACTCTCTTTGTACCGAAAAATTATTCAGAATTAGTACGGTAGTAAGACATTCAAATTAAAGCCTCGTAGTACGTTGATAACAGAACAAGGGTTTTGTAGTCTTTAGGGTTATTGAACGAATAACAATGAGGAAATTTACTATCAAGAAGACAATGTAATTACTACTCAATAAATTTTCTTCATGACCTTGTTTATTTTTATTGTTCCCTTAAACATTAAAAGTTACTTGTAATAAGTAATTGTTGCGTAAATTGTATTTCTGAAACGATATCAGCCCAGAGGGGTTAAACAAAGTGAAAGAAAGAACGAACTTCAAAAATGTAAAGAACTGACAACTATCGATAAGTGACGTGATTGTCGCGCGTCAATTCCATACAATTTTGAAGATCGCTATGAATCGCTTCTAAGCGAATGCATTTTGCCTAACCCCTCAAGTAGGATAAAAATCGATAGATTACTAGCTATCGCCCGCGACTCCGTCCGCGCGGGATTTAAAATAGATGTTGGCCGATTCTCAGACCAACTCAATATGCTCACAAAATTTCATGAGAATCAGTCAAGCTCTTTCGGAGGAGTATGGGAACGTAAATTGTGACACGAGAATCTTATATATAAGATTTATTTTTAAATTGCTTTGTATATAAGAGGAACAACAGAAATGAGACAATCGCTCTTTTAAGTATAGTTTAGAGTTTTTATTGCTACTGAGATTATATAGTTTTTATCCCTTATGTTCATTTTGTATAGTATACCATACATACAACTTTATAAAAATATACGATCACTATAAAATAATTTTTAACTTTGTTTTTTCTTCAAAAAAGAAATATTGCCACAATAAGGGTTAATGTATTAAAAGTGTTAATAAAAATATCTTAGATAGTAAAATGTAGATCTAGATCGAATGTTTTATATTGTATTAGTTTTTAATTAGATATAGAAATTATTGTAATTCGATTTTTAAAATTGAAGTGTAACAAAGTTTTTGGCCACGACAGGGAAGAATGAGAGTGCAGCACAGAGTCGCACATAAAAAAAAATCATTTAAAAAAAAACTTTTATTAATGAAATCAAAATAAAAACAATTATAATTCGATCTTAAGGTTGATGTGGAAGGTTATAAAAAAATTAAAGTATGGTTACAGATTTAAAAAATCCCATGAATAAAACTCTAGCCAAAAGGTGAAATGTGATGTTGATTTTGGAGGAAAAATCCGTCGTAATAGAATTAATTATTATGTCGTCGACGTACGTATGTATATCCAAACACGTTACCGGCCAGTTCCGATGTGGTACATAAATGCAAGCCTCGCCCAGCCGGTGGCAGTTTCAATTCGGCGCGCGCACAAATCGGCCGCTAAATTCTGAACATTTTCGGAGTGTTATTTTTGAAATTTTTCCTATAGAAATTATTGGGTGTCAATGACAAAATCGAAGAGAAAATTCGCGATCACCGACAAATTTTTACCCAGGTTAGTTGAACTTTTTATACAGTAAAGTAGTAGTATCATGTGATAGGTTTGTGCTCGTCGGACCAGTTTTCACTAAAGCACATTGCACTTTTAACTCTTTTGTTTATGGTTGGTTCATATTTCATTTAAATATATTTTAAATAGACTTTAAATGCTAATAGTTTTATCTAAACTTTACCTTAAAAAGAATTTCATAAATACTTATAAAAAACTTAAAAAAATGGTACTCGAGAAACTCCTTAGAAGGTCAAATATTAAAGGATAAAGATTTAATAATTTTGGACTGATTAGATTGTATCCCTAATGATGATGGATTGATTGAGATGGATGTAAGGTGACATGATCAAGAAAGATGTAAGGAATGAAATGGCGGAAGACAAATTGTTTTGGAGGACGAAAACTGGTGCGACGACCCTACTTTAGTTGAGATAAAGAAAAAGAGATGATGGTGACATTAGAATTCTGAATGATTTCTTATTCATATAAATAGTAAAGGTAAGGGTTTCTACGCATGTAAAAACAAATGATAAAGCGATAGAGAACACAAGAAATAAGACGATGAAAGCCAAATAGAGATGGATTCAATTACTCTTGATTCACCATCACTAATTAATAAGCCCGCGAAATCAGAGCAAAATTGGGGCCATGGCAACCCTCTGTGGGAGGAGTATGACTTCTTTCAGGTGAGAGACTTTCCCTCTCTCTTACTTTTGCAGAGAGGAGGTCTCTCGTCTCGGAATGTTTTAAGAAAACGCTAACGTAAAAGCTGTTAGCTAATTAGCTATGTTACTATTTTTATCAACTAGATCCCTCGTAGTTATTGAGCACTATAATTACATTGCAATGGCTGTTTTCATTTCTTAATAATCTGATTTATCAACCCTGGAAAGGATTATGTATCATATCTGTATACCGTATTATAAGTAGCTATTTTAACAGTTTACCTTTACCTGTTTATCCTGTGTTTGCTTATTCTTATTCGGAATTTCTGGTATTCGTTTTTTGGGATTTACGGCTATAAATTCAGTTAATTTGGAGTATTGAATGTAAAAGAAATTATATTTAAGCGTGTCTGGAAAGGGTTCTGTTGCTGACGCAAAAACAGTTTCGAAAGATAAAAAAACATAAACAAGTAATTTATATTTGTTTTTTTAGGGAATGGAAACAGTCTTGATCGATATTACATAATATCTGTTTTTATTAATGCAGCTTTTTAATACGAAGGTTCTTTACTATACAATCTCAAGCTAAAGATAATCTTCAAAATAATGAAAAGTAAAGTTAAACCAAGGACGCGGGGAATTCTAGGTTTTTTAATGGAAATATGAAGCAAATAATTCCCAATGTATATTGCCAATTTTCCAAAGCTCAGTATAGCCTAAACAGATGTTATTAAATATGATCACTGGAATCCTTTAGCACTTAAAATTCAACTTAGCTAATTCGACTAGCTGTTGAAGTACAAGAGAGAATTCTTTCTTTGAACTAAAAGTTGCGTGGATACTTTCGTCTTAAAAACTTCCCACGTGTGTAGAAAGCGATCAATACGTTCGTTTAAGATGAAGTTTCGTTCTCGGTTAGTGACGTAGATGTTGGTAATGGAACTGGTTATTGGATGTTTACAACGGAATATGCTAAAACTGTTTTCTAGGTGAACTGGAGTGAACACGCGAGTCGCGCGTGGCCGCCGACCGGTCAACGAGGTCGGAACAATCGACTAACTAGTTGACAGTCACTGAACTTTAGGAAAAATTTCATGAGAAAGAATAACTAACTAATATCCTACTAATACTGTAGATGCGAATGTTTAGACGGATCGATGGATGGATGTTTGTTTGAAGGTATCTCCAAAACGGCTGCACGGATCTTGCTGAAATTTCGCATAGACATAGAACGCGATGTGGAAGAACACATAGGCTACTAAAATTGTTTTGTTTTTTAAGCGCGACGAAGTATATAGGATGTTTAAGAAATTGTGATTTAAAAGTTAAAATTTATTTTTAAAATGTAACTTTGATACAAACCGCTAAGTAATCACTTTCAACTGATAAAACATACTGTACATATTGGAATAAGGTATGAAAAGATAGGGAAAAACACCTACATAAGTCTGTCCATAACCCAGAGAGGAAAGCAGACACCAAAGTCAAGGAAAAGGGTTCATTTTTGTATAAACCAAATAATAGATATATAATTAGTACACAAACGATAACTAATTGATCTGTCCAATTCTACCTCAGTATCGCCAAATCTATCTAAAATTAACTCGTATGAAACCAAATAGAAAATAATAATCAAAATGCAAATCGTTAATCAAATTCTTACATAATCATGACACAAATTAAAATTATTATGTATCAGTTATATCCTCAATGTAGACCCTTCCTACAGAAGGCAACGTAAGTCTTCGAAACTGGCGAGATCTGTCGCCAAGCGACTTATGCAATACAATGTCATAGACGCGTACCCAACGCGCGTTGCCGACATTTCTATCTGTCATCGCTAAAGCCAGTAGCCCTAATCCTCTTTGTCAAGATCGGCATGAGAAAAGTTGCTCCGATTTTCAAGATGGCAGAACAAATCTATAAAGACATGTAGTTACTATGCCTGTACTGACGGAATAGAAGACGCGCGTTAACGATTCAACGTTGTGTGTACGAAGCGAGCGCAACGCGATTCCTGCGATGCAAACGTACAATATTAGATTCTACAATGGTAGGGCCGTAGATATTTTCTCGTTGACGACAACGTAGACCTTTACAAAAGTATTCATACACGTTTACCACAATGATGCCATACTTATTTGCTATTGCATCATGTCGTCCATCCAGTTTTTAACGAGCTATGGGACTTTATTATGCTAATTTATGCATTTTATATACTTACCCTGCTTATATAATGCACTAGTATTATTACTAAGTAATATTAATACTAACTTTTGCATACATTTGTTTAATTAAAACCTAAGAATATTATGTGCCTATTCGTATAAATATTTTAATATCATTCAACCAGTACTGCACCATTAGACATTTTAAAATATGTATAAATACCAGATATCTCGTTTATGTCTTGGGTTTTTACATTCTTCGATATTCTTATGTTTTTGACTCCTTATTCTATAGATACTTACTTACTTACGCCGCTGGCGCATTGACCTATAGTAGATCTTGGCCTCCAACACATGAGATCGCCAAACTCGCCTGTCTTAAGGCTTTTCCTGCCAGTCCATCGCTTGTAGCTCCCGCAGATCCAGCTCTACGGCGTCTCGCCAGCGGTGTCTGGGCCGACCGATTCTTTAGATACCATCATGGTTTTTAATAATTGTCTTTGGTATCGTGTTTTGCAATAGGTTTTGTCCTCAGAAGAAACACACTGATTAATCCATATCAGAAATGAATCAGAAACAAAGAATTGCACCCGATTCAATATTGTGTATGACCCAAAATGTAAATAAGGGTATGCATAAAATATATACGACTTCTTTTGTCTTTGTAATGCTTTATTTATTTGTTTATTATTTAAATTCCAGGCTCGCTAAAAACCTGTGCACAAGGAAAGGCAGCCGTCGAGCGAACACCGGTAACCGTCTGGAACACGCGGTGCTTACCCACATTCAGCACGTGCCGTAGACAGCCAGCAACCGCTACATCACCATCCATCTCCATCGGCTCGTACTGACTCAGTGAAGACTAACAGCAGCAATGGCCCGCGGTGACGACTGTAAGACCGCGTCTAGAGCTAATCAAGCCTGCAAACAATTCGACGTCACCGCTCCTTTCAAGTAAGATATAATACGGACCATAAATTATATTTCTTAGGAGAAAACAGAACAGTTATTTGCAGTAAAAATAACACAAAACAAGGTCAAAAGAATAAGACAAAAAGATCCAGTTAAGAAAAATTGCCTAAGAAAATGAAATAAGTATACTTCCACGGTAAAGTTTTGGAGTAATTTCTCACTGTAATAATTTTGGCACAAAAACAGACATTGAAATGTTCCTTCAAGTATCTATTAGCTAAGAATAGAGATATGTAGAGAGAATCTTTAAGGTTATATTTCAAGGAGACCTTTTTCGTTGCGTTTGACAGTGACGATGTTAATAAAAGTTAGTAATATATATAACTCATTATATCAAGGTCAAGCACTTGACTTGCAATCTGCAGGTCCTGGGTTCGAATCCCGCCATGTACCAAAGTGTTTTTCGATTTCCGATTTACATATTTACATTTATCCGACGTTCTTAGTTATTAAACCAACCCGCACTTGGCTAGCGTGGTTGACTATGGCCTAATCACCTTTAACTTAGGGTAGTCTCCGAGACCCTCGGTGGGGACGTATAGTGAGCTGATGATGAATATTAAAATTATCGTGTTACAGGAAGCCTATGGCAAATCCACCCGCCATTAAGCAGGAAGAAAAAAAGAAGGACTACGGCTCTTGGGGTCCCATCTTTAAGGACAAGAAGAACTTTACCGAGATGCATCTCTGCTGAACTGACGAACTACGGGCCAGATCATCTAAAATCATCTTTCATTATCACCACAAGAATCACAATGTAGTTTTAAAAGCTGCTACCAAAAAATTCTTTTTTTCAATAAAGACAATGTAATTTCGATCGATTGTTTGTGGTGTAGCTTCTCTCTTATCTATAACGGTTTAGGGTTTTTTTTTCTTCTGCGTACTAACAAGAATATGTATTTCATTATAACAGATTAAATATCATCACCATCCGCAGAGGATTTTTTGTTATGGACCCAAATGATGATGAGGATGGTCCTTATCTCGTACTCGTCATTGTGGCATATTACATTATTAATTTATTGTATAAAAAAATTGGCTAACGAATTATTAATAAAATAATTAGATTGTTTTATCCTTTCCGTTACTTTTTTCCAAATTTTATATGAAAAGCTTTATAGAACTAAAAAAATATTACAAATTTCGATAAGGAACATCTGTATCGAAATAAAAGATTGCAATCAAGTCCCTTATATTTTGACTTGTACAAAACACAGTTTCGAGGAAATGAGTTGGAAAAAAAAATGTTTTTTTAATAAACATAGTTGGGAAGTCTTTGTGTGTGAAATGGTCGGATCGCTTACTATGGAAGGCATCGGAAAAAGCCTATGTCCAATGGGCAGAGAAAGACTGATGATATTAAAAAAAAATCGTGAGAAATCCCTATTTAATGATGAAACGTAATGGCTGAGAATATAAATAATATAACAATATTTACAACCAACACATCAGGCAATAAACGGAATCAACGAGCATGTGACGCAATTTATCGTCGGAAAATATCAGTGGTGTTAAAATCACACAACACTTACCTTTAGCTTAAAACTTTTATGTTTCGTTTTTAATGAAAAAAGGAATATTCATTTGTTTAATAAGTAATATCTTAATCCTGTAGGATTCGTGTAAGTAAAACGGAACGTTGGTTGAATATAGAACAGTATTCAATTTTAAAATCAACGTTTTTTTTTTAAATTGGTTAGGCAACGAGTTTCATTTCAAACACCCGTGTTCTTAGTAAGAATCAAATAAAAAATAAAATAAACTTTTTATATACAAGATGGCAAACTGAATAGTTGTTTCTAGACGAAGTTTTACTTTCTTTTTAACAAGTTATTATTTTTTAGTTATTTTTGTAAAGGTAAATACATTGATTATGGTAAGTTATTATTACAAAGGGAAACTATATTTGAAACACTGATTAATTTTAAATAGTGTGTATGTAGTCCAAGTAACCCAGTGAAGAAAAATTCTATATGTTTTTGAAGATACAAATTAGTTAATACAAAAGAAATAAATCAAAAGCATTTATTTAAAAAATAAATTAAACACAACACTTTATTCATTCACGTTGCTCATCTGCGTTTTGAAACCAACTTCATTTAAAAGATTCTTGCTCTCGAAAATTAATGAACTGTTTCATAAGTGTTCCTTTTCTCCTCTCTCTTTCCCACACCACTTCTCTACAATGTTCGCATTTCATTGCGTGAAATCCTGCCTTGGTAATGAATAACTGAGAGGGACTGAATAACTTTACGAATTAACGTACCTATTATATTTAATTTTTGATTAAATTGATTGTTATAGGAATTATGTCTTATATGAGTTTGCAAAACAGATTAAACACAAACCAATGGAGAACATCTAAGTATCTATTCTGCGTTTTCTATGATGAGTAAATATTTAGAACGCCAAATCATTTCCCTAGTGAACACAAACTTGTACGTATTTTAAGTCATTTTATCTTATGTATTAAGAGAAATAAAAAAGTAATATCACCAAAAATCGCATATGTAAATAAGTAAAAACTGGCTGAAAAGAAAAAAACACAAGAAACACTGGATATAAAAAGAAAACATTCGGTGAAAGGCGTTTTCCCGCGCTTCAGTTCACGGCCGCAAGCAAACACCGCCATTCATTCTTCATATATTTCTGAGAATGTCGCACTTCTGAGCACATCTTATTCAAAGTACAGTTATTTCCGTTCTTAAAGGTCAAGTAATATAAACATTTCGAAGGGACTCGAATAAAAATACATGGCGTTGCTTGCCAAATATTTTAATATTAAAATAAGCTTGAATGTTACTGAAAACCTTAGGAAATATTTGCTTAGTGAATTTCTATAAAATTTTACCAATTTGTTTTACATTAAAAGCACATTTTCTCAGTTACTTCAAATAATATTTGTTCATTTGCTCTCGACTTACGGAGGCGGGACGAAGAAAATACATTCGCAAAATTTATTATCAACAGAAATTGTATTTAATGTACACTAGCTGCCAACCGCGACTCCGACCGCGCGGAATTTAAAAAAAACTTAATTAGTAGCCTATGTGTTCTTTTACGTTCTATATCTATGCCAAATTTCAGTGAGATCCGTTCAGCCGTTCAAGAGATACCTTTAAATAAACATCCATCCATCCATCTGAATGTTCGCGAATTCAGATATGCCGGCTGATAGAGATGTATGGAAGAGTAGGACAAGGGTAGGTTCACACTTTACATACATTGTATACGAGTCTATAACTTTAATAAAAGATTGCTACCTTTTCTTTATTTATTATTATAAGCTCAACTACAAAACGGGTTAGTAATTCCGCATATTAATTTGGAATGAGACATATGGTAGAAGCGACTTAAAATAACAATATCAACGACTACCAACACCTACAATGGCTGCCATGTTTAATTTAATTGAAAACTTCATAAAAAAATTACAGAAATTATTATTAAAATTCTAGCGATGTACAAATTGATTATTTAATCACATCACATTTTGAACCCTATTAAGCCCATCTGCTTCCAGCAGTATCGTTTTGTTCCCGCCATAATAGTGTGACCGCCATTTTGATTCCCACTCTGTGCACAGATTATAGCTAATTGTAGCTCGGTTTATTTAATGTCACATAATACTTATTTATCTTTAATGCAGTTGGTGTTGTAATGATGTAAAATATTTAAAATGATATTTTTAATCCATTTCTTGATATTGTTTATAATTTTATCGTGTTTTAAAACAAAGCAACGAATTAGTTTTTTTGTTTTAGATATAAGCGTGTTTTCGTCTAGTATTTTGTACACATATTTAATTCAACATAAACATATTATGAACTTATTCTGTATGCATTGCATCGCATTGAAGACGCTAAGATGAGAGCATAGCGTGAGTATGTGATTAGTTTTAGTTCCCACATAATATGTCTTACTTTATATGATAACTAGCTGTAGCCCGCGACTCCGTACTAAAACTTAATAAGTAGCCTATGTGTTCTTCCAGAGTATGTTCTACATGTGTAGCAAATTTATTAAAATCCGTTGACCCGTATGAGATTTTTTCAAACAATCATTGGTCCATCTAAACTTTCGCATTTATAATATAAGTAAGATTAAATTTCGTGTAGTATAGTGTTTAGGAACTTTTGTGAAAGTTATTAGAATCTGCACTGCGTTAAAAAGTTCAAACTGGATTTGACTGAATGATGTTATCGTGCCAGGTACGGCTGAATTGAACGATGTTTAACCTAATGACGTAATTTTAGCATTATGGTGTTAGCTGTTTTAATCAATATAGTTTCTATAATTAATGCAAGGGGCTTTGTAATAAATATATAAATATTGAGGACAGACAGGACCTGCAGATTGCAAGTCAAGTGTTTGACCCCTGAGCCACCGACGCTCAATGTTATAATAAACTTATACAAAAAACGGATAAACACTCACATATATTTGTCCGGTGGCGACTCTTTAATACCAGTCCCACTCGCCCTGATGAAGGGCCCTCGATGGCCTCGAAACTAGTCGGTGCCGCCACCGGACGATTATACGTGAGTGTTTAGACGTTTTTATATAAGATTAAAACAAAATGTTTTCTATGTTTTTCTAAGAATATGGGAGATGTCATGTTTGTTACTGTATGTACGCCCTGAAAATTTACACTAATCGTAAAGTTAAATTTTCAGAAAAGATGGTCTACTAACGTTACAGTAGAGATATTTTACTTCATTACAAGTAACAATACCTCTTAAGTACCTACTTAAAACCACTTTAATAATTTAATTCCAAATTCAAAGAACGTACGTGTGCGAAGAGTAAAGTGCAGGTATCTTACGTTCTCTTGTTAAAACATAAAGAATGGTAACATTGCTCCTCACGTAAGTTGAACATGAATAAACTATGCAGTCTCAGTTTTATTTCCTACATCCAAAAAGTCCCTCTATTTAACGATGCAGTAGTCTCTTACAAACAATTCTGTACTATGTACCTTTATTTCACTACGGATTTTAAAAATGGGTAAGTGAACACAAAATGTTAAAACCGGAAATCAGGACCGAACGTCTTACGTATAAGAACATACAGACAAATTGAGACATCCATCCTTTTTCGCTTAAAAGTTTAGCCTTAGTAAAAAAATATGAGCGTCGGTGGCTCAGTGGTCAAGCATTTGACTTGCAATCAGCAGGTGCTGGGTTCGAATCCCGCCATGTACCAATGTGTTTTTCGATTTTCGATTTACATATTTACATTTATCCGACGTTCTTACGGTGAAGGAAAACATCGTGATGCAACCTGCACATATATGAGAAGAAATTCAAAGATATGTGTGAAGTCAACCCGCACTGGGCAAGCGTGGTTGACTATGGCCTATTCACCCTTAACTTAGATCCGAGCCCCTCGGTGGGGACGTGTAGTGAGCTGATGATGTTGAAAAAATAAATAGTTACCTCTATGTCAATGGGATAATGAAGTGACAATTTGTAGAATATTTTAGGTATACATCAATAAACAAACATAAATGATAATAAATTCAAATCTTTAATAAATATTTAGTCTATTGCTAATAATCTAAAAACATATTGCTGTAGAGGCGATGTTTATTTTTCTTTACATTCGTGAGCAAACATTGAGAATGAATCTGGATGTGGAATTGGAAAAGCTTCTTTTCATTGCATAAGTCTTGTAACTGCACTGCAGAAGAGATACGTTGAGTGCATGCAGTGAAAATAAAATGCAGTTAAATTTAATTTTCTAATATTTAAAGCGCGTGAAAATATATACATACAAATTTTTAACTTGTCTTACGCTACTAAGCTGCTGATAAGTGACTCCGCTTATATAAAGGATGATTCACCCATTAAACACGTGCTGTTTAGTGACTTTGTTTCTACAGTGGAAACCTTCCTTTAGACCAAGATAACATTAACATTAATTTAATTTATAAGTTGTTCGGCACTAAATTATATTGAATAGCTTAACTAAACATTTTGTTTGTAACAGTTTCTTTGGGCGTCGTGTGTTAAAGGTAAATAAGACTTTTTATAGTTTACTAACTGTCGCCCGAGATTCCGTACGCCCGGCGTTATTATAAAAAAAAATAACCTATGTGTTATTCCAGACTATGTTCTAGATCTATGCACAAATTCAGCGAGATCCATAGAGCCGTTATAGAGATAATTTCCAGCAAACATCCATCTGTCTATCTATCTATCTGTCCACCCATCCATCCATTCAAACATTAGCATTTATAATATTAGTAAGAAGTAAGATCAAAGACAATTTTCAAAATCTATATTTGTAAAGATACAATTTTTGATAATACTCCTATGTTTCGTAAAAATGTCAAAAGCAGAGTAGTTAATTGTCTATCAACTATTTAATAATTGGTATCCATTACAGTTTGCACTGCAATGCGGTAAGCTCGCACAATGGAAATTTTTTATTATACTCCTGTGGGACAATAGGGGATTCCATTTAACTGAACATTTCAAAGTCCCCGTGTACATTTAATTGCTACAAATGACGTGGTTAAAGTCGGCTTTATATTTGTGCATTTAAATTTTATTGTCATTGATATACTATGCCGTTTTTTAGCGCGAGGAATATGCCTAGCGCATACTTATCTGTTTGGAGAAGCCAGATAAGTTATGTTGGTTTGCAATAACTAAAACTCCACTATGGTCGCCAACAGCAAAAGCGAGGGCACTTTTGTACAGCTCTATTTCGACATATTGTTTTTAATTTTTTTACTTCCCGCGCAATTCAGTAAAAAAAATTTATTGTGTCTTTTTATCGTTACAATTCAATGTGGTACATTCTTGGTGGCCAGTATTTTTTGGCTGTAAAAAACTCCTTGCTTACACAACTTCACACTATTCACAATTTATGCCGTTTGTCGCACGTAGTTGTGATAGTTGCGACGTAAGTGTATATGTAATTTGTTTATGTCATGCAGTAATTTATCTGGCGCGGCTTAGGTCTCGCGTGTTGCGATGACATGTGTCGAGTTAACGATTTAATTTCGGCACCCTTGTCCTTTCATCTCTGTTACATGCAGCTTGTTATTATACTACATATTTATGATTACATTTTTAACCTAATTAAGGTTGACAGAGATGTATCTCTTTAAATTGGTAAGCATATATACACGATAAAAGGTAACATAATTTAGTTGAAACTTTTATTGCTTCGGGTTTCCAGAGATAACTTGTTTTCGTTCATTTGAGGCGGCAAGCCGGAGCTTGCTACGCTACATAGGTTAGAAAAGTTTTAAATTTTCAACATGTTATAGGTTAAAATAATGATAAATATATTCCTTGTTAAATAATTCACATATTTTTAGTACTGTCTCTTTGTTAATGTGTCTCGAAATCTTTGTATATCACAAAGCAAGACTTTAAAAGCTTTTGCTTTTTGTACAGAAATTTCTTTTACAAAGTAGAAATGCTTTAAAACAATTTATTTAATGGAATCGTAAAATTATAACAATAGTTTAACAAACATGAAATTTAAAAAAATTGACAGTATAGTAAATTCCAGTACAATGTAAAATATATAATTTGCCTCGGAATCGAACCCAAACCTTACGAGTCTCATTGCTTTGTTGGCCTATAGTAACTTTTTATAAAGGTTTTGAAAATGTAACACTCATTAAAATTTTTAAATAACCATAAACAACTCAAAAAATACTTACAATTAAGAATAGTTAAGATTTCGTGACAAAATGTTTTTAATTAAGCTAAAGAAAAACTTTTAATGCTCGCTTTATTCGTCAAGATAAATTTAAAAATTTTTATAACATCAAGTAACGCGAAGCTTTATTGTATTTAATAGAGTATTTACTTACTTTTTACATTCCTTTTTTGTTTAGTTTTTTTTTTTAAATTTAACTACAGGGACTAGTAGTTGAGAATGACTTGTCTATTAGCAATATATCAAGTATCCAAAAAGTTGTTCATGATAACGAAAATATCTTAGAAGATTCAAGCTCTGTTAAAAAGGACTTTTTAAACAGCATTAACCGTAGCTCCTTTGTTCTTCAGTATTCTGACTTATAATATCAAAGACAACTCTTCCTGCAGTAAACTTAGATTTTCATATTATTACATTATGTACAAGAGTTGCAGCGCATTAGTGGTAGGCGTTTGGAGCGGGCTCGGCGCGTCGCTGCTCGAGTCGCGGCACGGCGGCCGGCGGCAGTCGCCGCATGGCCGAGCGGGGCAAGCACCGCGTCGCGCCCGCGCCGGGGCCCGCCCGCAAGCAGTACGCGTATGTGCCCTGTCCCCGCTCCGAGGAAGTTGGCTCGGACTTCGCCCTACACCTCCTCAAGACACACCGACGAGACGAATCCACGCCGGAAAAATCACCGCCTGGTAAGTGATGTGACAGCTGTCAACGATTTGGCGGGAATTTTTATTTTATTTTATTTATGGCATTGGTTGTTAACTTAATGCCAGATACTTTTGGTGTTTCGGAAGAATTATTTGGACTATTAGTTTAAGTTTCAAATTAATTATAATAAATATTTATACTTTTTGTTTTTACGGAAATGTTAGATTGAAGAGAAATAATAAAAAGTAGAGTAAGTAAAAAAAGTACAGATAGAAGTTTTAATATGTATTTAAACGAAAGTGTATAAAAAAACGTATTGAAAATATCCATTTTCGTACTAAAAACTTTTGAATTTAATATTTCCAACATATTTAGAACTTCATCCAAGATTTATATTTACAAGTTACTATGAAATAAATAAATCAACGTGGCAGATGCAAACTTCGGAAGTCAACGTGTTTTTTTGTGTCGCAGCATCAGTGGCTGAAAAGTGATAAAAAATAAAACTAACTGCTTGCTAATTTTATTTTGACAGCCAGCCACTGCGTTTCAGATTTGTAAATAAAATCGTTACATATGAAAATAGTTTTTCCTGAAAGTTTTGGTACTTTTAAAATTAATTACATACATAAAATGTATTATTTTGTGCCCGATGGTATTAAAAAAATCATGTAATAAATATCATTAGAATATGATGTCGAAATCTTCAAACTAAGAGTTAACTTAATATATGAAAAATTACATTCTTGTTTTATTTACATATTAGCGGTCATATGCGATTCCGTCCGTTCGGAACAAATTAAAAACATAATTTTTAGCCTGTGTTTTTCCAGAATATATTCTATAACTATACCAAATTTCAGCAAGATCTGTTGAGTCCTTCCGGAGATACCTTCAAACTAACATCCATCCATCTAAAAATTCGCATTTTTAATATTATTAAGATAGTAAGATATAATAATTAGGTGACTAATGAGGTTATACGAATTAGGGATAAAAGAATAAAAATACAAACACGATAAGAATATTAAAGTAAATGGCGTGTTAGATTGTTTCGATTAAATGTTCCAATTTTTCTATAATTTATAACGAAACAAAATAAAATTATTTTTTTTTATACTCTATGCGATATTTCAAAACCCGACTTTAAAAAGGCGTTAGTAAAATTGGAATTTAAATTCTAATTCTGTTTATATAAACAGATATGTTTTAAACTTGGATTTTAGTTCTCAATCTCAATCTTAGATTGTACACGTGTGTCACCGTATCTCCGCATCTATTTATTGCGTGACATTTGTAGCGTTAATCCTAAAATAGTTGTGAATGGATTAAGATCATTGATGTATTTCAAATCTTTAAGCACAGTTTAATTCATTGTAATTATTAATTGACACATGGCTTAATCTATTTATGGATGACGACTAG
Source organism: Papilio xuthus (assembly GCF_000836235.2). NCBI lineage: Eukaryota > Metazoa > Arthropoda > Insecta > Lepidoptera > Papilionidae > Papilio > Papilio xuthus. The sequence continues at coordinate 6,630,523 of NW_013531716.1, forward strand.
GCCATAGTCAACCATGCTGAATTAATGCTGGTTGATTTCACATATATCTTTTAATTTCCTCGCAGATATGTGCAGTTTGTATCGCGATATCTTCCTTCCCTGTACGGACATCAGAAATGTACATAAATACATAGGTATATTGCACATTACGGTATCGAACAACGACTTACAGAATACAAATCAAATGCTTAACACCTGAATCTAATGCGACCAAATTACAGGTAAATAATTCCGATCACAGACAAATATAATCGTACTTGTGTAACCACTTCGCTGTATTTTCACAAAAATAAAAATTTGTCACGTTTTTCATTTTGTTGATACATTTTAAAAGCATTTACAAACATGACAATTGGGAAGTTTCATATTGGAGAGTACAATGTTTATTTTGTTCAAGCAATGTACACTTTTTGTGGTTGTTTAAAGTGATTTTGTTATGAGTGTATGGGTAAATTTATCATGTTTAAAAATAAAATATATTGTGCACTACCTATCGCCCGCGATGCGTACGCGCGGATTTGAAAAAAGACTTAATATAATATGTGTATGGACAATGTATTCCTCCAGGCTATGTTCTACATCTATGCAAAATTTCAGCAAGATCCGAGCAGTAGTTCTTGTGATATATCTTCTAACAAACATCCATGCATCCAAACATTTGTAAGATTAGTTACATCCATACAAAAATTCAATTAATGATACTGCTTCATTTCAATTCAATTCAGCTGCTACGTTTTATCATATAATAATTACAAATACAATTATCTCACTCTCCGAAATCCTTAAGACATTCACAATGTCATATTTTACAATCATTGTATGAACCGTAATCTAGCTATTTCTACATGACTATTAGTCATGAATACTTTCCCATTTTTACCTATGAGTTTCGTATACTCAAGTGTTACACTGTCATAAATATAAATATAAGATTTAAAATTAATATCTTAACATGAGATTATAAAATTCTTCTATGAAACCGAGTTACAGCAGTTTCGCTGCCAAACGAAAACAATCTTGACATCGGTTGTTTCTTTAAGTTGCCACAGGTGAGATGTGTTTTAATTTAGGTTAGAGAATGTTGCCAGGCACAGGCTGACTGCAACATTAAGAGGCATCCGCATTGCGACTGGGACCGGCCGTGCTCTCACAATGGCAGCCCGGATAGGGATGCTACTTTTGCAACTTTCTATTCGCGGGGGATCGCGATAGAATATTCCTAATTAGATCTTTAAAATCACAGAAGTTAACACTTGAAATAGGCTTTTTCCAGACTATATTAACACTTATATTCTTTGCTGTACTATTGCTTTGGTAAAGGAAGTAAAAATTGAAATAAATTCATATTTGCGTAATATTTCCCTATTTTGGCCGTAAGTTTTTTTGTAATATTTATCTTGGCAACCCTGATAAGTTTCATGGGGAACAGGTTGTCTTTAATTACGTGAATTTTTGTCGCGCCGTTATAGCGGTTAGCGCCTACATAATTATTGCTTTTTTATTGGCCGTGCGTTACTTTTTAAACGGAAAATAAGGAGAGGGATGTTATTATTTCATACTTTTTAGACAGGAAAAACAATAAACAAAAGTAGTTATCAAATAAAAAACGAATTATATAGGAGATTAAGAATAAATAAGTATACCTAACAGTAGTGATTTACGAACGTATTTGAAACAAAGAAACATTGATTTTTATTCATTTTAGTATGTATATAATCTACCGTTGATACTAATGCATTACTTTGACTTTAAATTATACTGTAGTCGCTATACTGGAGTATAATTATAATAACGCAACATAACATCTGCAAGAGAGGTATGGTATCTAAACTAGTCAGGAATTCATATAAACAAAGTCAATAGACAAACCGTATCCATTGATTATTCTGCAATACCAAAGCATTTTGGATACACTGGAAATGAGAGCGATATCTATGTATTTTATGTAGAACATATGTACTGTACATAATGGTGGAACAATTAATCGATAGTTTATTAAACGTGACCAATAGGGAGTTAACGCAGCGTTAAGTAAATAAATTAAGCCTTTATTAACATCAGAACTCACAGAATAGTGCTATGTTAAATTCATAGTACGGAGAATAAAATTGATTGAAAAGTGTCCATCACTTACTCTCGCGGTGTATTAAAAACACTTAATTAGTAGTATGTGTTCTTCCAGACTATGTTCTACATCTATACCAAATTTCAGCGAGGTCCATACAGTCGTTCTGGAGACACATTCAAATATCCATCCATACATCCAAACATTCGCATTTATAATAACACTAATGTGTGGGAGTCACAGTCGGAGAATTTCTTTAACTCATATATTTCTTTTGGAATTGTAAACAAGAACTTTTTCAAAAACACCGCTGTTACATTGTCTTTACGATTACCCGAATGTCAGAAAAACATGGCCGTCATTCAGACGAGCAATTACAATACTTTTAATTTACGATAACGAAATACAGTCAGATAATTAACATGATTGTTGAATACTTCTATTTTATATTTGAAAATCAAATATTTAAATAATCTATTGGATCGTAATACAAATGATTAATGTTGTTATTTTAAATAAACAAAAGTATTATTGACTTATAGCATAGACTAAATAACGTTTTCGGTTAAGGAATTACAGAATATATAAAGACTAACATTAGTAAGATGGCAATAACTTTATTAACAAACTTTACAGCACTGAACGGTATCTTCAGTGCTGTAATCTTCTATCGTTTAATTTTACGATTTTTAAATAGTCACTAAATTGTTTAAAAATATACAAAAAGATTATATATACTATTGGTTGATTGTTATTGTGTTTGATTGAACTTGAATAAGAAACCATAGAAATACAGATAAATAGTGGCTTTCAGATTTATTTTATATCACGCAATTCCATCGCCCCTGACACTTATTTAATTTGTATCCATTATCTATGAAGAATGTTAATTAAATTGTTGTTACTTTAAGTTCAAATGTGGCTAAATATACTGAGAACATTTCAAAATAAAATGTTGGAATTTACTGCGAAAGAAATTACAATTTATAACAACACCCACTTGGGCTTTAAACTCTTCCTGTTACACTGGACACTAAAACGCGTTATTTTTATGAAGCTCTTGAAATGATATCGTAAACAAAAACTTTTATATAAACAATATTTCAATATGTGTTCAACTAAGCTGACCATTATTTATTATTCTCTATGAATCACGAGGGATTTAAGTGATATATTTAGTTTGAGAACATTATTAAATGGATAGTATATAATTAAGCGTCAATAGCCTAATGGTTAAGGGAACGGATTTCCGATCACGAGGCCGGGGCTTCCAATCCCGACATTCAACTATTGTCGTAAATCAGTTCCTAGCACAAGCATAGAGCTTAGTTGGAATGGTAAAAGAAATATTAGTAAATTTACAAAAAAAAATCTGCTAATATTTAAAAATATCTTTATAATAGATCTTATCAATATTATAAATGCGAATGTTTGGATGGATGGATGTTTATTCGAAATTATCTCCAGAACGCCTGCATAAATCTCGCTAAAATTGGGCATGGTTGTAGAACATGGTCTGGAAGAACACATAAGATTTTTTTTAAGCGGACAGAATCACCGGAGACAGCTAGTTTCTAATATTCCTTATATTGGCATCGGAGTTTTACTCAGATAGCTTAATACAGACATTAGACAGTGCCTGAAAACTATACATCTAATGTCTTTTTGAGAACACGAATGTCACTGGTTGCAGAAATTGCGACATGATTATTTTGGTCGCGTCAGTGGCTGCGTAAAAATCTGTACAAACAGATCAGACAGTAATGTAGGACTTTTTACTACTGTAATTTACAATAAAGAAAATGTAAAACAAAACATGCTTTTTTACAATTAATGACAATGCAAAGGGCACGGACCACGAATCCATAGAAGTCGTTAATTCTACGATAAACAAAATCGGAATTTATATCACAGTAATCGTATTTAATTTAAATATATTGCAGTTGTAAATTGTGCTGAAGAAAGATTGAATGGATTGTGTGAAAGACAAGTTAATAAAGAAGTTAATTCAGATATCACGGCTGATAGAGATGTTACATACACTTAAAGGAATACTTTGCCGATGTTAGGGAAAAGGACAGGAAGATATTGATAACAAATTGTGTACATGCAGTTCTGTATTTAAATCTTCCATTAAGACCTAATTAGGAAATATGATTATAAGCTCTACATTATAAAATTGACCTAGAGATGAGCGTGTCTAGAAAGTTATTAAAACTACGGCCCCCAGTAGCTGCAACTTAAGTGTTCTTTCGACCATGTCATTTAAGACGGCCGGGTAACTCGAGTGCTTTGAAGAGTTCTTAATTTGTTCCATGTTGCTGCAAAAGTTGTCCCACAGTAAAACTAAGAATTATCTAATACCGATTGGGTATGCTATATTTATTATAGAGGAGATGGTAAATAAACAAGCGATTCATTATTTTGTTTTAAGTAAATATTAAACCGGATCTAATACTCTTTGCCGTGTCAAATGGCAAAGAGTAAATAGTCTTTTTAACAGTGGTAGAGCCCGCTTTAACATCTTCGCACGAATTGGCCCGGTTCGCCCGGTGAAATACGACGACCACACAGAAGACATGCGTGAAGTGGAAGCAATTCCGCGTTTCGTCTGATGAGTGTGCGTCCCGGAGGCCTAATTTAGTCCTCTTTCCCTTCCCACCTTTTTCTTATAAGGAAAGGATGGGAAGTGGAAGTGGACTTTCCGGATGAGAGGATGCATGAAAATGTTTTCTTTCTGTGCATCGTTTCCTCCGTAGATTAAAGGTAGGCAACGCATATGCAATTGCGTGTGTCTATGGGCAACGGTCACTTCGCTATTTCAGCGATTTCAGGTGGCCGCTCGCTCGTTTGCCACCTTATGATATAAAAAATAATAATTCTTTCCCATTGGACATGGCACAGAGTATTTAAAGAAGAGAGTGCTCTTCGCGTTTGCTATTTAGAAGGAAATAACTAAAAATATTATCTTGCTAAAACTATTATTAATTGCGCGAACGTGTATTTTCCTTCAAAGGATTTACTGCAGGGTTTAATAAGTGATTAATTGTCAGCCCAACAAGAATGGCACTATATTTTCTAAGTAAACTAAGTTTAAAGTGGTTTAACTCTGCGTCGTATTCCTGATACTTTGGCGAGCTTCCAGAATAAGACATTGCACGGAGCGCCTGAGAAAACCCTAACGAGCTTGAAAATGCAAAAACACAGTTTGAATAAAAGTAGCATCATTATAAGGTATTATATAAAAGAAACTGACTTTAAACCAACCATTTTTAAATACTGGACTAAGAAAAATAAAAACTTGTGTCTTTTACTGACATATTGTTGTTTTTATTCTTGTCTTTGAAGTCAGGGTCAGTCATATATAAACTACAACACGTATGTAACCCAGAGAGGTAGGCAGAGACCACGGACCTACATTTCGCGCGGTTATTAAAAACTTAATGTAGTATAGCTTAAAAATTAATTACCAGATTACCACATATTTCGTATTCAAACAGTTACTAAAAAGTGTTCTTTATCTATAAAATTTTAAGGTAAATCTATTAAAATAAAGTTTCAGATATCACGAGCCCTTGCCTTTTTTAATTCATAAAATCAAGAAAACAACTTGAAAATGTTTTTCCAACAGTAGTGGTTGTCGACACTATTTCTATAATTGAAAAATAAAGAAAAATATTCACTTATTTTTTTAAAGATGAATTAAAAACAGAAATTACAGCATCTGTAGTTTTTATAGAAAGTGATGGTATAAAAGAAAAACACTGGATTTTATGAAAAATACACTTGTAATATTGTAGAGAAAAGCTGTTTACCCTTACTCATTCCTATGTTTCTGCTTACTTGCTTTGACATCGTTTCTATTTTACCGCGCATATTCTAAACTTTACTTTTCACCTTTTATAATACTGTTAAGTAAATTGTCAACAATTCGTTCAGTTCATAATTTACCGCTTTAGTGTAATGGATCGATTATAAAGTGACGAAATTAATAACCGTGATTATGTAACGATACATTTCTTGAACGGTTACTGCAAGGAATGCTTTCTATTCGTTAATTAGGTTTCTACATACTACACTTGACCATATCGTAGGTAACATTTCAGGCGTGTTATGGCGTTTTGGCATTTTACGAATTTTATAGAATTTAGATAGATGTATAAAGAAGTAAATATATAAAGCAAGATATTCCATGTCCATTTAAATTTCCCGTTTGAAAAATATATTTAAGAATCAATTTTTTAGTAAAAACGTGCAATGAATTCACACAAAGAATAGTGACGCGTACTTTGTCGCGCGTACAAAGGAATGCGGGAACCAACGGCGAGATTAACAACCAACACGCAATCTCAAAATGGCGAACGAAGCTTTGTATAGACTATGCTTTTAAATTCTATGCATGTATGCATATTTTAGTTTAAAAACTTTTTAAATATTCACTAACAGTTTAGTTTCAAATACTTCAGGGTTCTAAAGTTTGAAAATAATTCAACAATGGTAGAGTAAAACAATGGAAATTTTAACACTTATTTTGGTACATGTATTATTTATCATAATTGGTTAATTTCCGTATGTGAGATTTTTCTATCAACGCGCTTTACATGAAGCGGTGCTTCCGATTGTATCTGCAGGGCGCTTATAGAATTTCGGCCGTGGCTTGAACATACTCGAGTAACGTTTTAAACGGGAATTTTTGTCTCAGAAACTCACGATATCACTGACAGAAGGACCTTTCCGTTATTTAACTCTGCAATACGTTTAAGGTAGGTTGTGTCGCAGGACCCAAACTTGTACGGCACAATCGAACGGTACAGATTAAAAAAATATATCCTAATTTTCTTTTCAAAACAGTATAGTCTAAATGACTATCACGTATCAATATTGTAACCACAGATTTACGTCATTGCGTTCGTCATGATACGACCAAGCTATACAAACTTAGTAACTAGCTGCCCGTCAATTTGACAGGCAATTAGTTTCGGTTTAATTTGGTTGTGTGCTGAAGCTCCCGCAATTATTTAGGGTTTTAACGTTTATCCCATCTAAGCGGTAATTTGCCTGTTACAGAAATATATTACGTAGTACTCAAACGCTTCGTTTAATATGCGGAGTTAATACAGCGCCATCTAACAAAATTTTAAGGTACTAAGTTGTTTATTAAATGAAAGTATAATACAAAAATGTACAAGATGGCGCTATTACAGTTATTGGTTAAAATACCAAAAGTTTTATTACAAAGAGGAAATTTTCTCTTTCCGTGCTTCCCCTTCTCCGTCGATTAAAGGTAGACAACGAATCTGTAATTGCAGATATTTATGGGCAACAGCCGCTTCGCTATTTCGGCGCATTCGGGCAGACGCTTGTTTACCACATTATAATTTAAAAAAATTACGTTTATGAAAAGATCATCGTCATTATTCAGAAAACATCCGTATATAAACTTTACTATGTAATTTTATTTATTCAACATTGTCCTTGTCAAAAGTTTAAGTTAAGAAAGACTTATTAAAGTGTTGTGCTTCAACAAAACTTTAAAAAGCGGTTAAAGTTGCATTAGAATATAAGTTTGGAAACATTTGCGATGTCGCGCAAATAACGCAACAACTGCATTCTTCTCGAGTTTCAAGACTTTGTGTCGGAAACTTTGGTTATAGATATAGCAAACATTTTAAAGAATCTAAAAATAATTTTGCCTCAAAACTTTTTTTTTATATTTTTTAATGCGTATCAATGTAATGAGCTTTACTAAGAGGTAAAGATAAATAGCACTGTCTGGAAGATCACATAGGCTACTGGTTTTTTTAAATCTTCGCAGACGTTGTTGCGGGCACTAGCTCGTACTTCATATTTCGCTTATAAAGCATTTTTTAATTTCAGGGTATATAAGACAGATGGCGTTGTAATCATTTGTGCATGCAACACAATCCTATGAACGGCTTGCTGAATGAAACATGTCTCGGCCGGGATTTCTTTGACATGTCTTCGTGTCGACATGAATTTCATGAGCGAACGACTCTCGTTTAGAACTCGGAACATGAATATTGAACTTGCGTGTACTCTTTGTCGACAACATACTAGAATAATCGTACAAAATACTGTAGTAATATGAATTTACAATACTTCACTTGACACTTTTGAATGCAGTAATAATTATACAGTAAATTTGCAAATCTGGTAAACTGCGATAGTTTTTGATCACTTATCAAGAGTTCTTAGAGTTATAAAATGTTTGCCGTCTTGATTTATACCAATAGCTGACGCCTGCGACTTCGTCCGCGCGGAATTAAAAAAAAACTTAATTAGTAGTCTATGTGATCTTCCAATCTATGTTCTACATCTGTGCCAAATTTCATTAAGTTCCGTTAAGTCGTTCCGGAGGTACCTTCATACAAACATCCATTCATCCATCTAAACTATCGCATTTATAATATTAAATTTTCAGGATGTTATTACAAATTATTATTAAGTTATTCTGTACAATTCAACCTAAATATGACGCGTGTAATTTAAAAAAATATACAATTATATTTCTTATGTTGGTATAACCAGTTTTATAAAATTAGTTGTAAGATATTTGTAGCGGAGAGGGCCGCGCCGCCTGGTACCAGCACCGCACTGCTTGCGTGTCATTATGTTGATGTTACGAATTAAAAACTAACAACTGTGTTAAGTATTTTTATAACCAATGACATGGTTAACACAGATAAAGAGAAACAATTTTAGAATCTAAATTTATACACAGATAAAACTGATTTGAAAACGGCTAAACACTCACGTATATAGTGAGCGACGGGCCGCATCCGCGAAATAATACCAGTACCACTCATCCTGATGAAGGGCCCTCGATGGGCTCGAAACTAGTCGGTGCCGCCACCGGACGTATATACGTGAGTGTTTAGCCGTTTTTAAATCAGTTTAGTATAATATATACCGAATATAATAGAAATTGTTTAAAGAGGTTTAATTAAAATTCAAAAAAAGAACAAGACATTTTAAAAAGTTGTAACTTATTGACAATATTTTTATTTTGGTAATATGCTAATTTAGTTAAGTGCAGTTGTGATTTTAATATTTGTTACGAAAGAATTCCAACTTTAAACTATATTTATAGCCTGGATGAAATATCTAGAACAATAACTTTTGTTCTTTTTCGGTCTATCCATTCATGTTTATTGAGACGTTTCGATTTTCATGCATTGTAGGATTTGAATATTGTTCCAGTTACGTTTATTGTTGCATGATAGTATTGGATTGTATTGAGTGCTTGTCGTATTGGATTATGGGAAATGAACACGATATTTTGTATACCAATTATACCTAGCATTCTAATGTAAAATATCATCGTCCTTCTTCTTCCTTCTCTCTCCATCTTTCTTTGTCAGGTTTTTTTCCACCACTTAGACCTATCATTCGCCATTTTAGACGTCGCATCTTTTTTTTTATTATGTCAGCTTTTCCGTAATCTTACTATTATTATAAATGTTGGATGTTTGGATGGATCCAAAACTGCTGAACGGGTTTAGATGAAATTTGGCATATATGTAGAACATAGCCTGGAAGACATAGGCTAAATGAAGTTTTATTTTAATTCCCCGCGGACAGAATCGCAGGCGACAGCTAGTTAATAACAGATTTATAATAATAAATACAAATTGTTTTTTACGTTATTTATCGCTGTACATTCTGAACTTGAAATGATCGATTGAATCATGAAAATATCTTGCAATGATAGAAAAGCGCGTAAATGTAGCGTGACTACGTATACATAACCTGAGTTTCCACTCCGAAGCACATATGGATATAAAAACATTGTATTCTTTCTTAATTCTTAAATTGTAAAAACCCACTGAAATGTACCTCGATCTAGTCAATATGAATTGGTATACGCTAGGTTCTTATATGGGCCGGGCCGCGGACGAGAGCGAAAGCGTGCCCGTGGCCCCGTCCCGATGCGTTGGAGGAACAGAGGGGTTTAGTGGGTATGCCTCCGCTATGGAGGAAAATCCCAAGGGCGCGGAGTATGCATAAAGCATTCCCCTCTAAAAAAAAGGTTCTTATATGGGCTATTCAAATGGAGTAAAAAGTCTATACCGACCGATATGCGAGTTGAATAGTTCGAACTCAGTTGTACCGTTTTACAAACGCAAATCGTTCGTAGAAACTGTAGCAATACGGTAGCGATGTTTTATTCAACACTAGCCGTTTACAAAGGCTGAATGAATTCCAATTTCACTAACGACACCACAACGGCACAGATCTATTCAAACTCAGTTTGAAATATAATAACAAAGGAAAACACTGTTAGATACAATGATTAAGTTTATCTATAGGTCCTATCTATAAGAGCGTCGGTGGCTCAGTGGTCAAGCACTTGACTTGCAATTTGTAGGTCCTGGGTTCCAATCCCGCCATGTACCAATGTGTTTTTCATGTACATTTATCCGACGTTCTTACGGTGAAGGAAGACATCGTAATGCAACCTGCACATATCTGAAACGAAATTCAAATATATGTGTGAAGTCAACCAAAACGCAGTGGGCCAGCATGGTTGACTATGGCCTAATTACCCTAAATTTGGGCAGGCTCCGAGTCCCTCGGTGGGGACGTATAGTTAGCTGATGATAGATCCGGTGGGGCTAGACAAATTGCATTCGCTTCGGTGCGATAGAATAATTTTCGATAAGTCACGTGATCACGCATCAGTTTCATACATTTTTGATGTTCTTTATGGAATCGTTTCGGAGCGAATGATTTTTTTTATAGAAAGTTGCAAGCCAGTACGTCTGAATGATACTAAAATTAGGTGATGAGGAATACTTGTCTGTAGTTATTAAATTATGCCTGTACATTCAAGTTTTATAATCAAAGTATTAGCTTCTTCTTACCTTAAATACAGTTGAATCTGGATAAGCGATTCGCCCTTAAATGGGTAATAGTATTTAACTTAAACATTTCCTTTGGGTAGATTTTCATACACCTATTTTTAGGAAATTAACGACTTATTAAGACGACGAAAAATCATAAAAATGAAACAATTTACAATTAACAAAATGTTATCTGTCAGAAGTGGGATTCGAACCCACGCCCACAGAAGTGGACTGCGACCTGAACGCAGCGCCTTAGACCGCTCGGCCATCCTGACGTTATACCCATGGTATAAAATAATGCTAGAATATGGGTATTTCTTTAATTAAAAAATCCTGAACAAAGTTCAAACTTTTATCCTATTGAACAGTTAGGTACAGATCAAATAACATCAGGTAAACACAAACACAATTATTACAGCAAAAAGTTGTTTGTTTATTAAGATAAATAACTTTCCCTCAAACATATTTATAATTGTAAGTGTTACATGAAACGTGCCTTAACTTCTGTTTACGTGTTCAGAATACCTACGACTATGTTCAGTCTGAATTATGTTTGTTATCTCTGAGGAGACCATTAGGTTTATCCTTAGGAATAAATTTTATTTGATACTTAGTGGCGTAATTTAAAATTATTAGTATAGGCATAGCAAATTTAAAAGTTTTGTTGTTTAATTTATCTAATATACTACGAAAGGGAAACAGCCTGAATTTAAATATTAATCACTTTCATTTCAAAATTACCTTTGTATTTTTCTAGCTCTATTAAGGTACGCATCCATTAGTTCGCGACGGACGCACCGCACGGATTTCTTGTTGATAAATGCCGTCTTTCGATGGGACGCAGCGCCATGTAAAATCAGACAAAGCAAACTTAAATTCGTTTCGGGTCCTGCGTGCGGTGCGTCCGACTCGAGCCAATGGACGCGTACCTTTAAATTCACTTAGGAATTCAGGATATTTTGTTATATTTAATTTCTATTTAAAGGTACCGACTTCATAATAGTTAGTTTGCACTAAAAATGTACTAATTAAGTGTTGCAGTAACATGACTTGAATTTGTTATTTCACGCTTTTAAAAACATAAACTTTCCTACAAAACATTAAAAGAATTAACACTTTAATAAATTACAGGATATACTGCGGGAATACAATTACGTTGCCGTGGCATTTGCCGTATATTTTAGAAAGATAAATGTTAAATATTAACGCAAGCGCTTTCTACAGCTTCACAGGTACAATATGCAAATAAGGTTTGCAATTCAGCTTTTTTTTTGTTAATTTTACCAAAATTATAAATGCAAATGAATGGATGGATGTATGGATTTTTGTTAGAAGGTATCTCCGGAACGATGCAAGCGATCTTGATAAATTATGGCACTGATTTAGAACACAGTCTGGAAGAACGTATGGGCCACTTTTAAGTTTTTTAATTCCGTGCAGACATGGTCGCGGGCGACAGCTAGTATAATATAAATAGGATAGGAAGGTGTCTCATAAAAATCGTATCGAAAATATTCTTTTCAATCTATTTAACTGTTAAATAAAATTAAACATCAACAAAGAATTGCATCTAATTTATTTAGTATCAAAAGATCAAATAACATTTAAAGCACAAAAATATAAACAGTCCATTATATATTAGCCACTGACGGTAATATCTCTTCGTATATCTCTATACCTCTGAGGAATTGCTCCACTGGCAGATTCTCATCATGTTCATGCAGGGAAGATGGTGTGAGATGTGTTGCTGTCAGCCCTAGGGCCGGCGTGCCCGTCGCCCGTATGAACCGGCTGTCAGTACCGCCGGGAAATGTCCGCACCACTATCTTTATACCTCTGCAATAGTTGTTTTTGTCTAGAGTAACACTAGCTTTCAAATAAAAATATAACCATCATAATCAATCCGAGAATTAAAACAACAAACATAAAAAAAGATCAAAGAATTTATAAAGCTACCACTTTTTAAAATCGGTTAAAATATACAAAATATATTTATAGGTTATTTAAACTTAGTCAAATATCACACCCATATATTTTAATTGGGTTCCGTACCTTTAAAGGAAAAAACGGAACCCTTATCACTCACTATTTTATATTCTTCCTTATCTACAAAGTTTGGAAAACAGTACTCAAAGGAACAATTAAGCGTTAATAATTAGCGTAATTATAAGCGAAAAGTAAACATTTTAGGACTGAAAACTAGACAAAATGAAATGTTATTATAGATCTATAAATAAACTAACAGTTTATCAACCGCTGCTTTGAATGCTACCCAATAAGGGTTGCTGTTATCGACGGCAGTTGGCGGCACGTAGGGGTCCTTTTGAGTGAAATTGTACGACACTCCCGCACCAGCTTCCACGCACCATTGCTTTATCTGAAATGTGTCCATTGCTCACACGTATGCAATTACACCTTTTCATCTCTTAAATTATTTTATATTATTATAGTAGCTGTTGTCCGAGACTCCGTCTGCGCGGTATTAAAAAAAAAACATAATTAGTTGCCTATGTGATCTTCCAGAATATATTCTATATGTATGCCAAATTACATCGAGATCTATTCAGCCGTTCTAGAAATACCTTTAACAAAAATCCATCCATCCATTTAAGCATTCGCATTTATAATATTAGTAAGATTACTATGTATGTCTTCATGAGAATCGATACCACATTATTTTATGCAATGGGTTTCCTAAATTGCATTAGTTCATAACCTTCTATCAAGCGATTTAAAGTATTCTATCTTTAATCCTGTTTTATAAAAATTAACAGTGGTAGAGCCCGCTTTAACATCTTCGCACGAATTGTCCCGGCTCGCCCGGTGAAATACCACGACCACACAGAAGACAGGCGTCAAGTGGAAGCAATTCCGCGTTTCGTCTGATGAGTGTGCGTCCCGAAGACCTAATTTAGTCCTCTTTCTCTTCCAACCCTTTTTCTTATAAGGAAACGATGGGAAGTGGAAGTGGACTTTCCGGATGAGAGGATGCATGGAAAGGGAATTTTTTTTTCTGTGCATCCTCTCCTCCGTCGATTACAGGTAGGCAACGCATATGCAATTGCGTATGTCTATGGGCAACAGTCACTTCGCTATTTCAGCGTTTTTCAGGTGGCCGCTCGCTCTTTTGTCACCTTATGATATAAAAAAAAAATTGAATCACAAGCTCGGATACAAAGTGAAAAGTTACCGTATTTTCAAAAGCTTCTAGATCCTCAGATGTTGCGAGACGGATATCGAAATGTGCCGTCATCTTTTCAGGAATAATATTATCTTGGATACCACCCTGTAAATAAACATAGTAACGTATCACAAACAAACTGTTACCCAATACATTTACAGGGACAGACCACTAATATCCATTGGCGGTCCGTCTGTCCGTATATATCTTTACACTCACACTAATCATTGTCAGATTGATGGAAGTGACGTCACCTATGGTAAGCGATGGATCACTCTCCAATCGAGTCTTTGAAACCTGCCGCAGATCCATGAACTTATCTATAATATACCGGATCTAGACAAAAAATAATAAATTAGTATACTTTGATATACAGGTTTAGTCTTATTATCTAGTTAGTTTAAAAGTTAAAAGAGTCTGTCTAATGCCGGAACGATCAAACAGATATTTATTACATCTCTAAACATTTATGTCTCCTAGTCTCTAAACAGACATTGTCTTCCGTATGGGAAGCATACCCACTAAACCCCTCTGTTCCTCCTACGTATCATGACGAGGCCACGGGCACGCTTGCGCTTTCGTCCGCGACCTCGCCTGCGTCAGCCGAGTCTCTAAACAGACATGACAATGTGTGTCGGGAATTAAACCCGTATACAAAGATTACTATAGGTATCTTCAAAATATATTACTACATTAATTTAATTAAATTCAAACGATATTCCTCACATGCTAAAGTACGTAAGTTATCAATATGCGGATATGTTGGTCAACATTGCAAAGATAAATCTTCTATTTCCAGACTAGAGAACATTCAGTTGGCAACTCGCGCAAATATTTCACACTTACATTGAATCATTATACTATATGAATTAAATGACAAGTAACAGGTGGCTTATTATAAAGAAAACAAACAGTAAATACTATCGGAAACTTACAATCGAAGCTTTATTTATTAATATTAAAAAAGTTAAAAGAAATTCATTAACCTGATACTATGACAAGTATAATAATTACGTAAAAACTATAAAATCAATAAATTTTACTGTTAATAAAAATTTTATTCATTAATTTTATATCAAGGACTTTTGAATAATAAGGTTGACTGTAAATTAAGGTTAAAAATATATTTTTATAATAATTAGAAGGCAAGTACCAGGCTGTTATTCAAAAGATATGCCAGCAAACTATGTAGTTATACTTACCTAGTCTTCTTGCCATAAGTAAAATGTTTTATTAACTGTCTTACATTAATACCTAAACAAATTTTAGATTTCACCGACAACAAACCTCATTGTACAGTCAGCTGTATAAATATTTACAAAGCTACAGAAACTTGTATATCTTCGGTTTAAAAAAATTGTATGCGCATATTCTACCTATGAATACATGGTATTGACGAATACGTGCATACATATTTTTAAAACGAAAGCCATATGCTTCTAAAGAATAAAAATATATTTATGCAGCTGACTGTACGTACCTTTTCTCCACAAGTATCCGGTAACAGTAATGATCCGTGGCCCGATTTTCCCGGACAAACAACGCTTACGTCTGTAAACCAAATAAGAAATTATCTTTAAATGGATTTTAATCTTACTAATCTATCTTATCTTACTTATATTATAAATGCGAAAGTTTAGATGCATGGATGTTTGTTTGAAGGTATCTCCGGAACGGCTCAACGGATCTTAATGACATTAGGAATAAATGAACATAGTCTGGAAACACACATAGGCTACTAATTAAGTTTTTCGCGCGGTCTGAGTCGCGGGTGACAACTAGTTTTAAATGAATTAATATAATTCCTTAAAGGTAACCTCATTTATAACGTAATCTCCTCATTATGGTAACTACCAATACTACTATGGACTATAACATTTTAAAAGGATATTATTTGAACCATTTTGTTAATCCTAGCTTAGCCTCTGCTTAGCTCAACTTAATGTCATTGTCAAAGCCTACGCTAATGCAAGGCTATCCACTGTAAGTAATTTTCATACTTATTTTAGGTAATTACTTATGTGACATTTTTGTTATTATTTATAAATAAAAACAGTCTTACGCCAAATAGTTCTCTCTCCATTGAAGACCTGGTACTCCTCGGTAGCGCACGCTATCCCTTCATCCAGAGCAAAGCCGACATTCAAGTTTTTGTAGTGCTCCGTCTTCACAAACTCCGCCATACCCTCAGCACCGCCTACTTCTTCTTCTGTATTGAAAAGACCATTAATGTAAGCAATGAGACGATATTCGACAAAATTTGTATTAAAATTTGTGCAACGTAATATCGGGCGTAAAATACACCAAAAATCTCATACTAATTTTGTCGAAATTGACGATAACGATACGAAGGAGCTTGTCGCAAATATTCGTTCTAAAGGGGCTAGACAAAGTGTATTCAATCTGAAACGATTCCATAATAATTTGAAAAATGTATGGAACTGACGCGCGACAATCACGTAACTTATCAAAAGGTATTGTCAGTTCTATACATTTTTGAAGTTCTTTATGGAATCGCTTTGAACCCCGCTGGTCCAATGGTCATTAGTTAACACTATATACCAATAACAGCTTCATTAAAAGGCAAAATTTCAAGCAACAAACTAGACTTTTTTATATTCATTTCCATAAAATTTATTATGAGTATTTGAAGCAGTTTTCATGACTCCTTAATGAGTGCCGCTCCAAGTGGTTTGGCGTTCAGCCAATAATTTATCAGACCCTTATTACATCCTGATAATAAAATGTAATTAGTATTTTATTTAAAAAATCAAGAACCTAATTTACTATTATGATTGAAAATCAGGAAGAAAATCTATACAATTAATAAAATTTGAAAATCCAATTTTTAGTATGTCTGCAAGTCCCCGATTATTCCGGGGCCGTTACAGTTGGCCCGATTTTAACGGGTCTTTTACTGGAATGTTAGGAAAATATTCCAAGTTAGCAGCCAACCTTCAAGACTGAAGAGGCACTAGAAGAGGAAGAAGAACTGGAATGTAGCTAATGTATGCTGGAATAATGTAGTCTACTTTTTGAATTCCACACTGACGAAGTCGCGGGCAATCGCTAGGCGAAATAAACCATCGGAGAAGAACACTAATTGACAAGCTTAGTAAATGGCGTTTTGCCAGTCAGGTCAGAAGCAAAAATCTTTTAATCTAGTAGCAGTAATCCTATAAGAATACTAACCGGGTACAAAGCTGAGATGTACCGTCCTCTTTAGACGAATCCCCTTATTTTTCAATCGTCTTACAGCTTCCAAATACTGCACAGCGACTGACTTCATGTCCTGAACGCCGCGACCGTAGATCACGCCGTCCACTATCTCGGCAGCAAAAGGTGGATGTTTCCAACTTTTCTAGAAAAGCAAAGATGTCTATCAGTCATATATTATATATAAATTCACTCCCTTCTTACAGATATTTTATGCTTCATCCGACATGGTGTGGAACACTGGGTCACCATGACTTTCAGAAGAATAGGAACACAGCGTTACCTTACTGTTCATCGGCAAAAATGATCAACTACGTAAAAACAATAAAATTTTGCAGTACTTTGCTGGTTACCTGTTCTGAGCATTTATTTATCTCCTTCAAAAGTGTCAATGTACCTCAAACACAGGCACGACGTCCATATGTGAATTGAGCAAGATACTGGGTAGGTCCGGTTGCAGACCTTCCCATGTCATCACCAATACAGGTTTCTTTGGCACCACCTCGAATACTTGTACTGGTAGGCCAATAGCAGCCGCTACACCTCGTAGAAAGGTTAGACATTCATCTGTAAGAATCATAAATATTTTTTGGATAATATGAAGGATTTTATCTTATACTAGCTGTCGCTCGCGATTCCGTCCGCGCGGGATTCAAAATAGATGTTGGCCGATTCTCAAACCTACTCGATATGCTCACAAAATTTCATGAGAATCGGTCTTGCCGTTTCGGAGGAGTATGGGAACGAAAATTGTGACACGAGAATTTTATATATAAGATTTACGAACGTAATTTCAATTATGTGTTTTATATCGATATATTATACATACATAACTAGCTGTTGCCCGCATCTCCATCCGCTCGGAATCAAATAAAAACTTAAATCATAGCCTATATGTTCTTCCAGACTATGTTCTACATCTATGCCAAATTTCCATAATCGTTACTTTAACAAATATCTGTCCTTTATTATGATATTAAAACAAAAGGTGATTTACCGTAATTGACGTTAGGATGAACACTGCGGATGCGGAGATAATCCCGCAAAGTGTTCACTGCGGGATTATTAGCGTAGTCAGCGGACATTTTCACTGCGTAGCCAGCAATGGATACTTCACAAACGGTAATCACGAAAATTATGCGCAAACACTTGATAATTGGCCGTTTATATTATTGTGTACAACCGCAATGTTAAATAGGGCAAGGGGGAATGTGGGGAAAATTGGTCAAAGGAAATTTTGACTATAAAATTTTGTGAAATTACATTGCAGACAGTTTCTTAACTAACCCTGGAGGCTTTATTAAGTCCGCAAGATTTTGACTTTTCCATATTTTTTTTAGTAACAAAGGCTCCAAGTACCCAAGTCATCTCTTGAGGTAACATAGTTTTGTTAATTTTTATCATATAATTTTTGTTTGCGAATTTATAATAAATTCATTAATTCAATTGATTATTGCATGTCAGGATGGCCGAGCGGTCTAAGGCGCTGCGTTCAGGTCGCAGTCCACTTCTGTGGGCGTGGGTTCGAATCCCACTTCTGACAAGTTACATTTTGTCTGATCTGTTCGAACCAGTCTTTTATTGAGTACTTAAGCTTCCGCTTAGTGTCTTACTAAATCTACGTTTAATGACTTTCTTAGTTATAATTTAAAACTCAATGTTGCAGTAAAAGTTATAAATAGAATTTTAACCACAACCAATTCTCCCCTTCCTCCCCAATTCGTATCATAAAACCACAACTTATTTCAAAACTAGTAATATATGAAGAAGAACCGCAGTCCTGATAAATTAAGTCTTTGATAAGACATGAGATGGTAATTTTCCAACAAGTAAAGTATGTAATTTATTTAAAAATGTAGGTTGTAAAAATCCTTTATCATTTTTAAATTAAGAAAAAATACGCAAAAGTACAGTACATAAGAAAGCGTCGTAAATTTTCGTAAGGAAACTCTAGTAACAAAGAAAATTACAAACAAAACCCTGTACAGTCATGTCGAAAATCGTTAAAGGATTTTAATTTGTAATAAAATATTTTATTTGTTTCCACATTCGTGTATTTACAGAGGCTGAACGAAACTAGTGACACGCAAGCTTAAGTCACAATTCGCACGAGCGCTTTTGTAACGCGCGCTAAAAAGCGTTCAAAAAAAGAACAACGTTGTTTTGTTTTTAAAGCGCCATCTCGTAGACCGCTGTGTCGTCTGAAAAACTTTCATGAATTTCAGCCACTCCGTTGTAAGCCTACAATATTCTGAACATAGATGGCGTTAAGTCCGCTATTATTTTGTAAAAAAAACCTCAAAGATGGCGTAAATGGATATGACAAATTCAAAACCTTATTCAAACTTTAATGATAATCAATTTAATTTACGTCAATAATAATTTAAAAACTGCAAATAGTTGTTACTTTCTTATAATTTGCTTCTATTTTAATATCAAAATATCTATATAAAACATATAGTCAACCCTGTATTATTTGACAAACCGAGATAACAATATTTTTTACTTTGGGACTTTGGTCTCTGAAACCCACGGTTAGTTCCTATGTGTCTCCTTCTTACATTGATTATAATTTTCATCCAAAAACAAACGTCATTATTGTTTTAAAAATATCACGAATCCAAGCCTAAATTACGCGTCTTAAAATGATTTTAAAATCCAGGATAAGTACGTGGACAAGGTGGATGCGCAGTAGTGAACGCAACCACTACCGAATGCCAGACTGCCTAGACTCTATCCGAAAGAGCAAGAAGGACGACATATCACAAAAGCAGCAGACCTGAAATTCTTTATCAAAAACGTTGCTACCTCCTATACTATAAGGGACTGTACAACCCGATTACATTTAATAAAGTAGGTAAAAGAATATTATTATTATCGGTAATGCTTTTCTCTTACATTGCGTATGTTATACATAGAACAAATAAACGTCGCTAAAATGTGAGACATAAGCAGACAAGCTGTCGCCACCGGGGATATTAACGGTCCCTAACTCCTGTTTATACAAAGAGAAAACACGCTTTATATCCCAAAAGATATAGTATTTACGGTAAACTTTAGCTTTATAATTATTATAAAACTAGCTGTCGCCCGCGACTTCACCCGCGCGGTATTAAAAAAATACTTATTTGGTAGGCTATGTGTTTCAGACTATGTCCTATATCTATACGGGATCCATGCGGCCGTTCTGGTCATACCTTCAAACAAACATCCATCCATCCATCCATCTAAACATTCGCATTTATAATATTAATTAATATAAATTATTATACAGTAATTACATTATAAAAATATTAGTATGTCCCCTCGTCTGTCGATTAAGGTAGGCATGTGCAAATGCAGATCTTTATGAGCAACTTCGCTGTATTGATATATTCAACTGGCAGCTTGATCGTTTGCCATTTACTTATATTAAAAAAATATATATTTAACATAGCATAAATTAGCTGCTTTAAATTCCTCGCCAGGCTTTTATAAAGCTAAAGATAAGGAAGGAGAATATGACGTGAAAAATAATTTTTCAACATTTTTATATTAATTCGACATAAGATCTAGTCTAGTTCGTTGCTAAGGAAATTTATTAGGTAACGCTTCGAAGCACTATAAATAGTAACTATAACTTAATGTGTTCTTTCTCATCCATATATTTTATTTAATACATACATATATTACTATCTTCCCAAAGGTCTTCCCTTTGGCTTTACGATGTATTTTATAGCTTTACCAATAAAACTATACAGCCTTATATATCACAAGATATACGGTGTAATAGAACTGTACTCTGGGTAATGCAAAATTGAAAATACAGAATAAAAATAATTCGTATTTATTCCTCTAATACAACTGTCATAGACTAATAGTCTATGACATTTACAAGTTGCCAGTATTATTGGACCACATTAATTGAAAAAAAATGTGTTTGTGTAGTTATTATGGTAATACAGAATGTGTTACAAATAATACTGGTTGTATAATATGTTATGCAAATTTTTAAATAAATTAAAATAAAAATGTTACTGCAACAGAGAAATATGCATTTTAATATGAAATCTGTAAATGTGTTATACTAAATACGAATAAGGTGTTTAAAGGTACATCATTTACCCTGAGTAGATTTCATATTGGAAATCGAAATAATTTACCTATCTTAGTAATCTTACTAATATTATAAATGCGAATGTTTAGATGGATGATTGTTTGAAGGTTTCTCCGGAACATCTCTATGGAACTCGCTGAAATTTGGCATAGATGTAGAACATAGTCTGGAAGAACACATAGACTACTTGTTACGTTTGTTTTTAATTCCGCGCAGACGGAGTCGCGTGCGACATCTAGTATAACATAAAATTATTTATATAAATTATTGGTATAACAGAATCGTGCTGAAAATAACGTTGTGTATTCATTTCACACCTGCGACTGACGCCCACGAACACTTCATGATGCCAGATTAGTTCCAAAATAAAACAATTAATCGTTCGTTTCTGAGATTATAACACCCTGTGTACAACATATTGTCATCACTGTTTTGTCGAAATGAGAGAGATAACGATGTGTTTTCTGGGATTTTTGTCTCAACAACCACATGTATACAGCTTGGGTTTGAATGTTATCTGTGATTTGGAAATGAGATTAAAATTTGATATTTTCTTTACTAAATTTGAGTATATAACAGTAACACAAAACATGGTTAAGGGATTAAATAGCTAAGAAAAAACTCGTAAATTTAACTTAACTGCTCTTTCTTTTTGATTTTTATAGTGTCGTTTAGTCATTTTTAATTTTTAGTAATCGCTAACAATAAAACAGAACAAATATATTATTATAGAAAAAATAAGTCTCTTAACTACAGGATGTATCTATATATGTTTTTCTATTAAACTGTAATCGCATTAAATAAATTTAGGTAGAAAAGTATATTGGGTATTGTTTCTATATATTGAGGTCGGGAAGATATTCATATTTACAGTATCATCTTTCAAATATATAATTCGAATGAAAAAGGCGATGTAATAATGTATTCACAGAAGGAATTCTAAGAAAATAAATATTCTAGATTTCTTTTGCAAATTGAGGCTATGAAATTCATAATAAAGAAATGCCTCTACGCCTAGTTGAAATGTTCGTTAGTTAATTTTTCCTTTCATAAAATCTTTGCAGGCTCGCGCTTTGCAGTTTTTCTTGCAAAAATTTTAATTAGTGCATCTTGTTGGGATTTTTCAATTTTGTTTTTTACCTTCGTATTTTTTTACTATGTTGGTACAATGGTATTTCTAGAGTATGGGCTAGTCCTTCTATTTCCCTTGAAATATAACTTTTAGGAATTATAGATGTCCAAGTATTCTCCCCGTGAAAACTGTAACATCCTTTGTAATTTTGTACAATCGCGCAGACAACAATTAAGAAGATTATCTTCATTCGCAAATAGAGCCTTATTGTCGTACTTATGTTAGTCATTATATAGAATTACTTTTTATATTATTGTTTCTATATTTAAAAGGTTTTTTGTCTACAAAAATATATTTATTAAAATAACACTTTTATTTGTAATAGTACCGATGACAATGAGTTGACATTATACAGAGTGTTAAAAAATTTCATACGAAGGATAGGGACACTTGGACACCTAGTATCCCTACGGATTATATTTCAGGGTGAATAGTAACTCAGTTTAACTCATGTTTCAATATAATTTGTATAACGTTCATTGTCTTACAAAGTAAACAAAGTAACAACTATCATAAGAGTACTTGAGACAATGTTTTGAAGCTTACATTTGCTTTAACCTAGGAACAAATTCAAATCACTTTTTTTTTAATTTAAATAACTGCATATTCAAAAGCTTGCATTGACAATCATAATTTTTTGTCAGTTGTATCTGTCACGTATTTATGGCGACCCGTTTGGTGAGATAAAATACGCTCTTTAAATACGATGTATTACACACCGGGTTGACAATTTAATTAACGTCTGTTTTATATATTTTGTATTTTTTTTACAAGAGATAAGCAAACGAGTTGCTGCACCACCGAGATGAACGTCGACTCCCATAGATACGCAACAACAGAAGAATTGCAAATGAATAGAAAATTCGAATGGAAATCTAGTAAATTCAAATAATGAAACATCAGCTCAATCCGTTGAAGATGGGAAGATGAATCTGTGAAGAAATATGAAACAACTCACACTCAACTCTTTAAAATTGGTCAAACTAGTCAATAGAGGTCACATTGGAACGGACATACAAGACGAAAAAGTACAAAAAACGCGCCAAGAAAAGGCGATTCTGACCTGACCCGAGAACAGTAAACTTTCGCCACTGATTTGTTAAACCCTGACCCCATTGTGACGGTTGTTATCAAGATACACATCATCGATAGTGGAACCCTGAGTGACCAACATTCAACGGCAACGGCACGCGGACGCTTCAGTCCGCGATCGGAACGCGACGCGGGAACTTCTCCCGCGTTCACGTTGGGTGGCTGTACGGATATGACTTTTGCCTCGCGGGATGAAAAAAAAACAAAACGTCACTTTTGAAATGCGCGCGAAAACTTTGTAATTTCTTTTAATTAAATTGGTGTAAATAATGTTTTTATATTAATTAAGTGTTGTTAAATATGTGAAAGGATATATGTTTTTGTGACATGCAGTGATTAATAGCTTGTTTTATTATTATTAATGATGTGGTAAGGTTTGTAACGACGGACAGATTATTAAGAAATGATTATACCGATAATATTACATTTGTGTAATCATTATAAATGTATGTTCACTTCAAAAGTATACCATAAACAATATATTTAATAACTATTTGATTTATGTACAACAATAAAAAGTTCTGTATGGACACAAAATATTAATAGTAACGCATAAAAAACATAACAATGGTAAATCAAACCTTGACTCTATGGGTTGTAAATCGATTTGCCATTAAGTAACAACTTAGCACTAATAGCTCAAATAGTTTTAAGTTTCGGAGTTTGATTCCAAGTAGATTTGGAACAATAAATATATGCTTCTAACATTCTGCGTCATTTATTCCATCGTTAAACATCAAAGAGAAACTATTTTTAGTAATTTCGGAGTAGAACTATTTCTAGGAATTCTGTGTAATCGTCCAACAAAGTCTGGTCTGTTGTAGTTAATTGATTTTAGGTTAAAATATGAAAATGTACTAAACTACCGCTTTATAAACATTCGAATATATTATACATACGGTTTAATATTCTTATTCTTTCCAAAATAATTTAAGACAAATATAAAATCTCCATTGTAGACAAAATAAACAAAAAATTTAATATAAATCTTCATGCTTTAGCGCTTTAATTATGTTAAAATATAAGTATCTCTTATCGTAGGATTCTGAGACCAAATTCACCATTTAAAACATTTTGTTATCTGTGCTTTATCAGTGATGTAGACCCAGTATAACTGGGTCTCAGAAAACAAACGATAATTCGAATGAACACAATTTCTTTCAGACCGGTTACCCAAGTTGGCAAACCTTTTTCCTCTCTATCCGAAATATTATAACACAATATTATTTTACTACCAAAGTACGACTACAATATTCCTTAAATTATTAAGATATGCAAATTTAATTTGTAAATAGAACATCTACGGATTCGATCTGAGTCATAAAGAAACTATTTAATTTTGCGACATTGTATAACATTGTACTTTACATTGGAGTCAGAGCTTTACATAGTAAAATTATTTTGCCAAGAATAGCCTGAGTTAGTGAGTATAAATATTCAAGTAACTTATTATTAATCATCCTTCATTATGCAAGAACTTATCATCAACATCCTTATGTCAAGTCTTTATCAATCAGCTGCTGGACATGTGTCTCTTTTCTATGAAAAAAGTTAGGTTCTGTGCCATACTTATCTAAATCCTGTACTCGATCAACGCTGATGGTCTCCATAACAATCTCTTTCCTTCCTCCTACTGCCAAATGTATAGTTTACTGGTGTTCGTTTAGGACTCCGTCCGCGCTGAATAAAATAAAACTTAATTAGTAGCCAATGTGTTCTTAAAGACTATTTTCTATATCTATGTAAAACATCGAGATTCGTTCAACTGTAACAAACATCCATCTAAATCTAAGCATTCGAATTTATTAGTAAGATTGTTATATTTTTAGTATTTAAAATGAAACGAAGAACTTTGCTTTTTAATTTTTAGATGATGATAGAGCGGGCATGTTTCCGCGCTGTTGCGTCCGTCGTCAGATTCATCTCAAATTGCTGACATACTTACCGCGCTAGCGTTTTTTACGCATTTCTGCCCACAATCTTGTAAGCCGCTTATAAGAAGAAGATTTTTATATTGCAACTTTGTATTGGTATTACGAAGCTACTACTTTTTTTCTAATATAATTCAGAAAGAAATTTTCATAAAATATATTTTTTTTATTATAACGTGACAAAGAAGTTAGTCGTCTTCCCGAAAACAGCGAAGCGATCGTTGCCGTTGATGGGATGTCTATACATCTGCAATTGCAAATGCGTTGAGTACCTTTAATCTTAGAAAAATAAAACTTGAAAAAGAAACTACAAGACAATTTCTGCAAGATTTTCTAAGACGAATAGTTCATAAAAGTGCATAAAGCTTACAAAGCTGTAAGCAACGCGACCTCGGTAGTTACAAATCACTACAACGTGACTGGAATTGTTGAGGGACAAGAAATATGATGATAAACTGACAAATATTATATTATTTAGAAAGCATTATAAATTGATGAACAAAAAAATGTTTAAGTTAATATAACGTCTTAAAAATATGCTCAGAAATAAAAAAAAACAACAATTCAGAATGACGATACCTTTTTTTGCTTTATGTTAAAAGACGCTATATTAAAAAAATAATAATTAATAAAATAATACGGAACTCAATAATTTATTAATGGTATAACTAGATAATAAAAATTCAACACACGTATTTGTGATAGGAATAAAAATATGTATTTTAATAAATCAACTTCAGTATCGCACATTTACATACCGCGATGCCATTTTTTTATTTGTATCCAGCGAAAAACAAACGCCAGCGAGGAAACTTATCGCACTGCCTTCACGAGATTAAATTAAACACTTGGCAAAGGATCAAGTACGAATCAATTCGAAATGATATAAATTTAAATATTTCATCAAATTAGAAATATGAACAATGCAAATTAATTAACACTGGCTGTCGCCCGCGACTCCTTCCATACGCAATTTTAAAAAAAATAGTAGTCTATGTGTTCTTCCGGACAAATTTCATCGAGATCCATTGAACCGTTCTGAAGAAACTCTCTCTCTCTCTACTGATTTAATCTCTATATCGGTCATTTCACTCGCCACTACGTTCTTAATCATGTTTCTCGTTTATGACAATTTTTACAATAATAATTAACTTACCGAAATTACTTTCTTAATTTTATCATCTAAAGTTAGTCTTGTCAAACAGAATACAAAGTAGATTAACAAAGTTCTTGACGTAAGCTTAGTCCTACTTTCTTGACTCTTCGACTTTAATCTGTCTTTCCATATATGTTGGTCATTTTGTATCTTGATATCGTGTTTTTGTACATCGTTTGGTCCTAATATTATTCCAGTAGTCTGGCAATAGATCCTAGTTAATAATTTCATTCTTAAAATGAAACTAATTTAAAATATCGTGCTACTTTTAATAAACTACTAATCACAACCATGATGGTAACACTATATTCCAAACACGATTACACTAGGGTTTACTGTAATTGCATTTTAATTGAATTTCTCAGTACAGTCGAGCGCAAAATCCTTTTCGAGACAGCTACTATGTTTGCTGAGATAAATGGAGATAAATGTCACCACTATTAGCAGTAATACTGTAAGCTATTGTCACTATGAGATACGTTGTTAATGCGTTATACAAAGCACGCTAACAATTGTGTAGGGCATTGTACAGGATATTGTTAGGAAGAAAATCCGACACTGTGCCGATGTACTGGCACAACACTTACCTTACTGAAATGTCGACGTTTGTGTCCCCTCACTGATAATTCTGACACTTGACTTGGTAATGAAAGCGTACCATTCGCGCCAAAGGATTCTTATTAATAATGTTTAAAAGTATGCATCGTAACGATAGCCCAACAGTGGTAGAGCCCGCTTTAATATTATATCTTCGCACGAATTGGCCCGGCTCACCCGGTGAAATACCACGACCACACAGAAGACACGCGTCAAGTGGAAGCAATTCCGCGTTTCGTCTGATGAGTGTGTGTCCCGGAGGCCTAATTTAGTCCTCTTTCCCTTCCCACCCTTTTTCTCAAAGGATGGGAAGTGGAAGTGGACTTTTCGGATGAGAGGATGCATGGAAAGGGAAGATATTTTCTTTCTGTGCATCCTCTCCGTCGATTAAAGGTAGGCAACGCATTTCCAATTGCGTATGTCTATGGGCAACGGTCACTTCGCTATTTCAGCGATTTCAGGTGGCCGCTCGCTCGTTTGCCACCTTATGATATAAAAAAGCCCAAGATTTTTCCTAATTGGTATTATTTTACTTAACTACTTTTGAATGATTGCTATATTATAAAGAACATTGAAATATCTTGGCACGAATCCAAAATAATGTTTTTCAACATTAAATCAAAAAGATAATGGCGTATTAAAATAAGAATAAAATACGCGATTAATTTTCATCTGAGCCAATTGTTTCAGTCATCTGGGATAGTGGGCTCGTTTGAAGATGCGAATTGAAATATGGATGTAGCTTCCCGAACCCAACTCCGCAGACTTGAACGACCGCCAATTGCGTTCAAAGATTAAAAATATTTTTCTTACTATAAATCATTGTTTTTTTTTTCAATTGATATATTTAATCTTTTTTATGCAATTTTATCGTTACTTTGAGACATTCATTGACCAACCCTAAGTCTTTATATTAAAAGTATATTATAATCGGTCAGTCGATCATTTTTTTTAAATATTCTAAATTTAGACCAAGGAGTTTATACTCAACTATCAAATTATAAGGACTTTAAAAGAGTAATTTTTCTCTCTCTTCAATAATTTAACTAAATCTTCCAAAGTCGTGCTTTCGTAGATACAAATGAGCGCACCTGTTTTATTTTATTTTTTTATTTATTCGCGCACGAAAGTCACCGTACTCGATTTATTTCTGGATACTGCGTGAAAATACATTTACAAAGAAACGATTTCTTACGTCCAGTTGACGAAATGTAGACTATCTTATTATTTATTTGAAATCGGTCAAGGATAAAAAACAGTCCACATAAAAACTTACATATTATTTAACTAAAGAATTTTACGTTTTTTTGTTCAGTCATACATTTTTAACTGACTTCAAAAAAGAGGATGATCACAATTCGTATGTATATTTTTTTTAAGTAAAATACAGTACTTACTAGCAACCCTAACCTACTCTCTCTACGGATAGTTGGCACAGTATGTACTTCTCTTTCATACATCTCTATCAGCCGCCATATTGGAATTCACTCCCTTCTTACGCATATTCCATTCATACTTTCTTTTGGTCTTCCTCTACCTTTGTTGTTTACCGAAATCAATCTTATAACTTTCCTATCTTTATGATCATCTCTAGATATAATATGTCTATACAACGAAATCCTTATCAACTATTAAAAACATTTTAGTTTCATATTAAAGAGGACTTTGAGAGGATGCGTAGGAAGGGAAAATATTTTCTTTCTGTGCATCCTCTCCTCCGGCGATTAAAGGTAGGCAACGCATATGCAATTGCGTATGTCTAAGGGCAGCAGTCGCTTCACTATTTCAGCGATTTCAGGTGGCCATACGCTCGTTTGCCACCGTATGATATAACAAAAAGGTCTTGACAGACAGACGGACGGACAGTGTGATCCTATAAGGATTCCGTTTTTTACCTATGAGGTACGGAACCCAAAAAACATGATAACTTAAAAGTTTCAAACACTTGAATACACGTAAGATATTTAACGTTATACATCTTTCAAATTGTGTAATTCCGAATGGTACATTTGATAATCCTAAATGTCTTTTGTGTTCAAGTTATAATGTCTCCGGGAAAAACAATGGATTTACATAAGTATCAGTTTTATGAGGCTTTTATACAGCGAATAAAGCTTAGCTCCGCAATAATACGATATTTTGTGTTCTTGTTTCTTATGTAGTACTTATTTCGTGTTATAATTTATCTCTTAATAACCTTTATTAGCCAAAAAGTAATATTAATCTTATACTACGAATCTTTAAATAATATTGTACATATTCAATTATATCATGTAAATTCAACTTTTTAAAACACTACTATAAATGATAAAGCGACCGAACAGAATTGATATTACACGGAAATTTGTAATAATAAAAGGAAATTATACCACCCCCAGGGTAGTAGTTAAAAGGCTTTTTTTATCTTTTTAATTAGCTTTTAGAAATCGAAATAATTGCACTGGAAAAGTACAGCAATATAGTCATTTTAATTGACTATATTGCTGTACTGAGAGTTGAGTTACTGGTCATAGATAAAAGAATTAAAAAAAAAACTTAAGTAGCCTATATATTCTTCCACATAGTCTACATCTATGCCAAATTTCATCAAGTTCCATGAAGCCGTTCTGGAAAAAACTTCTAACAAAAACCCAAAGATTCGCATTTATAATATTAGTAATATTAATTTTATTAATCAAATTGAATATTCAAATTCACAAATTAAAGAAATAGTTTATGTCACAACTGTCAGAACACTCGGATAAAGTTGTTCAGCTGAATTATTCAGATCCGAGCGACTGCGTTGCGTCACTGAAAGCATTTAAACGAGCCTAACTTGTTGACATTAGGGGCAAAAATGTTTTGTTTTTTTAAAAATGAATTTTGAATAGTAAACATTCAAAAACAAAAAAACACGATTGAGAACGTGCACTCCAAAACTGCTGCGGTATGCTATTAAAACCACAAAAAGGTATGAATGCCGCTAAATTAATCTATACTATACATATAACTACTTTTAGATAATATTAGTTAAAATCATTTGGAGCGACACGCACGCTTTTGTAACCACGTCAACTGTCAGATCGATTAGTGAGGAGAGCGTTGATATTTTAATAGGGCTAGTTGCGCCGATACAACGGAACAGTTTCGGTTTTTCTTCCTAACAGTACATAGAAAAAGTTTTACTACTCTCCTTTTACTTAAGAAAAAATTTCGTCTCTTTCCTCATTCATCCCATTTCGAAAAATAACACTAAATCATATAGTAAATTGTAGTTAAAACTACAACCCTATATATTTCGAATCAAATTCACCAGTCGTTGTCGTGATTTAAAAAAAATAGTTTGATATTTTTAGACGAAAATTTGGGACGGAAAAATTGTAAGTATATTTTGAACTACACTGGAAACTTTCATTCAAGTGTGTACTTATAAATTGTAATACCATCGGAGTTTACAACATTCAATTTTCGTTGCCATGAACCATGCCAGTATTTACTAAAAATGAAATGCTAATAAAATTAAAATCATTGCATTATAACATTGGATTGTATGAAAAATTTTAATAACAATTTCAAAACACATCTAATTAATAGAGTAATACAACGGCCTATACAGCGGTAGGCCTTAAACAGGGGTGTCAAACTTTTAAGTACCAATGTGCAATTTTGCGCCACCCCTGCTTAGAAACGATAAATTGCGTGAAAAGTAACATGATTAAGAAGAGAGTGACTGATGATATAAAAATGATGAAAAATAAAAAGATATTTGAAAGTTTTTAATATTATAAATCTACGTTGAAACTAATTAAAACTTATTAGAATCTCTTTCGGTTGTTATATTGGCGACAAGTTGCACGCTTCAATAATCCTTCGTATAGTTCGCACCCCGGGCTATTAACGGCAAGCGCAACTTTCATATACAAGTTTCGCTTCAAGAACTTATGTTGAAAGCAATTGCTGAATTTAATATAACATTAAATTCTCCGATTTCTAACAAACATGAACCTATTCTTAAGTTAGTCGTATTCGTTTATAATCAACTGAAAATAAATTTATCACATTAATACTTCGTAATCATAATAATATTACAATCGTGAGTGTTTGGATGGTTGGATAGATGTTAGGAGATATCTCCAGAACGATGTAGAACATTTGACATGGGCTACTAAATAAGTTTATTTTCATTCGCAGATGACGAGCTTAAACAATTTTTATTCCTTTAAATTCCACAAATAACAAGTAATAATTCTCTGTTTTAGTGACAATTAATTATCGATTTATTTTTGATTGAAATACATTTTATGTTATAATAATATTCCGGAGTCGAGTGCGGCGCTTTGGGAACAATAACCTCTATTGTTATCGACGCGAAGCATGCAATGTAGAAATTAATTACATTTCGTTAGTAATGTATCTTGTTTTACGGGTTTGTGGGTCAGTAAACTTATAAAAACATCTAAAACTAAGCGAATGTTAAATACTTTGTAAGCTGTTTAACTACTCTTGTAATTTGCCTACAACTTTAACTTTGAAACGTTGTTAAATTGTTTCACAAATAAGTTTTTAAAAAGCTTCTGCATTTTTGTCTTTTTTCTAAGTAAAGGTTATTAACTGTTTTAAATATATAACTTATAAGGTTACATTTCCTATAAAATGGTTTTCATTTAAAAACTCTAAATATAATGTAAAACGGTACTACTTTATTTTGATAGAAAGTATATTTCCGTAGCAGATTAAAGTAGGAAGCTTTTTGGATAGCAACAACAGTCTACGGCGTAGCAATAATTGTAGCTCTACAAGATTATTCGGAACACGTCCGGCAATAAATCTTTGAGTTACAAAAATAATTCTTTCTTGTAAATGCCTAATTTTGCCGTAATGCGATTTTAATGTTAAATCATAATAACATTGATATGCCGTAGTTATAGTCAAGTTGAAATGCCCAACTGAATCTTATCATAAATGCTAATGTTTTAATGGATGGATGGATGGATGTTAATTTGAAGGTACCTCCTGAACGGCTGCGTGGATCTCGCTGAAATTTAGCATAGATGTAGAACATCGCCTGTAAGTACACATATATAGGCTAATAAGTGTTTTTTTTTTCCCCGCGATCGGAGTCTCGGGCGACAGTTATTCGTTAATTTTTAATTATTTTTTGGCACAAAAATATTTAAACGAAAAAGTTCTGCGATATTAGGGTTCCGTACCTCATAGGAAAAAAACGTAACCTTTATAGGATCACTTTGTTGTCCGTCCGTCCGTCTGTCTAGACCCTTTTTCTCAAAAACGCGTGAAGGTATGAAGATTGAATTTTTTATAATTATTACAAAATGGTTTATAAACTTTATTTTTTGTATATTTGTTTTTATCGAGGTATAGTTGACGTAGTTCTTTTGGCGTGTCGCCAAAATACATTTAGACATCTTAAGAGTATATAAGTACAGCAAAAGAGAAATTGTTTTTAAAAAAAGAGGTACAAAATATTATTTCATTTTCAGTAGTAAAGTTTGAAGTCCAAAAAAGAACATGAAGTAATCATTAAGGTTATAAAAAAAGTTACAATTAATTACATAAAAGTTTTTAAATTAATTGTTACTTAAGAAGAAACCGAGTTGCATGTATGTGTAGATAGATTATCAATGTAGAAGAGGGAGGTGTGTCAGGACCGCGCCAAATGTAGCTCCGTGCTCTTTGCTTACCACTCTGGATTCCAGGCGTGAGTTATGTTTATCAGTTAGTTTAATCATTAGAATTTTTAAGTTAATTTACATAGTTACATTACTTTATTAATTTGATGTTTACATATGTATAAATAAGTGCTATATCATTGTATATGTATCTTGGAGACATTTTATTATACTTCACACTTAACGTAATCAGTTGGCACTGGATCAAAAAGAAAGCGAAATCTGCGCAGAAAATATTTACTTGTAAATATGAAAATGTGTTACGTCCTCATTTTACTATTATTATTTATTAAGATACTAGCTGTCGCCCGCGACTACACGCGGTATTAAAAACTTCATAAGTAACCTATGTATTCTTCTAGACCATGCCTAATTTCAGCGAAATACATACAGTCGTTCCGGATATAACTTCAGACAAACGTCTATCCATCCATCCATCTTAACATTCGCGTTCACACGTAAATGATTTTAAACTTATTAGCCAGTTTAACTTGAGTGTCCACAGTTGACAATGTACAGTCAGCTGCATAAATATTTATAAATTACTAGGTGTCACGACTCGCGGGAAAAAAAATGATTGTAGTCGATTCTCGGCCTTACTGAATATGATTATAAAATTTCATAAAAATCGGTCAAGCCGTTTTGGCGTAGTAAGGTAGTCACTTTACTACGCCAAACAACATTGTGACACGATAATTTTATATATAACTGTCGCCCGCGACTCCGTCTGCGCGGGATTAAAAATAGATGTTGGCCGATTCTCAGACCTACTCAATATGCACACAAAATTTCATGAGAATCGGTCCAGCCGTTTCGGAGATGTATGGGAACGAAAATTGTGACACGAGAATTTTATATATAAGATATAGATGTAGCTTTTGCCCGATACTTACTATAAATAAAAACAGGTATAGTACTGCTACAAGTTATTTGAGACTATTTTCTATACATGTACCTTTCAATCAGCTTTCTATTTTTTTTTTTCATTTATTTACTAGTTTTTTTTTGGAATGATATTACAAAATTGAGAGACGATAGTAGACGATGTATTTCGTAAAGCACAGAGTATAGTCGAATGAAAAATGATCGTAATATCAATGTGAGAGTGATTCATCATGAAAGTAATAGTTACTTCAATATTATTTGAGATGAATTTCACGATAAAATCCTTAGTTTAATTAGAATTTCTTTACCAGAATTATTGTTACATTTGGTACCTTTTCATTCATCAGCCATGATAATTTTAATAATAAGAGGATTAAATTAAAAAAATAATGCTATTTTCTAATATTACTAATATTAAAAATGCGGAAGTTTAGATGGAGTTCGACGGTATTTCGGGAACGGCTCAACGAATCTCGCAAAGTGTCGCATACATTTGGCCACATCACGTAACAAGAAAAAGCGCATGTAAGATTAATGTTCGCAATTAAAACTACAACTTGAATGAGAATTAGAGAAATTTATGCTGAAGTGAATAGTGCCATCTGTTAACGAGAAATGAAAACAAAGAGTTCCAAAAACGAATAATATTTGATTATTTCTTTATTCCAAATTCAAAATCTATAGAATCTAAGAGAAAATAATAAAATTATAAAAATAAATGTTCTGGTATTGAAAAGATGCACTGTAATATGAACACCACAATTCTGTCGCTTGGAATCCCAGGTGACTTGTATTGAATTATTGGAGCTTCTTTATTGCAGAGTCACTGAAACATTGTTTTCTAGATTTCAAATACTATTTTACAATTTCTAGTCTATTCTCAACAATATCTAAAGTACTGACGTAGTTTTTAAAACATAGGTTATGAATATTGTAATATTTATTGTCATAACTGCCTGTCGCCCGCGACTCCGTCCGCGTGGAATGAAAAAAAAAACTTAATTAGTTCCCGGCAATTATTCGATTTTTTCTCACCTTTTAAACCTTCTCTAGATCTCCACCAAAATTTAAAGACTAGAATAACATAAATCCGTTCAGCCGTTCTCGAGCGAGACTAACGAACAGCAATTGATTTTTATATATATAGACATCATTGAAAGCAACGGAAATCTGGTTGAAAATAAAAGTTGAATGTTAATTTAAAAAAAAAACATAGTAATATCAATTTATATTTATAAATAAACTACTAAGACTAAAGCAATTAGATGTTTAGAAAAACACAGATGTTTCGCTGTTTTTTAAAGAAATAATACTCTTTTATCGACATATGATATGTGACAAGGATTGAACTTGTATTAACAGACAAGACACGACACATTTTTTATCTCTGACACAAACAAGTTCCAACCAAAAACTCTTTTTATTTAGATTTTTGTATTCACTGTATATAGTAAATAGTGTTCAAAACGAAATCTATTATATAAAAATGTACATAAGAGTATTTACCGTAGTTGTAAAATTCTAGAGACTTTGCGGTCCATAAACTCGATTGAGTTGTAACATTCAGCAACAAAGTTAGAATTCGTTCTCGGACAGAAAAAACTAACGAAAGGAACTAGAAATAACTGTATAGCTTTGAAAATGTTGGCCATCCGTCGACCATTACTAATAAAAGAGTTCTATTAAAGTTTTATCTTTCAATAAATAAATAATTTCAAATTTTGATTCAATTCAATTATTATTAATTAAAAAAAGGGTCTTGACAGACGGACGGACAACAAAGTGATCCTATAAGGGTACCGTTTTTTTGCCTAAGAGGTACGGAACCCTAAAAACACATCCTATGTTTCGCATTTTTTATGATTTTACAGCAACAATTTAATTTATTTAAAAATAGAATTCTATATTTTAATTAAAAAATAACAAGTAGCCATTTTGCTTTTTACGTATTACGAACGCGGCGTAAAAAAAGGCACACGTTCGAATGCGGGCTAAGTTTCAGCTGTAAAAGTGCTCCGAAGTAAACAAGTCCGAAGTTATCCTTTACATGGATCTTAGATTAACGGAATCAATAAAGTTACGACTCGGTATTAAACAGCTTTAGAAGGTAAATGGTATCTAGGTAAGTTTTATGCAGTAGAAGAAATTACAAACTGATGACCTCAGTTTGTAATTTACCTAGACAAATTGTAAAGAATCAACAAACTGTGTATGGAACATATTTATTCACAAAACGTTTTATATTTCGACGAATTGTACAGCTGTTAATACATCTTACTTATATAATAAATGCGAATGTTTAGATGGATGGATGGATGTTTGTTTGAAGATATCTCCAGACCGACTGTACGGATCTCCCTGAAATTTGGCATGGATTCTACATCCAAGTAAGTCTGGAAGAACACTTAGGCTACTAATTGTTTTATTTTTTTTAATTTCACGCTGACGGAGTTGCGGGCGACAGCTAGTATTATAGCACATTTTCATGCATTCATATAAATATTATTACTTTAAAAATATCCTAAAACCTTTCTTATGTATCAAAATAATGCTAGTTCAATGTAGCGTACAATGGAATCACGATTGTTGTCCGGACGCCGGACACACCCAGGTGGAATTAACGAGCGCCGGACATCCGGCCGGACACTACCTTTGTGTTTATAATGCCGCGCAGGAATTATGTTTTTAATCGCCATCCGCCAACGCTTTAAACATGCAACCCCTTTAATTATACGATTAGTTGTTTTTTACTATCGAATATGACAAAGCAAATGATATTTAATTATAATTCTATTGTAAAATGTCTTTAATAGTAGCTATTTTTTTGTTATTTGAATACAATCATCCTGTATAAATAGTTTTAAATAAGAATGTTCCAATGTGTTTTTAGATTGCCGATTTACATATGTACATTTGTCCGACGTTCTCACGGCGAAGGAAAACATCGTGATGCAACCTGCACATATCTGAGAAGAAATTCAAAGATATGTGTGAAGTCAACCTGCACTGGGCCAGCGTGGTTGACTATGGCCTAATCACCCTTAACTTGTGGTAGTTCCCGTAAAGACTTCTATCTGTCAAAAACAATTCGGTATATTGTTGGAAAATTAAATAAAATTCTTTTATCATTTAACTTGTATCTATCTCGAGTTAGATATACAAATGTTAATAAAACGTATATTTTTTAAATCGTCTCAATATACCTTGGCGATGGGCCAATTGCCAGCGTCAGGGAAATGCCACAACCTGGACAACGACCTTCTAACGTCCTCATAACTGCTGTCACAAATAATAAAGACGTAAATATAAAAAAAAACATTGCCTCTTATGTTTATTGTTTTAACGATAAAAAGTTGACATTTATTACAAGTTTTAATTACTTTTTAAGGGTGAGTACTCATCAAATATTTCGTTTATTTTAAATTTAATTTTAAACTAACGGTGACTCGCGACTGAGTCCGCGCCTATTTAAAAAAAACATAATTAATAGCCTATGAGTTCTTCCAGACTATATTGTACATCTATGCTAAATTTCATAAAGATCTGTTGAGCCGTTCCTAAGATATCTTCAAACAAAGATCTATCTATCCATGTAAACATTTCATTTATAATATTAGTAAGATGTCTGCACATAGGTGCGAAGAATTTCATAAAAGTGTGAAGTGAACCAACATGCGTTGATCCCAAGTTTAATAAAGACCACGTTACCTCTAACTTAGGTTAGGGTGGGCAAGAATTTGATTAATAACATAGTTTTTTAGGTCAAGGATACTTTAGTTGTAAAAATCCGCAATATCATTCCGCATTCATACCATGAGCATCGTAAATAATTAAAGAGTTTGGAGGACGTGCGTGTTAACAGCCACGAATGGACAAGCCCAAACCACACGCGAGACCATACTGAATACTTTTTTTATACTAATACTATCTGTCGACCACGACACCGTCCGCGAAATAAAAAAAAACTTCATTAGTAGCTTATGTGTTATTCCAGACTATGTTCTACATCTATGCCAAATTTCATGGAGACCCGTTAAGCCGTTCCGGAGATACCTTCAAACAAACATCCATCCATTTAAACTTTCGCATTTATAATTTTAGTAAGAATATCTGTCGACCGAGACTCCGTCCGCGCGGAATTTAAAAAAAAAACTTTATTATTACTTATGTGTTTTTCCAGATTATGTTCTACATCTATTCCATCTCAAAGGTCGGCAACGGATCTACGGTTC
The DNA here is from genome assembly GCF_000836235.2 of Papilio xuthus. NCBI lineage: Eukaryota > Metazoa > Arthropoda > Insecta > Lepidoptera > Papilionidae > Papilio > Papilio xuthus. Next base: position 6,668,642 of record NW_013531716.1, read on the forward strand.
CTCTGGTATTGCTGATGTGGATCTGATCCATGGGCGTCGTTGAACACCTCGGTGTTCCCGCTGCTCGTTTGCCCCTTTCTGTTATAAAAAAAATAAATCTATGCGAAATTTCATCGTGATCCATTGAGCCGTTCTAACGATACGATCTACCAAACATTCATCTAAACATTCGCATTTATATTATACTATTAGTCAGAGTATATTGATAGAACAAGAAATAGATTAAACAAGACAGAATGGACAACAATTTACTATAAAGTACCTAATCATATTGTAAGAAATATGACGTTTTTACAAGTAATTTAACTCAAATACGCAGCGATTTTTTATCTATGACCTTTCATGACTCGGTGATTCTCGAGTCAGGAGCCTGAAGTAGCAAATTTTCTTTAAAGAGTCAATATTCGCAACACTAATAAATAACAAGCACTATCTTTAAGTATTATTAAGACATTATAAAAGTTTATTACTCTCTTATCCAGAGTTTTTGCTTACATTCTGTCTCTTTGATCAGCGTCGACGCTAAAATTTATCTCGGCTAGACTTTATTACTGTCAGAATTGTTATTGCAGATAAAAACAACATTAAAATGTTCCAAAAGGAATTAACATAGTAAAAAGCTTTGAGGGCTATTAATATTTTGGCATGTGGTTTTTTTATAACATTACTAGCTGTCGCCCGCGACTCAGTCCGCGTGTAAAATATTTTTTTAAATAGTAATCTATAAGTTCTTCCAGACTATGTTTTACTATGCCAAATTTCATTGGGATCCGTTAAGTTTGGAGATACCTTCTAACAAACATCCATCCATCCAAACATTCGCATTAATATTACTAAAATTATCATTCGTATTATAGCGTATTTCTTCTCCAAATTATACATACAGTGTTCTCCTATATCTTTAATAAATTTTGTTTTTGATTGATTTTGATGAAGTAGTGGCAAGTTGTTATAGTAAGAAAAACTCGACTCTAAAATTCTGAATGTCCTCAGTCGAAATCCAAGGTATGTCCACGTTTAGGTTGACATTTAGATTGTTGGTGATATATCCATTTATTGACCGAGTTGGCAAAGCGCCATCTAGTGGACTAGTTTACTAACATTAAGTACAAGGGACACCAATCATAATGGCTTAAAGCGTGCAATGTTGTTAATTGGTATTTATTTGTTTTTAATATATGACAAATGTTAATTTACATTTCATAATTTTTTGTCATTGAACACAAAAAAGCTTTTTAATTTATTCTTTAGACTAATAATTTAGAGCGAATGGCGCGTTTTCGTTAATAAGTCAAATGTTAGAATGATTAGTGATACATATACGTTGAGATTTTGTTTATAATTGTAATTAGGCTAGTGTTGCGCCGATACATTGGCACAATGTTGGATTTTCTTCCTAACAATACCATTTCAAAATAAAAACCTTAACAGTTTTCTGAAAAGAATCGAAGTTATCGCAAAATAAAATTAAATGTAAAAGTTATTATACTTTCAGAGAAGTTTGGTAAATATCGGTCGTAAATTTCAATGAATCGTACAAACTCTGTAAGTTCAATTCTTTACAATTGCTACAAACAAACAAAAATCTTAGCATCACTTTGCGTGTTTCTTGTTTAAAATATATTTCATACATTTTTACATCAAGACAATCCTTCAATGTTTTTTAAACAGCTGGATCTCATTCATACCTCCGCAAAACATTACCCTGTTAGTCGGGCAAAAACAAATGAATTCAGTTTACAAATACATATAAATAGTTAAGGAATAGAATAGACATTTGATCGCGTGACTCTAGCAGCTCTATGTACTGACCCATCCTTTAATAATTTAGTACATACAAATTATGTTCAAGCTTTTATATTTGTTTATTTTCTAAACACAGTAGAACACTACTATTATCATTCAAGAATATAATGTAAATAAAATACATTGATAATTTCATGAAAAAAGAAGTAAAAAAGGATGCATGAAATTACTGAATCCTGTTTTATGTTTTTTTCTTTACTGTAAAAAGTGCACCTACATCTTAGTGTGTGCGTTATGTACATGTTTGGATGGACGGATGGATGTTTATTACAAGGTATCTCAAAAAAAGAATATTGACATACAGACAGACGGACAACAAAGTGATCCAATAAGTGTTCCGTTTTTTTCCTTTTGAGGTACAGATCTCTAAAAAGATGCATGGATCTCGCTGAAATTTGGTATAGACGTAGAACATAGTCTGGAAAAACACATAGGCTACTAATTAAGTTTTATAATTCCGCGCGGACGGAGTCGAGGGCGTGATCTAGTTTTATAATAATGCTTTAACTGAAACAATAATTTTTGGTACATAAATGTAATTTTAAGTAATGTCAAATTCAAATTTCGAACGCATTTTTTGTGAATTGTTGAAATTGCTAGTATGAAAGTATCAAAGATAATTGAAAAGATTATTCCCGGAGTCGAGCATCCAATTCGTTTCAAAGAGGATTTATGTTTCATCTATGCGAACAGATAATGCATACAGATTCTAATATAGATTCTCTTTCAATACAATCTAATCGTTTTTATCGTGATTTTTTTATCAAAGACCCTTTGTATTCTTTCTAGCAACGTATATAAAAATTAAATCTATAATTCTGCCGTAATAAATTTTTTTATCGCTTAATAACTAATTTAATTTGTGTAAAAAAAAATTGTGTGTATTTTTATTAAATTAGATTATATTGTACTTAGTAAAAAATGCATATTACTATAGTAAATTTTGAACTAATCTGTCTGCGTGTATCTGAAGACGAAATAAAGTCTCATAATAGGACATGCCCGAATATTATATTATAGTATTTTGTATCTCACTCACTCACTCACTCACTCTCTCTCTCTCTCTCGCTCTCTCTCTCTCTCGCTCTCTCTCTCTCTCTCTCTCTCTCTCTCAAGGTCAAGGCCACTCCATTTAATGGAGTATTTTGTAACCATTGTACTAAATATTTAAACTCCTTGTTGCTTTCCACTCTAACTGTATAATTCCTACTAGAGTGTATAATTGCTATTATAATTTTTACTATCTAAATAATATCGTTCACATATTCTCGCCGTTATAATAAAAAATTTCATACGCGTAGTATTTCATAAAATATATGTCCAACATATAAAAATATTTACCGACTAAGTTACTACGGAGTTCATAAATTTTTCTATGGTTTTTTAAATATTAGTCCCAGTTTAAATGAAGAAATAAATAATTTCACATTTCTACATTCATAAAGAAGTAAATTACATAACCGTTCAATACTATTCTCCATTATTTTTATCTCTTTTTTAATAGCGAAAAATTCAACAAATTTTCTCATGCTTTATACTATTTGTATTCCCAAAAGAACTGTTACTCATTTGCTTTGTTGTCAGTAAAAAAAACAAGTAAAGATTTCCTTGACCGAAATGATACAGACGCTCGCACGGATCGCTCAAGGAACGTTATTCAAAGTAAGATTACGTAAATTGTTCCTTGTGAAGAAACTCAAGGATGCATCTTATTAAAGTTTAAAACTTTTATTTTATAAAATATAAGCGAACTAACGCTTTAACTGTATGTCTCTTATGCCATTTCTAAAATAAAACGTTTGAATTTAAAGAAAATCAGCATTTATGTTTGTTTATTTTTTAGCTGACTTCAAAAAGAAAGAAGTTATCAATTTATCTGTATGTTTTTATATGTGTTTCCGCGCAACTCCGCCCCTGGTGCTACGATTTAAAAAAAAATTGATAGAAAGGTTTTTAGCTGAAAAAAAAACTTATTAAGTAATAAGGTCCGTTTTTTATCATAATACAAAACATATCTTTATATGTGACACAAACATTAAATAAGGCTTTTACACAAAAATCTATTTACATATATAATCTACATATTTAATAGAAGGCCCTCACGCAAAGTTTTGTGTAGAGCCTTATCAAATTATCTTTATCATTCATTTTAACATTTACTATTAATATTTGATGGATAACTTTTAAAATGTCGACGCCAGAATCTAATTTATCGTACTAAATAGCATCAATGAGCAAATCGTTTGCTATGTTAAATTTTTAACGAAAAAACGCTATTTAGATGTGATTTTTGAAAGGCATTCAAGACCATAATGACAGTGAAAATACCATAAGAAGAAAGAATCGAAAATAAAAAGATTAACATTAAAATAGCTCGATACGATTTAAACTAATCAGATCTGTTTATAAAAAAACTTATATAAACTTTTGTTTAGTATGTAAATGTATAAACAGGTTCATAATTTTTTTTATAGTAGCATACTGGCTGTACGTACAACACTTTATAAATGTTCTAGATCCTGTCTTGTGTTGCCAGGAACATATGTTTCCTTTGAAAAATGTACACTAGTAGACAAAGGCTAAAAAAGAGGACACTTCTTTCTTTTGTCACGTTTTAAACATTTTAAAGACGTCTGTTTCTTTAACCTTTTTGATGAATTTTTCTACTGGTATAAAATGTCTTCTTGTATCATTAAAATTGTATAATTTATTAAAACAACTATCTGTCGCCCGCAACTACGTCCGTGGGATATTAAATAACGTAATTAGTAGCCGATGTGTTCTTCCAGACTATGTTCTATATGTAAATCAAATTTCATTAAGATTTATTTTGGAGATACCTTCAAACAAACATCCATCCATCCATCTAATAATTTACATTTATAATTTTAATAAAAATACAAATACACCTTTATTAAATCAAATATAACCAATAATTGTTGAAAGTTCAAGAAAATACATTTACAGTTCTCAAATTCTCTAAACTAACCTTAAATAAATCCTTTTCAAAACAATTAAATTATTAGACTAACCTCTATCCACAATATAAGTAAGTCATTTGACCAAGTTCATAACTGTTTTGATTAAATCAATTTATAAACTAAATTGGTATCGGATATTGAATATACTAACCAAACACTATTAGACCGTTACGTAATTGAACGCCTCTGACCTGTCACCAGTAAGTTATTACGATTACTTTTAGAACGTGTTAGCAATTTTATATAGTCTGTAATTCCTTAACCTATAACGTTATTTAGTCTATGCTATAAGTCAATAACACTTTTGTTTATTTAAAATAACAACATTAATCATTAGTATTACGATCCAAAAGATTATTTAAATATTTGATTCTCAAATGTAAAATAGAAGTTGAACTTATCATGTTAATAATCTGACAGTATTTCGTGATCGTAAATTAAAAGTATTGTAATTGCTCGTCTGAATGTCGGCCATGTTTTTTCTGACATTCGGGTAATCGTGAAGACAATGTTACAGCGGTGTTTTATAAAAAAGTTGTTGTTTTCAATTTCAAAAGAAATATATGAGTTGAAAGAGACAATGTTTTATTTGAAAAAGTATTCTCCGACTGTGACTCCCACAAACGCAACGTCCTTGTTAACAATATGTCTAAAAACACAATAATACATGTGTTGATCGAAACTGGACGTATAAATTTCGGCAAAATAATCTTAAATTGTTATTTTTAAAATAACCCTTCACATTATAAGCAGTTCTTTTCATATAAATCTTTTTCGATTTTTGAAAAATAATCTGTATCCAATTATACGTACATGAACAAAACTTTAGTGACGTCCGTAATAAACAAAGATAGAAAACAAAAAGGTGGAGGTAAATTCATTACAGACAAGTTTCAGTGGCTTATGCGTTGGCATCCTAAATCAACAGTTTACGAGTCTCTCCCGCTGGGAGCGTTCAGCTTGGGGCTAACTGTTTTGATCCATATCAAGAGATAAAGCGGTTTCACTGTTTATGACAAAAAGACACTTTCTATGGGGGCTTTTATATTTTTTGTTCGATCTGATCTTATAAACCACTGTCGACGTAAAGTCAAAGTTGTAAGGACGTTAAATTGTATAGAAAGGTCGTGTCTCTGCATCTGTATTTAAATAATCACCTTGAACCATGAACAAATGTACATACATATCCGCTATCTCTTATGACCTACACTACTAAATGAATGTTCAATTACATAGAAACGTCTGTAGTATACACACATTATGTAATCGGCCCGCACTTATCTATATTGGATAGTACAGACAGCAAGAAATCACCAAGGCTTAATGTTTAAGGATCTTTGTTAATGTATGAAACATAATTATGTTGTTTGAATGTTTATTTCGCGATAATTCTTTGTCTGTTTATCAAAATAAATTGCTTCTTAATCAATCAATTAATCAAGGAAAATGACAAATAAGATTATTTCTGTGCATCCTCTCCTCCGTCGATCAAAGGTAGGCAACGCATATGCAATTGTGTATGTCTATGGGCAACGGTCACTTCGCTATATCAGCGATTTCAGGTGGCCGCTTACTCGTTTGCCACCTTATGATATAAAAAAAATATTATTTCCTAATTACAAATGCTAAAATAGTCGCTACATCAAGTATTTTGTCGTTTATATATGTCAACAGCTTTACTGGCATCAAAACCTCTTTACTTTGTGGAAATGAAATGTTTTTAACGACAGTTTTAAAGCTTCAGTTATTACATATAAAAGCTACATTCGTTACCGCGTTTTTCTCGCCTGCATTTATTCTGTTCGAATTTTTCAGCCCTTCTTAGTTCGTTCGCATTTTTACCTCATGTTAATTTAATTTACACGTTTTGATTCCAACTAAAAATAAAAATTAATGACTAAAAGATCCTGGTATTCAAATAAATAGGAATGTGAATCTATGTGTTTGGAACTGTTTTCTTTTAGGGAATGCTAGACGCCTTTTTAAAAAGCATAATAGTAACATTGCAAACTTGCTATAAATTTTCATCAGGCACACCTCGGTAATCAGTTATTCGATCACACTTATTGTATAACCTAAAAACACGTATAAAACACAAGTCAGTACAAATAAGTAGGCTAAATCTTGCCATTTACATCGTAAAAGGCGGCAGGTAATGTGGCGGAAAAATGAGCCGTCGTTCCTAAAGGTCTTGTAGCTAACATTTATGATGATTGGGTCTTATCGGTTATCGTGAAATAATTGCGGTCACCTTGTACATTAAGCTATCCAAACTTCAGAAAAGTAGTTATAACTTAACAAAACATATTCGATAAAATAACAAAGAAAAACATTTTTTTATAACAATCTTTGTCATACGACAAATGTCAGGTTCACTAAAGCACTCCAGATGGAGTGCTTTAGTGAAATATAGATATATTTCAAACAAGTCATCGATTTTTCTAATATGTAATGGTCATTCGCTCTTCCAAGGTCGAGAATTGAAAAAATAACTGATTATTCGAAGAAAAAAGCGATATTTGCTTACTATGCAATCATTATAATATTTTCATAGAACAGTTTAAAAAGGTTACGAGGTATACACGTATTTATATCAATTAAAATATTTGTTCTTTTTATAGACTGTTTGTGTACAAAATCATAGACAAAATGGCGGCGAAAACCATGATCAGCTGACGATCTTGTAGACCTGAACTATTTAGTCTTGTACTTTAATAAGCTGCCAATTACATTAACTCCATCTGGATTTATCACATTGAATCAATTAATATCAGATCGATCCTGAATCGGTGCATAAAATCATTTTCTAAAGTTCCAAAATTTTACAATCTTTATAATTCCGTGCAATCATTACGTCAAATCATACGTGTGATCTTGGTGAAAACTGAGTTATCTACTTTTCAATATATCAATATAAATTGCGATTTGCCCAAATTTCTATAATAATTAAGATATTTAAACCGTTCACTATTAGTTACAAACTTTACCACAAAACGTTTATTGTCGCTGCTAGCGCTTCAAACAAGCCGGTTGCAGCGGACCGTGATTCTAAAAGTGGATAGTCTGAACTCCACTAATTAGCGTTAGACTAAACATTAGACGATATCAGCGAGAGTGGGACAGACAAAATAAGATTGTATAAGTGCGAGTGAGACGGGAAACTTCGGCAAGCTTCCAAGATGAATTTGATGTTTCGCAAGAACTTCAGCGGGGAGAAGGCGAGCACGGGCGGCGGTGGGGGCGGGGGAAAGGCGCGGGGTGCGCTGGGCGCAGGCAGGAACGCCAAACGGCGCGAGCGCGACAGGTTCTGTATGGAGGAACATCATTATAGGACTCATCTGTTCTTCTCCGCGCCTAGGACAAGCGCGCAGTACACTGACTCAGGTAACTACGTGATATGTTAGTTGGCACTGTGAATAACACGGGTATTAAGCGTCAAGAAACAATAACAATTAAATACAACACATAAATATCTTGTATATGTCCTTTATTATCATAAACAATAAGTTTTCTCAAAGTATGGTGGACTGTGTATTTTGTTCTTGGTTACAAATTGCTTGTTATTTATTTTAGAGAAATTGAAAGTGTCGACAATATGTTGTGCCAATCTTTCGGCATTGTAACTCACATTTATGTTTAAAGATTGAATAGTTGTCTTGATACGACATGATTGAATACGATAGTTCATCTCATCTATGTGACCTTGCAACCATGCAACAGGCCAAAAAGACAAAAGAATACCTAATATTTAGTTGAACTGAATTTGCTAAATGTGTATCTAAAACAACTAGGTTTTAATAAAAAGACGTGGATATTGTTCATTATTTAATAACACGATATCACCAAAAATTAACTTTAAAGATCTAGACTACTATTAATAACTCTTCCAGACGGATGTTTATTTTGGCGCGTCTATTTCACTGAAACCACTCAAATAATCATAAATCGCATCCACTTATTTAAAACCATGTCTCCCATGATATGGTCAAATTATAGAATAGTAATCGAAGTAGTGGATGTTTTGTTCTAGGTTATCGAGAATCCATTGGATCAGGATGGCAAGGTACACTAGGGAATTTTACTACCCAAAGTAAGTGGGTGATTGGCTGATGATGAAGATTTTAAAGACATCCAGTATTAGTTTACAAAACAACGCTACTGGAATTTGAAATATCAATATCTCTACTCGCTCTATTTATAAGGGCTCCAAAATTTCAAAAACCCATTTACAGAATGCGGTCCTCGTAATTTGCAAATTTAAATGCCTTTGGAGTCTACTCTATTTCCTGTCCTATTTGTTAATCACGCACTTTATTTTACTGGACAGTTAGGTAAAGTGCATTCGCTACGAAGCGATTCGATAGCGAACTTCAAAAATGTATGGAACCGGCTATAACTTTCGATAAGTTACGTGATTATCGCGCGTAAGTTTCATTCGTTTTTGAAGTTCGTTATGGAATCGCTTCGAAGCGAATGCAATTTTTCTAACTCTGCTGTTCCTCTTTCGTGTTAATTAAATAACTGTCATCCAAATCTTATAAAACATTCGAACAAAATCGACGCTATACGTATTAACCTTGTGGTAACTTCGGCGTTAATTTACACAAAATAACTTTGCTAATGGCCACGTATAAAATGTGCGTGATAATAAACACGCCACATTTTATTGCTCAACGAAACATAACACCGTGGATATCATTTTAAATCCTATATGAACTATATGAAAACCTTATTTGTAGGCTATTGTACAAATTGTAATTTAAAACTTACGTGAATTAATAATTCTGATACGAATAACGGGGATTCTATGTTGTCAACTCTGAATTCTTTGCGTGACTTTTATTTCTATTAAATGTTCCTGTCGACTGTAATATGCATTCTGTGTGACTTATTAAATTGTAAATAAACAAAATGTGCTTGTTTTCATGGGAGTTTTCATGAATATAATCTTGATAATACTATTGTCGTAATGATGTACATACCTGTAAGGGCACCCCAGGAGATGGGTATCCATGTTATTCTTCTAAAGACAATATTAAGGGCATTTCTCATAACTCAGAATTGAGTACTATAGGTCAGGTTCTGCCTTGGACTTGTTCTCGTATTGTTTATATAAAATATATATCTTGGCCTGTGACATAAGACAATAAAAACACCCTATGTCCTGCACCGTCTTCGGCGATATTTACTAAGTTCGTTATGTTTGTGTTGCAGAGCGATGTGGTCCGGTGCTGGGCGGGGGCTCAGGGTCGGAGCCGGAGCCCCCGCAGCCGCTGGTGACGCGCGAGCCGGGCGTATCGCTGCTGCGTTGGGACCGACCAGCTCCGGAGCGCCGCCGCGCGGAGCCCGTCCCGCTGGCCACGCTAGAGAAAGACTGCTTTGTTATACCAGCACACGCTCTTGACAGATTCCTGCCAGACGGTGTACCAGTATGTATCTGTACCTTTATTTGAGACGAATCTTCTCATAATAATTAAAAGGAAGGTAGAATCATGAATCATCCATTTCACAAAAACTTGGTGTCATCTGTTGCCAAAATTAAGGATTTCTTACCTCCTACACACACACACACCAACTCACTTTCTCTTGCATCTTCAACCAAAGCATGACCTCTTAATATATAACATTAATTTTATATTCTGACACTTTTCAGTTGCCGGTGCCTCCCCCCACACCAGAGAAGGGCATAACAACGAAAGCTACACAAAATTCCCTCAGCATCCTAGAAATAGCGGATCCGAAACTATGCATATTGGCACATTTAATGAGTCCCTTGGAACCTATAGAACCTATTTTAGAATCGCCACTCGCTAAACCCTTGATAAAACAGAAAATGGCCGCGGGAGAATTACTCAGTGATATTGCTCAAGCAAATACAGCAGTTGGTGGAATGTTGTTAGCAAATATGGAAAAGAATTCAGAGTTCCCTTTCATATCGTATTACGTTATAAATACAACACAAACGGATCCATTGTTATTTTATAATAACTTAAGAGGCGCGTCATTGAGTAAATTCGACCCGAAGACAATTAGATATTCGGCAGCGCATACGTTGGATTTGTATAGCGAAGTTGCAATGATATGTCGACCGCCGTTCAACGATTTAGCCGGTGGTCCGAAGAAGTCACACACACCGACAACCGGATTTATTATTAGCGTGTACAAGGTGAGAAATAAACAGCTGTCTTTTATTTAATTATTCACATGTCATAGGAACAAACTTACACTTCGTGAAACAAATTCAGTCGATATTCAAGAAAATTTCTATTTACTTAGACGCTTTAAATAATTTGAGTAATGATACACAATTATATTAATCTAGAATAGAGTTATTTTGATAAACAAATAACAAAAAACGATGTCCCAAACAAGGCTAAGTACGCATTGAATGAAGAAGGATATAGTGGTAGGAATAAGCCTAGGCAAAGGACGTATTAAGTAGAGAATGACTACTACGAATGTTAAATCGATCTGGTAGAAAACAGAGATAGGTTAATGTGTTCTTTTAAGTTCTAATGCAGGTTCTTATCTCATTCCAGGTTTTCGAAGGCGACGATGGTGAACGATTTGAAAGGAATTGGTTATATTGGACAGGGGCGAGAATGTTGTATCGACATTTGCCTCACACAGTCGGAATGAGGAAGATCGCCCTCCACAAATCTGTGGCAGCGCACGGCGACAAAATGTACCTGTTGGTCTGCGAGTGTGCCAACTTGTTGGACGACTTGTCCGGCGCGGCAATGCTAGTGACGGCCCTCCGAGCTCGTCTTTGTGGCTACACCGGCTTATACAAACCCATACAAACATTCTAGTAGAGGGCCCAAGGCCAGGGCCTTGAATGTGTAACGGACTTTTCGGGATTTCAATTATCCTCAACAGATGGAGTTGTTTTCACTTAAACACGTTTGAAATTTAATAATGCAATAATTTAATATGTAAGTTCTAATTCTATTAAACACAATTCGCGAATTTTTCAATAAAATTAGATAGTAAATAGTAGTCAATTTGCTTAAATAAACCAAACATTGCCGATAATTGCCAATCGATTAAAATTTAAGTCCTAATGCTAATAATGTTGCTTTTTTAATGTTTATTAAGGTAATTATGTAAGTTTACCTGGTGTTTGGACCAACAACGCTTTATCACTTGGTCAACATCAGCTCAAGTTGTGAGAAATGGACCAAAGAACTAATTATAGAATATTATGATCGTCCACAAAGGTCGTACTAAAAATATCCTTTTTGCTAAATACAAATTGTCGGTTTTTAATACTGTATTTAACTGCTAACTAAAAACTTTGTGCATGTTGTGCCAAAAATGTACAATTATAGAAAAAAATACAGACAAATGTGTCACTTAAGAATAATTTAATAGCAGTGTGAATTTTACAACCTATGTTTTACATTATATTTTGTTAAACAAGATTTTTTTATCCTTTTAAGATAAACAAAACGATAAAAAAATTGAAATTTCAAGGTCATGTCAGACATGTCTATTGGCAACATGACGTTTTCCGTTCGGATATTTTTAGCATGGCCCGTAAAGCGTTTGCGTGATATATTATATCGAAGCGCGTCGAGTTCTTAACTAACAAAATATATGATGTTAATGTCAAATTTTATTATTAATAAGCTTCTAGTAGTTTTACAATTATAATTAAGAACAAAAAACATTCACAGATTTGTTATACATTGTACGTAATTTCAATTTTCAATCTTCATAGCCTTTGCTAAAAAAACAATTTGCTTGGAATTTCCTCGTAAAGTTTTTCATTTTTGTTTATAATTCAAATATACGCCAATAATAATCAGTTTAATTTTTACTGTGTCTACATATCCATAAAAACATATCAGTAATGCTTCAAATACAAAAATACATTTATCTGTGACAAATGAATAACGCGTGATTTTTAAAATAATTTTAACGGACTCTACAGCATTGTACTTGTGTTCTCTTTTCTGTAAAGAAATAATAGAAATGAACTAAAATAGTATTAATTTCGAAGCAATAAAATGTAAATCACGAAAAATTAATTGTTCATTATTAAATTATTATAATGGTAAAAATTAATTATCAACAGCAACATCGTTATCGTTTGAATTTTTCCTTATAAAGCAACCAATTACAAAATGAAATTAACGAAATTTTGGTACTAAAGAAACATTTTTAAATGTTCTATCCTTTTAATTCAATTTTAACTGTTTTTTTTAATTGCCAACAATAATTGGCGCACCCAAAATTTTTAAGCCACAGTGTAATTTATTAAAGCTACTTACTCATTATTAAAAACTTGAAAAATGTCCGAAAATACATTAAAAACAAGAAATATTATGTGTAACTTTTTTTAATTTTGTGACCTGGTAACATAGACCTTTAGGTCATATCTTATTTGTGTAACTTTATAAGCATCAACTACCACAGAGTCAAAAAATAAATTGATGTCTTTAGACTATGTTTTTCTTAACCTAACCTCTCCTTAATTGCTTTGTAACGCAGACTAAAACTGCGACATTTGAAATATTTTATATTGCACATAGCAACATTTTTAGATTCTTAATTGAATTAAAAATTGTAATAGCACTGCCTTACCTTACTAATTTGTATTTTAAAATAATTTTCTTCAAATTTGTGTATATAATGTAGGAAATTAGTTTTAAGAATAAGCTAGTTATTTGGCATTGATTAGCTTTGGAAGCTGTTATTAATTATGGCCTAAGCTCCAAATAGACAAACAAAATTTCTAATTTATTTTTATAATAAAAAGTGAAATTGATACTGGCTTTTATTTACAACCTCATTATTGTTCAACCCTATAGCAACCATCCAGTAGGAAAGTCTAAAGGATAGTATATATTAAGTGCTACGAAAATGATTCCAATTACTACCCAGACTTCTTTTACTCAAAATGAGCAATTTAAGTACTTTTCCACTGGTGCGGCTACAACTATGTTACAAATGAAATTGCACTGGTGGAAATTATCTATACTTTAACAATAGGAATGTGACTGAATTCATTGGTTCATATCCATTCTTTTGCATTATCTAAATGGTAAAACTTGAAATAAAACTACAAAATACTATAAAAATTGTTTATTCAAGTCTTTCAACAAATTACATAACTAAGAGAACAAAAATAAATATTTACATTATCTACTAGTTTTATTAATATCCTTTGAGCCCTCGAAATCTTCTTCGGTTATCAAGCTGAAAGAGGAAACAATTATAAATTGAAAAAGTATAACATTTACAGGCTTGTACACCATAGTACAACATTTATATATAAGTTTGATGAATGTACATAATCTCTAATATCTATGTACGTTCATTCTTCGCCAAACATTGAGAATCGATAAGTTAGGGTTATGTAGTAATAAATGTGGAAGGTATTAAGGAAAACCTAAGTACAACAGTGGGCAGCAAATAATAATAGTAATAAATGGCTTACCAGTGATCTCTTGCATTCGAAAAAAATCTGCCGCAATTGATGGCATTCGTCAGAAATCTGTCCTTCCTTTAAACATTGCCTTGGAGTCTTCCTATCCTAAAAACATTCCAACAATTAAACAATGTGTTAGTTGGAGTGTATGGTAAATTTAAATTATAAGAAACTAACCACTTTACAACAAGGACTATTTAATAAACAAATCTTAAGATCGGCTCTTATAGAAGCACACGCAGTGTTATCTGCTAATTTTACATCATCAGGACCATACACAACCATTTTTATGTTATTTCGATATCCAATTAGTTTTTTTCCAAGTAGTCAAATCGGCCGATAAGACTCTGGTTGATATTTTATTAGTTTCACTGATAAACACCTTTTATTGTATAATCTTGTATAATATTTTGCACAATTTTTGGTTACAAATTATAATTGTTGACAATTGACATTGACATTGACAGTACAATAATAGTTTTTTTAAAGATTTCATGACCTGGTTAACAGGTAAACTGACATGGACACCAGTGAATGAAAGCAAGGGAAAACTTTTAATTCAAGGTTAAATCCTTCACTAAAACTGAAAAATCCAAATAAGATCAACCATCGTTTACATATTATAAAGTTTTATTTGTTTTATTACTTTATAATTAAAGTTTTATAGAAAAAAAACACAAAGTCCTTCATTCGTTTCCACCAAGTTTCGGCGATCGAAACGTGAAATTGTCTCAGATGTGCAGTTAATTTTTTTGTCAAAAGTCAAAACAAAGCACTTTGACAGTCAGCTGTTATCTCCATCATATGTCAGTGTATCGGAATATTTTGCAATATTTTTAAGTGATTTAACGATAAAATAAAACATGGTTAAAGTATTACCCGTTATTTCAAGAAAACTATCACACGTCTGCAGCCTGAAACCATTCAAGGAAACAAAATGGTTAATGCCGAATGGGAATCCAATTGGAGTATATGTTTACAATTGTATTGCCGATCAAAAGGTACCGGTAATTTTAAATGATCCATCTATCGCTACATGGTACTCCTGTGGCCCCACTGTATATGATTCCGCTCATATAGGTCACGCATGCTGCTATGTAAAATTAGATATTTTACAAAGAATTATGAAATCTTTTTTTAACATCAAGTTAGTCACTGCAATGGGTATTACCGATATCGATGACAAAATAATAAAGAAAGCCAAAGAAACCAATACAGATTTTAGAGTATTAGCTAAAAACTATGAACATGAATTCTGGCTAGATCTATCAAGTTTAAATGTTGAAAAACCAATGATAATTACTAGGGTATCAGAATATATGCCTACAATACAAAGTTTTGTTAAAAACCTCATAGATTCAGAAATGGCTTACATTGCTGCCGATGGCTCAGTATATTTTGATACAAGTAGATTTCCTTCATATGGAAAATTACAAAATATGCAAGATAATGGTGAACCGACAAGTAATGAAAAGAGGAACAAAATGGATTTCGCTCTTTGGAAAGGTTTTAAGCCGGGCGAACCTTTTTGGGAGACTTCTTGGGGTAAAGGAAGACCAGGATGGCATATAGAATGCTCAGCTATGGTCAGTAAAGTGTTTGGCAGTCAAATAGATTTCCATGCTGGTGGTATTGATCTCCAGTTTCCACATCATGAGAATGAGGAAGCTCAGTCATGTGCCTTCCACAACACAAGGCAATGGGCAAACTACTGGATTCACGTTGGACATTTAAGTTTAAAAGATGTAAAGATGTCTAAATCTTTGCAAAATACTTTATCAATTCCGGACTTTCTTAAGATGTATACATCTGATATATTCAGAATGGCATGTCTTATGTCAAATTATAGATACTCAATGGAGTACACGGACGAAGTTATGAAAACAGCTGAAAGTGTATTAAAAAAATTTAATTTTTTCCTTAATGATGTTTTAATTTACGTAAATAAGAGTGACACAGGACATGGGGATTATGATAATAAACTTTTAAATGAACTACAAAACATAGAGAGTGATAATTTGGAAGCTTTGAAGAATGATTTTGACACATCATCCTGTATAAATTCTCTACTAAACATAGTAGCGGTTACTAATAAAATAATAAAAGCTGATACCAAAGATTATTATCCAGTACCTGTGATACTAATCACTCAGTACATAACAAATACTTTAAGAAACTTTGGTTTAAAACTTCAAGATACTAAAGAAAATGATTTATCTAACTCAATAATAGATACATTGGTTGATTTTAGACATACAGTAAGAAATAATGCTTTACAAAGAAAGGATAAAGAATTGTTAACGGCATGTGATACGGTCAGAGACAAAATGAAAACTATGAAGATTCAAATTAATGACAATAAAACAGCATCATGGGTTTTTACTAAATAAATTATATATAAAAGTTTTATTACTTTATTTTATGTGATAGTCAAATAAAAATATGAATTGGAACAATCGGGAAGGAGTAACCAACCATTTATAATTTATACTAAGCTCCTCGTGACTATGTCCGCGCGGGATTAAAAAAACTTTGCAAATAGCCTATGTGTTCTTCCAAACTATGATCTACATCTATGCCAAATTTAATTAAGATCCATTGAGCCGTTCCAGAGATACCTTCTAACAAACATCAATTCATCCTTCCATCTAAACTTTCGTATTTATAATATTAGTAAGAAATAGTAGTAAGCCACCACTTTTTAAGGATATTACTTATAATTATCGTATTCATTTATTTATCATATTCTTAATATAGTACATTTCATATCTAAAATAAAAAATCATACAAAATATATTATATTAAAAATAGAGCACCACCGGCTCTGGAATCCCATGACTCAAACAACCAATGGTCAGGGCTGCAGACAGGAACCTTCTCACGATGCGCGCGGTTATTATTATTATATTTATAAAGTTAATTTGTAGGTATTAAATAAAAGTACAGAATCTGTCAATCATTTTTATTCACATATCTTCGTTACATTTGTGTTTGGTGACTAGATTGTGATGTTTTGCAAACAATATTTTTTAATTTTACGTCAATATACATTACAGATGTACATTAACTGATATGTAACCAACCTAAAAAATATTTCAACTTAAATAAAGAAAAAAAAAAGGTTTTTTGTTGTTTTTTCTATGAGTATCGTATTATTGGAAAAAGGTTGGTAACCTCTTTGCGTCAAACTTTAGTCAGTTTTATGCCGTACTTTTTTCATAGTCAACACAAATGAATAAAAACATATTTTCGTCTCTTTCTTGACCAGAGACAAAAATACGTTTTACTACAAGTATTTTAATGATATTTCTCATGTTTTCAACTTTCAAGTTCAAATTTATGGCAAGTTTTATTTTAAGATTAATAAAATAAAGAACTTAAGATGTATTATTATGTCGCCTTCACAAAGAACTTAAATCAGATTGGAATAGTTTAAACAGAAAAAAAAATAGCTTAGTTCATCTCAGTCTTATAACTTCCAATAACAAAAAGCGAAACTTATTTTAAGGAATTTGTTCAAAATTTAGTTACAACACGAGCGCAAATTAACCATTAAGTACAATTAATTGATTCAAATCAGATCGTTATTACAAAATGCATTTCACTTGACTACAACGTTTAAAAACTTTGATTAATTTTCATGAAATATAAATTCCAGTTTGATATCTTGGCGTCCTTGAGAAAAAGAGTGTTGAAAGACAGACGGACGGACAACAAAGTGATTCTATAAGACCATATAGGCCAGAATCTATTTCACAAGTATTTTTTTTCTTATTCGTTTTTAAGGTAGGAAAAAATCGGAACCCTTGTAGGATCACTTTATTGTCTGTCAACATCCTTTTTTAAATATATTATCACTTGAAACAACATGTTACTGTCAAAGAAACAATTCCCTTTCAAAACTATTAATAAATCCAATGTATATTTATAATGATTGTACTTCGTAGATTTAAAATACGATAAAATATTAATAAATACGACTCTATAATTCAATAGCTAAGTGAAATGCATAAAAAAAGAAAGAAAAAAACAAATTTAGTGAGCTAAATGAAATATTAAAAACAGTTTGATATTCAATTGGTTGCTAAAACTGTACCATTTTTGTCTTGTATCATATGTTCAGCTTTATATACCTTCCATGAGACAAGATAATCTCTTAATAGTTTGAATAATGTGTAATAATTGATGAAAAGTAAGAAAATGATCGCCATAAAGTTGTGCCACGCTATAGAACTGAACAGTAAACACAATTGAACAACAACTAATGTTAACTGTAGACTTACGAGCAGACACAGCAATGTTGAGGGATTTATGAACACTGCCTGTAAAAACAAAACATTTAAATCAAATACTAGCAGTCGCTCACGACTTCGTCCGCGCTGAATTAAAAAAAAACTACAGGTCAGCGTAATGTTATATAGCCTAAAGCCTTCCTCTATTAATGGACTATACAACTTTTTTTTTTTAAATCGGACCAGTAGTTCCTGTGATTATCGTAAACAAACAAACACTTCCGCTTTATAATATTAGTATAGATAAGAAAATCAATAATTTCAACTTATCCTGAAACACATACAGCCATTTTCAACAATTACGTTATTAATAGGAAGATATTAGGTAGATACGTGATATATTTGGACCTCTCCTACTTGTGATGTTCCGTGATATTTTTTTTTCTCTCTCTGAGTCTCACGTGGTTAGAGGACTACACATAAGTTTTTTAATCTGTTTAATATATATGTAACTGATATATTCATAATAAATAATTCTTCCCTTTTATTTCTGACTTTTATTGCTATTTATGTTTTATATACTCTACTATCTACGTTAGCCCCTACGACCGGGCCAAAGACGAGACAAGCTAGAGGTTGTCTGGAAGAGATCTCTACAACCAGAGAGATTTAATCATAAGGGCCTTTTTCCATTACATATTTAAATATTACAAAAAGGAAAGCCTATGCCCAACAGTGGGCTTTATATTGCTGAAACGATGTAATTTTTTTTAATTATTTTTTGTACTGTTGCAAAAAAGTAGTAAAGATGAACAAGAGTTGAATAAAATAATACATACGTAGAACCTGGCGTGGTGCGTGTCTGCGGGGTGCGCGGCGACGTGCGGCGCGTCCGCCACGTACTCCGCGTCTGCGTGACGCACGCGCGCCCCCCGCCCCCACCACCGCGACCCGCACCACGCTACGCTGCTCTCTGATCCTGCAACATCCCTTGCACTGATTACATCTCATGACTCTGCATCTCGGAGACCTAAATCTATTCTTACAAGTAAAGGATGAGAAGGGGAAGTTAAATTGGCGGAGGAGGACAGAGGGACGCAAATAATGGGCAACATTCTTTTTCTGTGCCGCCTACATCGATTAAAGGTTGGCAACGCATCTGGAATTGCGAATGCCTATGGGCAGCGGTCACTTCACTATTTCGCCGAATCCAGGTGACTGCTTGCTAGTTTACCACAATTATTTAATAAATTAATAGAATCATTAACGCTCCTTGTTTTTATAATAATTTTTCGATTTTCAGTATTAAATTGAAAATGTTAAGAAAATCGATATTATTATATAATCGATTAGAATAAAAATCGATATATATGAGTACTGACCGTGGAGTGGGGCGAGTCGCCATCGTCCGAGATGCAGAGCTGCGCGGTGCGAGACATCGCAGTGCGCAGCGCTCAGCAGGTGAGCGCAGTATCGGCCGCACAGCGCGCACAGCACTAAGCCTACCTGCTGACTTGCCGCGTAGATGTCGTAGTACAGGAACGGCTGACACAATAGCATAACCTCAAAACTATAGTAAAACTAGAACTAGAAAAATTCAAATCCTAGATCCTGCTATGAAAGAACTGTTCCAAATAAACTCTTTATTAAAGAATATTCTATATGTTCCTCTTTACAAGACAAGACAAAGAAACAACTGATAAGAAATTAAAGTACTTTTTATTATAAAAATCTCTTTTATATTTCATCATCAACCAACCCGCACTTGGCCAGCGTGGTTGACTATGGCCTAATCACCCTAAACTTAGGGTAGGGTCCGAGCCCCTCGGTGGGGACGTATAGTGAGCTGATGATGATGATGATGATTTCATCATCTTAACTTTCGAAATTGATATAATTTTGTAGTTCGACCAATCTATACCTATCAATAGCAAATACTACATTGAAATAGAAAATAATGTGATACAACTAGCTTTTGCCATGGTATCCGTCTGTGCAGGAATAAAAAAAAATAGTAAACCGTGTATCCTTCCAGATTTTGTTCTACATCTTTGTAAAATTTTTAGTATTGATGCATTCTTGAGGCATTTATGTACATACACCATCATAAAATAGTTTCAAAACTTACCTGAGCAAAACAGCAAGGTATAAAACTAGTATAGTACGCTTCTATGAGAGAGTTGAACAGTATTTTAATTAATCTCATATTGAAATCTGCGGTCAATGTATCAGCTTCATTCCGTGCATGTTGTGGCTCATGAGAGCAACTGTGTAATGGTGGGTTACCACTGTTCAACTCTAAAAATGGACTTAACTCAAAGCCAAACAATATGAAGTATAACACCACTCTGGAAATAACACAAGTGATTGATAAATAGCAGTTATAAGTTCGATTAATCTGGTAACCTCGGGTTTCTGAGACCAAAATATTCATTTAAAAATTATCAATTTTGTCAAAGACAATGATGACTATACAGAATTTTTGGTCTCAGAAACCAATTTTAAGTACTAACATAAATTACTAGCGGTCGCCGGCGACTCTGTTCGCGCGGAATTATAATAAAAAACATAACAAGTAGTCTATGTGTTCTTCCAGACTATGTACTATATGTATGCCAAATTTCATCGAGATCTGTTCAGCCGTTCCTGATATACCTTCAAACAAACATCCATCCATCCATCTATGTTTAGCAAACAATAATAATTAAATTATCAACTTACGGATAAAATAGATAAAGAGTCTCCAAGAATACATATTTAAGTGCAATGAAATATGTACACCATGACAGAGATCCTAAAATGACGCCCAGTACAAATGTTCTGTAAGTAAAAAATATAGTTCAAAAATAGCTAATTAATAAAAACAGTTAAACAAATATGAGCTGGCAAAAGCTGGATGAGAGTGGCCGAGGATCGTGCTCAGTGGAGTGCTATGGGAGAGGCCTATGTCCAGCAGTGGACTAGTATAGGCTGATGATGATGATGATGATGAAACAAATATTCTAAACATATTGTGAATTATTTCAAACTATAATAAAAACTCAAAGACATTTGTTTCCAACTAAATGTATATTTTTCGTACATGTTGTAACATGTTACAATTTTCTACCAGACTTAGAACCTTTTCTAGACATTGTTAATGTACTTATTACGTATTTTGTATAAATCAGTAAAAAAACTATTAAAAGGTATATGAAATTAAATGTTTTTTTTTATATCACAAGGTGGCAAACGAGCGAGCGGCCACCTGAAATCGCTGAAATAGGGAAGTGACCGTTGCCCATAGACATACACAATTGCATATGCGTTGCCTACCTTTGATCGACGGAAGAGAGAATGCACAGAAAGAAAATATTTTCCCTTTCTATGCATCCTCTCATCCAGAAAGTCCACTTCCATTTCCCATCCTTTCCTTATAAGAAAAAGGTGGGAAGGGAAAGAGGACTAAATTAGGACTCCGGGACGCACACTCATCAGGCGAAACGCGGAATAGCTTCCACTTGACGCCTGTCTTCTGTGTGGTCGTGGTATTTCACCGGGCGAGCCGGGACAATTCGTGCGAAGATGTTAAAGCGGGCTCTGCCACTGTGAAAATGTACTATAATAACAGTCATTCTGTATAATATAATATAAATAGAATTTTTTTTTTTGTCTTTCAAAGTACTACTTTTATGCACACAACAATATTTGTTATTTTAAGTCTTGTAAAATTACTATAAATGCTAATATTACTATTCTTAAATATTATTAGTTGGAATCCTTTGGCGCAAATAGCGCGATGTCTTAAGTGTCAGATCGGTTAGTGCAGGGACTTTAACCTTGATATTTTAATATGGCTAGTGTTAGACCGGCACAGTGTTAGACCGGCACAGTGTCAGATTATCTTCCTAACAATAGTGATATTGAGGAAGTTAAGTAGTGGATAGATGTTGATTATTTGTGTTATTTGACTTACCTAGCAGAGTTTGTAACATGAGGCATTAACTTTGGTGTAATAAATTGTCTCGAAACTGCCAATACTATGCTTAAGAATAACCTTCGACTTATTATTGTCACTATAAATGCCACCAAATGAGGGTCTATCAAATAAAAATTCTGAAACAAATATACAAGTTAATATGAACAATTTTTAGTATAAAATTGTTAGAAAACTGAAAAATGTATTTTTACGAAAATTTATATAATATAAGGTTCTTTTAGAGATAAGTAATAACCAACATTCGTACATCTAAACTTTGACACTTATAATAATAAAATTAAAATTAATTAATAAAATCAGTTTTAAATAAATAAATAAAGTAAGATCGGATCAAGACTGTGTGAGTATCCTAGATGTGTGCCCCCAGGACTGATCATCGTGGTGATCATTAGAAGAGGTCTATGCTCCAGCAGTGGGCGTCATTTGACTGAAGAGAGACAGATAGAGATTTGGTTGTAAAAATAATTAAAAATGTCAAGATTAAAAATAATAAGTGATAACTTACCATTGCTTGATTAGTGTATGAGTGTGGTAACCACCATGCTGTCCTGTATAGGTTAAGAAACTGTAATCCTGCTGCCACAAGTGTGAAGACAAAATTCATAATCTCAAACAGGAGTTCACTATCTTGTGGGATATATGGAAATGGTATATGTTTTGGTTGTTGCACACCATCCATCAACTTAGTATCTGTTCCGACATTGCCTGATGGTGGTACTGCTGATGATATTCGGGGCGCACGAGACATTCGTTTCCCACCACCATTCATATCATCTTCAAGTAAAGGTACTGTCCCCTGGAAGATACAAAATTAATTTGGTATGTATAACATACCATATATATAACATTCATTTAAGTTCTAGTATAGAAAGTGAAATTAATCTGACAATATTTTTGCTTTTAAATGTTCATAGATAAATTAATAGAAATTTGTTTATTAATCATTTCAAGTTAGTTGTACAAAGTACTACATTGTTGCTGTGTTGTGACATGTTGACAGCAAGGAATACCATGATAGGAAGTTCCTTAAAAAAACGAAGAACTAATTTAAGATAAAATGTCTAAATCAAACCTTCCTAGCAACTCCAGAAGCCTTCTTTGTCCCTGGAGGGACCATTTTACAGGCAATCGGCGGCAAAGGCCGCTTTACAAGCGGATCTTTGATAATTTTTCGTCGTCTGGAAACAGCTGTGGACGATGTGTTGCTAACTTGTGAATTAGCCCAGCGCCTAGCCAATAAAATGGTCAGGCAGCCCACAATCGCTGGTAGGAAGAATACCACAAAAGGTCCATTTTCATTTTCGGTACAACTCATCACTCACATGATAAAATGTCACAATACTTTATTTTGACTCTCACACAAGACGCGTCCGTCAAACTCACTTAAGCACAAATCACAAATTCCAACGAAATCTCACGAAATCACGACTTCAGGGACTTGAATCAATGACAATGACATATGACATAAGGAACATAACTAGGGATGGCTCTATCTCTATCTCTCTCTCTATCTAAATGTCGAGATGTACGCAGAATCGATTTTAAAATTTGCTGAAAATGTGGTTGCTGAAATATAATTACACGAAATACTACTAATAATAATTTATAAATAATTATAACTAAATACGGGCCTGGTAACTAGTTTTTTTTAATTACTCAGTCTGGCATACTAAAAATTACAATTATTTTGTAGTATTCGGTTAATATCCGGCTCCAAAAATCATTTGTGATAACACTTGACAGATTTGCGATATGGTTCATTATCAACTCAACACTATATCCAATATCGATTAAAAATTCTAACTTAAATGCATCTTGATTCACGCCGGTTACCGGTATTGTGTACAGCAAAAATGTTTTATAATTTTATTTCATAAATATTGTTAATAGGAAAATGTCGTTCACAATACTCTGTTCCTTTGTGATTGCCTTCTATGTAGTGATATGGTTTTTTGATTCTTTCTTCAAGGTATGGGTGTATTCATGAGTATTGATATGTTTACAAAACAATTTCTTTAATATTTGTTTGTTTGTTTACAGAGTTGTATGCACTATCCTTATTACGCATTCCTGGATGGGACCGGTTTGAAAGTCGGAATACTAAACTTTTCATGGACTACCTCTGCCTTCAATAGATTTTTATATAGATGGAGTAAGAATCTCTCTAGGATTCTTCGAAAATGGTTTACATGTGGATATGTCTTCACAGTGTGGTTATTCCTCCCGTTTGCCCTGTGGACGCTTCTTACTTTTATTCTTGAACACTTTTATGACCCAATTGACATAGGCAGCATGCCTGAAATTAGAGGAGCATTGCCTGGAGTTAACATACCAGTTTCGGACTTTTGGGTATACTTTCTCGCAATGGGAATGAGTAGTATATTCCATGAACTTGGTCATGCATTGGCAGCAGCTCAAGAAGATGTCCAATTAATTGGTGTAGGTGTTTATGTATTTGCAATAATACCTGTAGCATTTGTTCAATTAAATACTGAACATTTGAACAGTCTCGCAATTACAAAGAGATTGAAAATTTACTGTGCTGGTGTTTGGCATAATGTAGTATTAGCATTTGTTGCCATGTTACTTTTCTTTTCATCACCTATTATATTCAGTATAGCTTACGAGAGTGATATTGGAGTCAAAGTTACAGCTATGTCTGAAGGATCACCATTGAAAGAAGTAAGAGGTTTTAATATAGGTGATGTAATTACTAATGTCAATGGATGTGACATAAAGAATGCAAAAGATTGGATCCGTTGTCTTCATGAAGCTCATAGTAGATACGGAATATGTACGAGTGCTGAATTTGTAGCTCAAAATGATGAAATAATGATGGAAACAGTTAAAGAAAATGATGTAGTTGAATGTTGTAGGAAAGATGATTTGTACAGTTTATGTTTTGAATATATGGAACCGAAAGTAGTAGTTGATTCTGTATTACCAGGTCAATATTCTTGTTTGAAACCAAGAGATATGGTGAAGAATAGATTGATTAAATGCACAGACCAAGGTGGTTACAGTTGTCCAATCGGTATGCATTGTTTGAAGCCATCTTTAAATAGTTCTTTCTTAATTATTATTGAAAGGAAAGATGATCACGCTGTTTTATATTTAGGTGTTCCGTATGATTTGCATGAGACAGTTACTGTAGACCAGTACTTCCCTCGTTTATCTTTGTTCTCATTTTTCTCACCATCTCAATTTGAAAAACTCTTAAGGTATGTGTTCATTTTTTCAATGGGCATAGGATTTTTGAATGTTGTCCCTTGCTATGGTACAGATGGACATCATATTATGCGAAGTATAATACAGATTATTGCAAAATATTTGAACAGGAATGGTGATTTTGTTACATTTTTTACAGTTTTTTCTGTAGTCGTAGGAACAGGAGTGACAGTACCAATTGTAATTTATGTTTTCTACAAAGAGGTTTATATGTATAGTTAGTTCATGCCAAAATGCACCACATTACATTATTTTGTAGAGTTTTTATACCGCTAATGTTTTTTTTGTAAATACATAGTCAATATTTTTATTTAATAAAAAATAAATAGGATTAATTGTTTTAATTAATAGATTGTTCTATTAGAGAAATAATTTTTCATAAATTTTCAGGTTTTAGCAAGTAAACAATGTTTGTGAGATAATTTAGTTTTATTAAGCTGTGATTATTTAAAATTAAAAATACGATTCAAGTATTAAAAGCAATGTTCTTTATCTTGTATTTATTAAGCCATATTTTTAGAGTTAGAAATTTGTTAAAATGACTAATTTAGCTAATCTATGGTAACATATCAAAAGTAATATTACAGCCCAGTTTTATACAAAGGCTTTCAATGACGTAATAAAGACACAAAAGAAACAAAGTATTGTAATTTAAATAAAAAATACTTTTTTTCAATTAATCTATTTATTTACATTTCACACAATCTGGTTTGTATGTCTACTTTTCATGTGTACATTAAACTTAAAAAAAAAACATTGCAATCAAGTTTATGTAAATAATGCATCATCAAAGTACAAGGATAAAGGTATTATTTACAATAACTAATTAAATTCAGACATCTATGTTATTATAAAAACCTATATCAGCTTTTACTTAATGCCAATGACCTTTCTAAATCTTTCAATGATTTTCTTCCATAATATAACATACTTTTGATTGCTGTCTCATCTCTATGATGCTTGTTATTTCTGAAGTCACTCCTAGCCCAATCCTTAAGTTCGGAACGTGTGCTTTCATCTGATATTTTGCGTAATGTTCTAAATATATCTCTATATAATTTCAACACTTCTTGTCTCAGAAGAAACTGAAAGTAATTAAGTTTATAGTAAATTTAAATACGCTGTATTCCTTTACTTGTATAATTTGATGTTTCGATTCGTTACCTGTTTCAAATTAAGTGTCGTCTTTGGCAGTTTTGATGTCATATTTTCGTAGCGATAAAAATTTTTCTTTGAAACTGCTTTAACAGTTCAACATTTTTTGTAATATAAAATAACAATAAACTATTTAATAAAACTAATTAATTAAACTACCAAAATAATACTATAAACTATATACTAAAACTAAACCAAACTAAAAATAAAACTAATAATAATTTTGTAATAGTAATTGATTTTTTGTAAATTCTTTATTTTGCAGTAAGATTTATTTGTATCCTGAAAATGTCAAAGTGACATTTATTGACAGAACAGCTGTTTCTAATGACAT
The DNA here is from genome assembly GCF_000836235.2 of Papilio xuthus. Taxonomy (NCBI): domain Eukaryota; kingdom Metazoa; phylum Arthropoda; class Insecta; order Lepidoptera; family Papilionidae; genus Papilio; species Papilio xuthus. The sequence continues at coordinate 6,695,793 of NW_013531716.1, forward strand.
ATGTGACACAATATTTGCGTTCCATTTTGCAACAAAAATCGGCTAATTGTACGCCTATAGTTCCTGCCCATGAAAACTATTTTATAGTCCGGAAATCTCTAATACATCTTATCAGAACTAAGAAAAATATTAAAGTAAAAATTTCGTCAGCATGTCTGTGTCTTTGTGGGCGCTAATCTCAGAAACGACTTCACTGGCTCGGGTATGATTTTCACACACACACAAAGATGTATGCAGAGACCAGGAACCTCCACTTGGCTCGGTCCTGACACATCTCGCTTATTCTAAATTCATATATGTATCTATCTACGCATACATACACGTCGATTTCATTCATTTAATTATAATATAATTCAGTTGTTTAAACTTGTCTTCTTAAATTTTTCTTGTATTATATATTACAATAGGTATGTTTCGAAGGTGTAAGGTCCTTCGAAAAATCGTGGTCGAGCGCCTACATCGCCCACGCCTTCCTTCGTTTTTGCAGTTACAGAAAACAGAATAATTGTTTTCTACTTTACTTAAGATGTGATTTTTGATTGCGGCAGAAAACTAAGTTGTTTTTACACGGATACGGCCAATTTGTAAAAGACATGTTGTTAAATGAAGACCTACCATTATTAGCTAAAATTTATAATTCGACTCATCCAGTAGTTATGGCTTGTTCTGATTTTGTCTAACTAGTCTCCCGCGAATGTCGCCTTTGTGTACTATGCCAAATTTCAGCGAGAACTATGCTGTCGTTCTGACGGTACCTTTTAACAAACATTCGCATTTATAATATTACTAAGACTGTAAACGATAAACATTAACGTGTATAAATTCAATCTCTAGAAATTATCTATTAGATAAATGGTATATTGTTGCCAAATTATAATTAATTGCATGCAATTGAGATATCAGAATGTATATCTGTAATAATCATAAACTGTGCTGTAACTTTATCGTATTTAATGGATAAAATAAGATTGATCTTATATCACTAGACCCACCGTGGAAATATTTCTTTGATTGGTGATAATAAATAATAAAAATAAAAAAGAACATACAGACGAATTGATAACCTCTTTCTTTTTGATGTCGGCTAAAATTTTTTTTTAAAACCTCATACATCTGGGGATTAAAGTCATTCAGCCTTTATTTATAACCCGATTGAAACACGGGTAAAGTTTTTGCGTTTATGTAATGTATAAAATTCCATTTCATCTTATTTTTTTCATTTAATTATTTTATTTGATTTCTCTCTTCCCAAACTTTAATTATGTATATTTATTTCTTAATTTTCTTATACTTATTCGAGCTTTCCATTAATATATTATATATATTTTTTTATATCCCAAGGTGGCAAACGAACGAGCGGCCACCTGAAATCGCTGAAATAGCGAAGTGACCGTTGCCCATAGACATACGCAATTGCATATGCGTTGTCTACCTTTAATCGACGGAGGAGAGGATGCACAGAAAGAAAACACTTTCCCTTTACATGCATCCTCTCATCCGGAAAGTCCACTTCCATTTCCCATCCTTTCCTTATAAGAAAAAGGGTGGGAAGGGAAAGAGGACTGAATAAGGCCTCCGGACGAAACGCGAAATCGCTTCCACTTCACGCCTGAAAATATAATATGTTAAGATCATGTGTTACCTTTTACATTAAAAAAAAATAATTTTTATGTTGTAATATTATATTATTAACGTCAAAAAGAGTTACCGCCCAAAACTCCTCTAGTTTTCAATAAGCTCCGCCCCTTGAGCGAGCGCGGGAAAATATCGCAGCTTTTTGATGCGAATATCCACCTTCGAGCTAAGCTAAGCGAAAGCGCGAACTTCGAAATCGAACAGTCGCGGGCTGACTGCCGTGCGAGACGAATGTGTAGTGGTTTTCCTCTCGCGGATGAAATGTTTACGCGATCATCGAAGTTACTTGTGACATGAAAAACTTTGACAACTGTCCAACATATACTTTGTGTTTATTTTGGTGAATTGGCTGTTTTTATTCGACATGGATAATAAAACACCGACAAATTCTTCTCCGCCGCGGGCTCAAGTTAAGAAAGAAAACGAAGAAGAGATCAAGGTAAGATTTAATTGTAGACAATTTCAAGGATGGAGTGCGACTTCCGTAGGAAGTTGGTCATCGAATTACTTCGTATATTTGGCAGGCGGACTGTTCCGTCTCGTAACACTACACTCGATGGTATATTTTTAAATTCGATACGTTCGCCGCGGCTCTCGTAAGGTTCGCGGGGTTGTGCCGAATAAATTATTCGAGATTCGGTTACAATATTAATTACGTTTCGCGATACACAATAAAACTCGTGTTATATCACGTTTTCGAGGCCTTTTCCAGCCATTAAAGTGTGTAATGCGATATCCGAAGCGCGCTCGGATCGCTGTAACCGGAGTCGGTGGATGTTTTGATAATAGATATAGGCGACGTGGTGGTGTGCAAGCGTCGCTATAGCCGTGTGCCGGTGTGCGTGCGGGGTAATTTTAGACGTTCCTTTGCTCAAAACGTAACTCGAGACCGTCCCAGGCCGCAAGCCGACGCCTCGATTTATTGTTTTCATCTGATTATCGCGTAGTACGTGTGGTGATAACGGAGTGCCGTAATAGCGCGCAGGACGCCCCCGCGGATTCGCGCGCTTTTTTTCTATTTTGGCGCCGCGGAAATAGTTTGACATGTCAATGAACCCGCCAGTGACCACGCGCGTGACGTCACAGGACGCGACCACTCGCGATTCAAAAGAAAATTTGAGGTCGATACAATTTATAACACCTATTACAAGCTTAGACGATCTAAATTTTTAAACACGTAATGGTTTTTTATTTTTGATATGTTCGTTCTGGTTACAAAGACGGCGGCGGTTGCCTCATCGGTTTACTTTTAGCATTTCATCTCAAAATTATCATGATTTAACCTAAAATCTAAATGTTGCTTTCAGTAACTAAGAGGAAATTACGCTAAAACTTAAAATAAACAGGACCTGAGAAAGAGGTGCCAGGAACACAGTAAATAACTATTATTAAGTCCCTCTTATTCTCTTAAAAAAAGAAAAAGACAACATTATTTTTGTATCTTTGTACAGATTTTGTCAGTGGAACAGCTAGTTATCAAAGTTGTTACATGATTTATGAATATTTTCGTTCTAAATGCAAATTGCAGTATTCAAACAGTATCGCCATCAGCCTGCAGTCAATCACGCGTCATGTTATGACGATTTGACATGTTTTGAGGAAAGTTACAGTAAACGATATCTATATAGTGACTATAAGTTTAGTAACTTTAGGTATTAGTCCCACTATAAAAAAAATCTATTATGTCCGGTCGATTGGAATCATCATCAGCTAACTATACGTCCACACTGAGGGGATCAGAGCCTACCGTAAGTTAGGGGTGATTAGGCCTTAGTCAACCACGCAGGACTTCACACATCTTTGAATTTCTACGCAGATATGTACATGTTGCATCACGATGTTTTCCTTAATCGTAAGAACGTCGGATAAATATACTTATGTGAATCGAAAATCGAAAGATTTGAACTTTCAATTTCAAATTTATGTGTACTATTTTACAAAGATCCTAAGATCTTTTCACATGGGAACGTTAAAAGTGATTTTTTTATAAAATTATTAACATATTGTTTAAATTCCCGATTGATTACTTTCATTTAAAAACCTCTTTATCTATTGTAATAGATTTCAATCGTCGGGAAAGAAAAGATTTATAAAATTATGTTCTCAATATCGAACCTTACTTGTTATATCGTCAAATGTCAAACATGGTTACCCTAGTACGGGAAAATGTAACCAAAATAGGGAATCCATGTTTATTAGATTTACGGATAGATTTGTCTGTCAAATATTGCTATGTTTCCTTAAAGTATGATAGTGTTTACTTCCATTGAATTATATTTTAAAAGTGAAACTATTTTGCAAATATTGTGAAAGAGAATATGCGTAAGAAGGGGGAAGATTCAGATATGACTGCTGATAGAGATGTACGGATGGATGGATGTATGTATGTACATACTGTGCCGACCCTCTGTAAGGATAAGAGCAGGTTGATGACGTCATTTAATAATTTTAGATTTTTTAAATAGGTCTTACAGATTATTGGTACAAGTTTTTTAAATAAAATTGTTTTCCTGTATCAAGATTTCACAATAACTAATTATACAAAACGCTAAAATCTATACTAGTATTATAAAGCGGAAGAGTTTGTTTGTTTAAACGCGCTAATCTCAGGAACTACTAGTTCGATTTGAAAAAAAAAATTGTTGGATAGTCCATTTATAGAGGAAGGCTTTTGGCTATAAAACATTACGCTGCGACCAATAGTTTTTTTTAAATTAACGCGCGGACGGAGACACGGGCGCCGGCTAGTCTTCAAATAAACTGCTACTTTTTTCCTTATTTTTTCAAATGTTGGTAACAAAAAATGCGTAACAGTGAACACGCATCTTCCACTTGGTAACTATCTGACCCAGATCAACGCACAAATCTGTAAAATCAGCAATGAGTCAAGTTATTGCCAAATATCTGCATTACAACAGTAAGCTAAATCTCAAACGTTCGATTAAACCTAATTTAAAATAAGCAACGTCATTAGTTTTATTGTATCTGTGGCCTTTCGATACATTTTTCCAGAAATGACAATAATTAATATTAAATTCGTAAAAATATGAGGCACGTAATTTTACAAGTAAAAGCAATGGTTAAGATATTGTTTAAAATTAATTAATAAACTTAGCATGTTATTTATAGTCAACTAGATCGAATTTGTAAACTAATATTATAAATGCAAATGTTTTGATGGATGGATGTTTGTTAGAAAGTATCTCAAGAACAAATCAACGGATCTTGTTGAAATTTGACATAGATGTAGAACATAGTCTGGAAGAACACATAGACTACTTAAGTTTTTTTTTTAAATCCACGCGTACTGAGTCGCTGGCGACAGTTAGTCAGTAAATAATTTGTAAATGATATTTACGATTACCGTACAAGGAAGTTTTTATCTATGCGTCATTTCTCATTCCGCCAGTAGTTAGTTCTCTCCTTAACTCTTATCCTTTACTTCATATCATCTT
>NW_013531716.1:6701062-6708123 GCF_000836235.2 Papilio xuthus
CATCCAAATCAATTACTGAAATGTTATTTTTTTTTTTTACCCACTGGTCTTCTCTTTCCTTTTTTTTCAAAAACAATTTATTTCCGTACTCACGGTTTTATCCTCGTCGCCAATGTAGCATTCGTTGTGCTATATTTGGCTCGTTCACGTACCGACACGTGTTGCCGGCTCAAAGGTCTGACATCGACTGACGTCCCCTCTCTCCGGCATGTACTTATGGCGTGTACGCTCGAGACAAACAACACTACGTTTATGCATACACTACATGCTGCTTTTTATTTAACTTACTAATATTATAAATGCGAATGTTTAGATGGATGTGATGGGGATGGATGGATGGGTGATTGAAGATATCTCTAGAGCGGCTGAACGGATCTCGATTAAATTTGGCATAAGTATAGAACATAGTCTGAAAGAACACATAGGCTACACTAATTAAGTTTTTTATATGTCCACGCAGACGGAGTCGTGGGTGACAGTTTGTAGACGATATAAAACATAGTATAAATAAGTCAAAGTAACTTATTGCTATTGACTGATTGTACGTTACTATGATTTTACATAAAATAGCTCTCGGTCTATACTTATCGGACTCGCCCCTTGTATAAACAACTAAATCCTAACATTATGCAATTAAAGGGAGTGTCGGGAGCGAGATAATATAATAATTACAAGCATACAAGGTGAACTAACATGGAAAGTGAGCGCGCAATGGGAAGTCATCTGATAGCCCGCCGTAACCCACACCGGCCATGCGATGCCTGCATTGTACATCTTCTCGCAAATACTAACGCCCTCCAAGACAAGATAGTCTTACTTTTATACCTACATCCTACACTGTTACGTGTCTGCAGTTTCTTTGGTGCTGTGTTTTCTCAACATTTAATATTAACATGTTAATTTGCCTTGTTATTCTATAAAACATTGTTAGTTCCGTCTCATCTTCGGCTGATTTAAGTTATTAATTGTTAAAATATTTTGGACATGGTGGATGGTGGTTTGGAAAATGGGAATAAAATAAGACATTATTTAACAGGTCATAATATGTTTGTATAATGGAACGTCAAATTTAATTACTAAAACATAATAAAGAATCGAATAGATATAACGCAAAAGATCGACGAATCGCACATCTGCATGTGGATTACTCTTTGCGCCCGGGGGTGAACAAACACCACCTCGTAGGCGTGGAGGCGTACGCAAGCGTATCAAGTGTCCACTGACCACCTTGACAAATTGCGCTTCCAATATCACTCTTTTACCTAAATAGTATGGTTTATTATTGAATAAATAACTTGTGCAAAGATTCTTTAGTGATTAATTCTAGATCTGGCTCAAGATTCCGTTTTTATTTTGAGTTTTGAAAATGACGCAGTCTATTTGGTGGTATATCTTTGGCAAGTTACTTAAAGGAAAAAAATTGTTTTCCAACAATTGGCCAGATAAAGTTAATCTCCACTTTATATCGCAATTTGTTTGCAGAATTTATCGTATTAAAATTATAAACGTAATGTAAAACAAAACTGACATCTAACAGTTGTTTTTTTAAAAATGGCCAAAGGCCTTATGTGTATGGCGCCAAATTTTTTTTCGCGTAAATTCCAGTAATTAATTTACATAATTTAAATGTTAAAATTATTACTAGTTGATATGTTGATAATTTGAATATTTATGAAATTCAAAACGTGGGTTGTAAATATTTCTTTATTATTACAATTTCAACCGGGCACGGCCGCGGCCGTCGGTGTTTGGTCGTTGTACAAGAGGTGTCATGTTACGGTGTCATCGGATGCGGCACCGCTGCACATAAATATACCAGAAGGAATGTTACTTTATTTATGTGTAAAAAAGAAAAAGAAATATGATATGTTTATTTTTTAGCTTGAATACAAAGAATTAATAAATAATCTTGTAATGACATATATTTGTTATAAGTTTTTGTTAATTATAAACACCAATCGTAATCAAAGAATAAAAATTATGGAAAGAATTAATTTTAGTATTTGATAACACCCAAAAAAATCGCTTAAAAAGGAATAACGTTTTAGAAAATAATTTTAAAAAGATATATAACTAAAATAAACGAAAAAAATGCGACTAATATTTAACATTTTGTTTGTTAAACCGGTTTCAAATTATTAATATAATTTGTGTGACGTCTTAGCATACATTGGATACCCTTTACAGATGGTAAGTCGATATAACCGAAAGATGACATTTGTGACGGGTCGCTTTTAGTCCGGTCTTAAGTTACCATGTTATCTGATTTCAACAGGCTTCAATTGAAACCAGTAGCGTTTACGTACTATGTTAAGAATTGTATATTTATTGAATGAATATATCTGATATATGAATATTCAACACAAATGGAACAACATAAAAGCGGGATAGATCAATTAGGGATATCGATTTTTATACTCTGTGGTTTCTTGGGATGATTATTGAATGTTCGCTGACAAAAATAGCTATTTAGGAAAAAAAATATCATTCCAAATTATTGTTCTTTTCTTCCACTGTCCAACGAACATTGATGATATATAAATTATTAATTTAATTTAATATTAAAATACAAAATCAATTACGACACCTGATCGTTTTGTATCTGTTAAGTATAGTATAAACTTTCTTTATTAATATATATGTATAAACTAGCAGCTTTTTGTTTAATAAAAAAATATATTTTTAATTACATAACCCGATCTGAGTGGGTAGCTATCGTATTTTAATTACTTTAGTGCCGACATCCGACGCCGGATCTGTCCTTAATTTTTACTGAAAAAAGATACCGGCCTCGGATGTGAGGCCTCGCTTTAACGGAGAAAATACACTCATTTCTATCTGATATCCAGTTAGATAAATCCTTTTTTTTTCTATTTTATGATATGAAATTAGTTTGTGAGATACCGCTCATGTGTATTTGATGGATTTTAAGTTATTATACGAATTTCTGTTCCAAAATTAATAAATAATTCGAATTTTCAGAACAGTTCGCAAAAACATGTTTGTGATTTCTTTTAATTTTTTTTATTGTAGCAATAATATGGTTTTTTAAATTTTCATCAATGGAAACATAATATTTGAAATTTATAAAGATACAATAGTTTACCTATTTCAAACCACTATAATTGATAACAAATCTCAAATAACATGAGTCTATAAAGGGTTCCATCCCCGCGGCCTTTGACTTTAAATGACAGGACTTGACAAGCGCGCTCATTCGCCTCTGCCAAATAAAAACGAACAATAAGTTCTAAACTTGCTTGCGTGTGTGCGTTCACAAAGACATTTAAAATTTCTGTAACTGTCAGTAAGATATATACGGAAAGTGGTAGAATTTATTTATTTATTTAGGAAAACAGCGACTTTGTTTAGTCCTTTTCTCTTTTATCAATGCTTGCAGCAATGGCTGACACCCGCTTCATAATTACGTCCCGTCTAGCCGGCGCGATAGGACACCGTCACACAAGCGCTTTTCGTGCAACACGACACGTCTGGTCGCGTACTTTTTACAAAGCAAAGGTTACACGTCGGAGTTACGAAGTTGAGAACGTTCTTTGTATATTAAAACATGATGGGGATGTTAATCCGACACGTAATAAGAGTCTCAACTCGTGTTTTGGTGAGAGCTTATTATAAAAATAGTAAAGGTTATTTCCAAAGTAAAGTGAGGCAAGCAAATAAATACAAATTTAAATTGATTTTGCAAAGAAATATTATACAAATCTCGTATTTCACATAGTCGTCTCCATGACAGTTAATTTTCCCGCCAAAACGGATGTACGTAATCTGTATGAAAATGTGCGCTTGCGTTTACGTCATTCGGCCAGTGCACACGCAATAGACAATTATAATAAAGTATAGAGTTTCTCATTCAATTATACTCTTTGTTTATGCGCAAACGCAATGGATGGTAATTAATATCAAGAAAATGATACATATAATGGTTATCCAACAGTTTTAACGGTACACTTGAAGTTTCAACGTTTTAAATAATATAAGACAAGAGTAATTATGAAAGATCAGGCCTTTGAGTCTCTTCGGGTTATGTTAAACCATCTCTGAAAAAAATCTTTATATACCTTAAATTATAATGCAAGCTTTCCAAAAAAAACTTGCTAATCGTACTAATATAATAAATGTAAATGTTTAGATGGATGGATGCATGTTTGTTTGAAGGTATCTCTAAAACAGCGGAACGGATCTTGATGAACTTTGGCATCGATGTAGAACATAGTTAGGAAGAACACATAGGCTACAAATATATTTTTTTAAATTCCATGTGGACGGAATTGCGAGCGACAGCTAGTCTTATAATAAATGTAAAATTAATTCGATTACTTGTAGCCAACATTTAAACAAAAAAAATTAAACAGTAATGTCGTGCTCTTAAAATGTAACAAAACACCTATCCCTACGACCCCATGTCGTTTTTGTAACGTTATCCCCGCCGTCGCTACACGACACTTTGTCTCTACAAAATCTCATATGTTCACTTGTTTATGGTAACACGTAAAATAATTAAATGTTAATTTCAAAGGACAACACTTCGCCGCGGGGATTCCCTCCTCTTTGACAGCTTATGACAGGAAGCCCGAAATGTGATACAGCTATTTTGTATCTGTGCTTAATTTTATAAATCTCGAAAGTCCGCTGTAATCTTATTGGCTATTTGTGTATTGTTGTAGAATATTAAGTAATTTACTAACACAGTCAACTGCTTATTTGTTATTTAAAGTTAACCTTAGTGTAGGTTTTTTTCTAAATCAACAAGCAGCGACTCCCTTATGTTTTTTTTCTGTCTGTTAATCAATTAATGACAGATTCAAACTGGAATTGTAGATTAATAAAATTTTATTTTACATTTTTTTTTATTAACCTATGTTGAATTCGATTTTGTAGTTTTTAAGGAATATATTAAATAATAATAATTATGTATCATCACATCATTACAAATAATTTATGTACATCTTCATACGATCAAGTAACGCAACAAATGTGTTCAATTCCGCAACGCACTACACGTGTTTGCGATCTTCATACTCGTGTGAACATTTTACGCACAACTGGCAAAGATATCCATAGTCATATATTACTTAGAAAATTAAATATACGCTATTTACGATATGAAGTACATTTATGTACTTCTTATATCCATTTTTAAATACAAGAAAAAATAAAAAAGTCGCTCAACTGTTACTGAAACGTTTGAAATATAATTTGTTGTGTTTTACTAATTGATAGCATACTAAAAGTTGATGCGTTACAATAAAATTATTAAATTCCTCCCATGAAAGCGTCTAACCGTGTAATTAAAAAGCTAATTAAGCGCTGCAGATGGCAACTCTACACTAGACGCGTATTGTTTCACAAAGGCGCGCTCGGCAATGTTGCCAGCTACAGCGCGGCTCCCGAAAGTGCTGGGGTACTCGCATGACCGAATCAACTCTCGAAGAGTAATGCACGGTAACACTAAACTCTCTTTGTTTCGCTCAGACGTTATAATGAGAAGCATGCGAAAAGCGATCGATTGACGGCCATCCGAGCTGTAATGTGACGCCGACGGTTTCGAGCGGGCCGTTTGTTTCGCGCCTCGCTCGCCTTTCGTTTTACTCTTTATTTATTACAGTGTTGCTAGTTTTTGTTCAAGATTGTCCTATTTCTATTATTATTAATTCATCGGATAACATAGAAAATATTGAAAGTAAGTAATAAAAAGAAATGAAGACATCTTGTTGATGATAGAAGTATGTACTTTAATAGAGTAAATAGTTTCGGAGATTAAATCATACAAACGAAGAAATGATTATTAATATCAATATATTATTACTGTTCAAACTTTTTATTCGTAGTATTGTTCGTTTGATTGAATTAAGTCCATAAAATAAGATTTCATGTTGAAATGAGCTAATATTAAACTATAGAAGTGTTGCTACTTTCTCCACAAATATTATACATATTAAGAGCATCCTCCCCTCGTATCTGCCACAATTGTTGGTCTCACTCAATAAATCAGCCAGTTGCGAGGTTATGAATGACCGGGCGAAAATAGCTCGGCTTCTCCGAAAGCATGCTGGCGGCTGGTGACGAATGCCCGGTGTTGGTTGCACACTCGTATTTCTTAGTTCGTTTTACGGATTTGAACTGCGATACCTTGTTCTGGCTTTTTAGAACCTTCTATTTTAATTCTGTTAGCTCAAATTTGTTAAATCACTAATGTCTGTATCTAAAACATCAATAATAGACTGGTGGTTTTTGATAATTGTTCGATACCTCTGAATTTAATCTGACCACATCTTAAAGATTTTATCACCATCATATCAGATTAGACCGTCGCGTTAAAAGGGCAACGTAAATAACTACTAAATTACAGGTTGTATGTTCGATTACAAACATTTAAATGTTTACCATGTATGTAAGCTTTTGGCACGTCCTTAATCTTGGGTAATTCTTCAAAGGAAAGAGAACCATGAATTTGCACCTTTACACTTTCATTTAAGATGTTTTAAGATCAACTCTTATTAGAAACATAATATTAGTAAATATCAAGTACAAAGGCCTTGTACCTGGATTAAGCTCCAGTGGTGTGAGCGTTAATTTGTGAGAGAGAAGAATATCAAAACTAAAACTACTATGAAACTTTTTGTTAATGGTTGTACCGTCACGATATTTTTACATACCTTGATTGCTTAGTTATTTACTTATAACGCTGTGGCTGCTACTATATTTATGGGCACCTTGGATGTACTTATATATTTGATGCTGTTTATGTACCTATGTATCTGAGTAGAGTGAATGTATCTATTGATTTGAGGACTTTTGTTGTACTTTTATAATTGAGTACTTTAGGAGTACCTTTATCTTATCTGCTACGGTCTTTATGCAGCTGACTGTACAATTATATTCATAGTTGTATAAGTTATATGTACCTTAGTACGTTGTAACAAGGTGTTATATAGAAGTATAGGGGTACGCTTCCGCGCACATTAGCTGAACGATCGTTTTACACGGCATTAGGTAAATTATAAGCTCGACTGGTCGACACACGATATGTTTGCGCGGAG
>NW_013531716.1:6708593-6806822 GCF_000836235.2 Papilio xuthus
GTAGGTCGCGGTGTCGGGTTCCGAACGCTCCTAAATTTACTCTAGCTCCCGCCATTAAAAGCGTTTATGTTATATTGGATATCACAATATTATCGGCAAAGCATGGATTACATTACACGCCTCACAATGGTGACGTTGTACTGGATTTTATTACCAATTTTGTAATGGCTTTTAATATTTCTTGAAGCTTGACGCATATACATGGTGATTCATTATGCATATTTATTGAGACGTTGTCAACCTACATTTTAGCAATATTATAATGCAAATGTTCGGATGGATAGATGGATTTCTACTTCCAGAAAGATCTCATCAGAAGGTATCTACAGAACGGCTGCATGTAGCTTTCTGAAATTTGTCGTAGATGGAAAACATATCCTGGAAGAACGCATAGGCTACTAATTAAGTATTGTTTTTAATTCTGCCGCGGACAAAGTCGCGAGCGATATCTAATTTTGTATAAAGTCAACGATTGCAATACAGTGGTCACTCTGAGAAATCGTTTACTACAGTTTGCTCTAAAATGCATACTTAGATTTTTCTCCAAACTCTAGATACTTTCCCAATAGACCCGAGGGTAATGTGTTATAGGCCCACAAAATTCTTTGCATGCTGTTCAAATCTGATCTCCTGTAAGCTTAATTATTTGTAAAATTTGGAAGATCTGAATTACATCAGAATTGCACAAAAGTATAGTTTCGGGCTCAGGTTTTTTCAAACCATTAACTTGTTTAATTATACATGAAACAGGCGTATCAGTGTTACTCATTTCCACGAAAGTTTGTTAATGAGTATTTTATATTATGGATAAAATACGAAATATAAATACGTGCTGTTAATTCATTACGAATGTGTACGGCAGTCACTTGATATTCGCCGACATCATCAGGCGTCGGGCGAATGCGGTGGCGAAATATTTGATAGGCCAAAAGCGAACTAATGGGCACAGTTTTACCTACGCTACAGTAACCATTCGCATTGAACTTTAGACAAAGGAGTTTAAAAGCATTTATCAATATTAGCAATTTTAATTACTTGACATTTGAGTTCCCCTTCTAATTAAGTAGAACACACTATATAAAAATATTGCAGTAAAGCTAATTAGTATGATTAATTTTTAGTTCATTTTGGCATCAACAAAACTGTTTTTTTGATTTACAAATTAAAAATAATTTATCAACTCTTTTATAATCTACAAAATTAAAATGAAGACTTGTGCTCATATAAGTAAAATATGGTAACCCTACATCCGGCAGCAACGTGTGCTCGGAATATCGAGTTTTGAGGTGATAATTATTACCCCGCACAGCGCTGGCAACACTGGCGTAAAATGAAACGCCAGGGAACGGTAGGTTGGTACTAGCTTCGTAAAATATTATTTGCATATTTGTGTTTGAGTGAGATGTTATAAATAGTACAAAAGGAAATGTTATAAAATGTTATTGATAATTAAATTAATGTTGTCGAAATCATATATGAACGTTGATATAAAATTTTAAACTAAAATGACAAGTATGAAATATATCAAGAGCGTCACCAGCCAATGATCTACTCTAGATCAAGGGGAGGGGGAGAGGCAGGCAGATTTTTTTGCATAGGTAATGCTTCTTAGATAGGAAATGCAAAAAATATGGAATGGTATTTCGAATTAGTTTTATCCATTTTACATTTTTTCAACTTTTAGGGGTACAGAAGTCCCAGCTGCCCCCCATTGCCCCACCCCCTGGCTTGATGATGATTCGAGTATCTATTCTTATTTGAAATTTAACTAGAATGATTTTTAATCAACTCCATTTTTTCTATAAAAAAATGTCTAAACTAACTAGTAGCTAGTGTAACTGGAGACCAATTATCTCGGCGTTGGTCATCAGCTTTCTCATGAAATATTACCAACGTACACAGGACACTCACTATAGAGGCTGCCTGGTTAAGGATTAATTAATACAGGTTATGCTCGCGTATCAAAGATATCCCGTGGCCGCGTAATGAAGGTGTTATAAAGACAACGACATCCGATACTGACTCCCTCGACAATCTCGATACATCGCTTTTGTACAACTAATATCAGCTCTATAGCTTTATTACTCTATGCAGTGTTAAAGATAATTAGTTTTTTTTTTCGAAAAAAACAAAAAAACACTGGTCTAAATGAAATTTCTTCCACAGATTAATAAAAGTGTTTTCTCTCAATTTCTTTATGTTATAAGAATATATAATATTGTATTGTTCTGAATGTTTTTTTTTTTATTAATGTTGGCACGAAATATAAAAAATCTATTTATCAATTCAAAAACGTGTTTAAAAAAGTTTTCGTTCATCTATACTTATATAGTAAATAGGTAATATTTGTTTGTTTATATGGAATAGACTTCGAAACTATTGTACCGATTTGAAAATACTTTCATTGTTGGGAAGCTACATTATCACCGAGTGACATAAGCCATATTTATTACTTTTTTTTTTAATACCGCGCGGACTACGTTTCGACCATTGTTATATTTAATAAAATAAATTAGTTATTTAAAAGCAACAAAAATATCGTATCATGTTTTATATTTACAAATTTATATACGCAATTGTTGGCGGTAAAAACATTCAGTAAAGAGGTCGCGTACGACACACTATTTATTGTGTGTCACCGTAAGATTGCGAATACGATAATTTTAGAATCTGACCAAAGGCTCGAGCCTCGAGCCAGACCAACATAACAAATCTATTTTTCATTAATCTTTTTTATTGTTTAATAAAAATCAACAATTATATGTAAAAGTCGGTAGATAGTGAACTGTCGAGAATAATTGGATTTTTAAATGGTTAGTTTATTTCACAATTTTCTCACAGCTTTTATTAAAAAAAGAAGTTATAAATCAATTGATAATTTTACGGTAGCAATACTGTTGCACTTTATAAATGCATACAAATGTATTTTAGTGTCGAGTATAATTCAAGATGTAGGTACTTTTAAAATCCACTTGAAATAAGAAGGTCGTTCTCGTATTGATTTACGAGACATTACGATTTGTTGAAATCTTTGCTGTTTATATTTACAGCTTTATTGCCATTTAAAAATAGTATAAAATAAAGACAAGCATCATACAAATAAAATAGTTTCTTTAACTGAGTTAAGAAATGATGATTTACATTACTAGCTGTCGCCCGCGACTCCGTCAGCGTGGAATTTTAATAAAACTTAATTAGTAGTCTATTTTTTTTCAGACTATGTTTTAAATATATGTCAAATTTCATCAAGATCCATGCAGGCGTTCTGAAGATATTTTCTTACAAACTTCCATCCACCTAAGCATTCGAATTTATAATATTAGTAAGATTTGGATACATATTATTGCGTGTAATATCAAACTGAGTGTTACCCGACTAAAAAAAGGCATTGTTTTTCTCGGGTATTTTAGTAAATTTTCATACAGAGGTTTGTGTTGTTAGTAAAAAAAATCAACACTGTGGCGGATTACTGGCGGCAACACTAGCCCTACTAAATGTCGACGTTTATGTCCCCTCACTAATCATTGACATTTGACTTTGTCACGAAAGCGCGCCATTCGCGCCAAAAGATTCTAAAAATGTCTAAAAGTATTTACGTTAATTCTAATGTGTAACCTTCTATAGCCTTAAAAACTAAAGATTCTTTTATTGTTTCGTCATGTAACAGTATTTGTTATTTGTCCAGGAGTTTGCGGAGACGGCAATGAACGAACTGCTGGGTTGGTACGGCTATGAACGATTGGAGCTGAGACGCTGGGCAGCCTCGCGCGCACGCGACACTAACAGCCCCGAACAGGCCTCGGAACAGAAGAATAAAGGTATGAACCATACTAGGATGAATGAATTACTACGTATGAACGAGGCATCAAAATGTTATTATAGTGTGTATTTAAGAACTGACGCCTATGAAGTATCAAATTAATTTTGTATGGGGATTAATGTTGTACTTAATAGACGGTTGTTGTAGTGTCGGACGTACGCGCATAACGAAAAACTATGAACTATCGAGGATCAGTCTTGTAATGAAATGAATCGATCAAATAAGTACTGTAATTTACGTATTTTATTATTTTTTGTATTTATTACAGTTATATAATTAACTAAAACGACATTAAATAGATTTCTTTTTGTTTGCCAACATTTAAAAAATTGTATAAAAATAACAAAGAATTACTAGTAGTTAAATATATTTTATCATATCATTAATTTTGATTTTACATTAATAAATATCAAAAATTGAAACGTAACAATTCATAGAAATATAAGCAAAAATACCGAGAAACAAGCCCCTGTTCGATCGCAGCTGTATTTCTGTGAATTTACAAACGCCCTCCCGCGCTTTACATTTATGGTGGGAAAATGAAAGATTACGATCTGATCAAATTATCAACAATAAATTATTTTGATGATGCAGTTTTTATTATACAATTCTTAGAACGAAATTATATTAAAGCGGACGTTAATATAAATATCCAATAAGTTTTTGATGGTTTCCAAAAAGTTGAATATAAAAAATGATTTCAAATGCAAATCGAAACATTGTTGTGAAAATGCTGTCTGTCCTACTTTAGACATATGTACTGTTATGCCTACAAGAGTTTATTTTAAATTTCGTCAATTCGGGAAATAACCTTTTTCTATGCATCCTCTCCTCTATCCATAAAGCTTATTGAAGATGTCTATGGTCTATGGCTAGCGGTCATTTTGTTATTTTAGCTTCGCTAAGGGCGTCGGTGGCTCAGGGATCAAGCACTTGACTTGCAATCTGCAGGTCCCAGGTTCGAATCCCGCCATGTACCAATGTGTTTTTCGATTTCCGATTTACATATGTACATTTATCCGACGTTCTTGCGGTGAAGGAAAACATCGGGATGCAACCTGCACTTGGCCAGCGTGGTTGACTATGGCCTAGTCACCCCTAACTTAGGGTAGGCTCCGAGCCCCTCGGTGGGGACGTATAGTGAGCTGATGATGGCAAATGACTCTAGCTTGCTTGTTTGCCAATTTCTGCTATAAAATTAATGTTATAAGTTTTAACACCAAAGCTATTATCTTTATTTGTTACATAACATTATTTAGGAACCCGACACCGCAATCTGCTTTTACTATTCCTAATGAGCGAGCGAATTCACTTCGTATGTCCTCGAGTATATCACACATAGGGTTGCCACTTTTTTAATTAAAAAATTGACAATCGACAGTGGTAGAGCCCGCTTTAACATCTTCGCATGAATCGGCCCGGCTCGCCCGGTGAAATACCACGACCACACAGAAGACAGGCGTGAAGTGGAAGCAATTCCGCGTTTCGTCTGATGAGTGTGCGTCCCGGAGGCCTAATTTAGTCCTCTTTCCCTTCCCATCCTTTTCTTTATAAGGAAAGGATGGGAAGTGGAAGTCGACTTTACGGATGAGAGGATGCATGGAAAGTGAAGATATTTTCTTTCTGTGCATCCTCTCCTCCGTCGATTAAAGGTAGGCAGCGCATATGCAATTGCGTATGTCTATGGGCAGCAGTCACTTCGCTATTTCAGCGATTTCAGGTGGCCGCTCGCTCGTTTGCCACCTTTTGATATAAAAAAAAACATTTACAATTTATATTTCATCTTATTATTTTAAACCCTGGACAAAATGCACATTTTTCAATAAACCACGAATCTTTTTTAATACCCTTACCTGACTTTATACATGATAAATTTAATTATTTGCGATAAAGAAGCTCTATAGCCGCCATAACATGGAAGTTTACGTCCAAATGGATGTTAGTTTTAAGATATCTCCAGAACGGCTGCATGGATTTTGCTGAAATTTGGCATAATTGGATAATATAGTCTGGAAAAACACATAGGTTAATTAAATTATTTTTCCTTCCGCGCAGAGTTGCGGGCGACAGCTAGTTTTAAAATAAAATTTAGTAAATTGTCAAATAAAATTTGACAGCCCTAGCCCAGTATCGGTTCGTAGGAGTACGTCGGGAATGAAAACGTATAAGCCTTGTGGTTAAAACGTGATTATTAGGAGAGCATTGTGTTACTATATCATGTTACATAGACTCTTCAGAGGTGCGCGGGGGAGGGGAGAGCGCGGGCGCGGAGGGGGAGGGGGCAACAATCTTTACCTACTCGTATATAATTGCCGGGTAAGTTTTCCTAGAAAACTTGTTAAAACGTTTTCTAATTAACAACTTGTTATTCATTATACGATATGAAATTGATAGTCAATCAGGTTAGCTTACAACGTGATAAGATTTTTTACCCGACTGTTGAAAATGAATGAAAATATTTTATAACTCTTACGCCTGTTTTGTTAGCGCCATCTGTTGATCGAATTATTGACTGACTATTGGTATATTATTTTATTTAACTATCTTACTAATATTATAAATGCGAATGTTTCGATGGATGGATGTTTGTTTGAAGGTATCTCCAAAATAGCTCCTAACAATCCTCGTCTGGAAGAACACATAGGCTACTGATTAAGTTTTTTTTTATTTGCGCGCGGATGGATTCACGAGCAACAGCTAGTATGAAATATAAATATAAACTGAAAGATATCAGAAAGCCACACCATTAATATTTGCATTTTTATATCATCAGTATACTAAAGCTGTCGTAAAACGAGACCCAATGTAAACCTATTCCGATAAATCTAGAGGCTCAAATGTCCCGGCTAACTTGATACTAAGTCGTTAGTCTGATAGAAATTATAAGGCCCATAACAAGGTATCTTAGATCGGGATAAATGCGGACAGTCCTCAGTAATGAGACCCTAAACCCCTCCCCCCTACACCACCACAAGTTTCATCTTACCAATCAAATTTAACAAAACGATAAAAAAATAATTATTCTATTCTGTTATGATTTCTTTAAATAAACATAAAAATAAAAAAAATCACTCAAATGGCTCAAACAGTGAGTTTCCAATGCCAAAATATTGTACAAAAAAAACTTACAAATTAAAAAACATCATCTTTTTTAATTTGGTATTTTACCTATTTAGCTATAGCTGGCCAGCATTTGCTCGATTGCCACCTTTAGCTAAAATATTATGTAGATAAAATAAACTTGTATAAATAGGCATTGATTACAATTTAAATAATTTATCCGGTCGCTTGACTCCTTTAAGTCAATTCAAGCGTAAACAGCGAGCATTCATACGAATCTCATAGACAATTGCACTGGACACGTGTAATCGCTCTGTTTAATTTACCCTTATACGAGTACCTTCATCTAACATAACGCGTTTAATTCGTTCAGCGTTTAATTTTTGCGTACTTTTTTTCTGTTTCATATTCATCTAAACAAAATATGGTCTAAAGCAATCGTCTAATGCCGGATTAAAATACACAACAGTACAGATTATTTTCGTAATGCAATGATTACTTGTTGTATTCGTCAGATGAGTGTTCATGGTGCAACAAGAGCATTGGCAGCGAGAGCGGCGCGCTGCAGCAGGCGGGCGCCGCGTTCTGCTCCGAGCTGTGCTTCAGCCAGTCCAGGCGAGCCAACTTCAAGCGCGCCAAGACCTGCGACTGGTGCCGGCATGTGAGACACACCGTGGCTTACGTTGACTTCCAGGTACTATATAAATATATTCTTTATTTTCTTACCATCAAGAATGATGAAAGACACTTAGAGTCTACTTTGTATCGTAATATTAAATATTTATGTTGTATTTTCAGGATGGTGCAACACAACTTCAGTTTTGCTCAGACAAATGTCTTAATCAATACAAGATGCATATCTTCTGTCGCGAGACGCAGGCGCACCTCGATCTCAACCCTCACCTGGTGAGCGCCGCATCCTCCACCAATCTCATCACGCCGGAACTCTGGCTCAAGAATTGTAGGAGCAGATCAGTGTCTCCCACGTCCGAGAGATCCGCCTCACCGAACATTGAAAACTTAACTGTTAAATCCACAATGGAAAAAACTGATCACAACCCTGCGAGGAAATCTCCTCTGCCGATAATAACGGTCGCTCCGGCTGCGAAACTCATGATTCCAAAGACTACTGAAGAGAAAATTCAAAAATCTCCAGATTTGAAAAAAGACAGAACTAAAATGAACACACGCAAGCGCAGGTCTTCTAAATGCTCGGCGACGGTGACGTCACAGAACTTGCGTCAGCACACTACGACACCGAAAGCTCAGGACTTGCGGCTGTGCAGCCCCTCACTAGACGGGTCATCGCCTAGTTCAACTGTCGGCACAGCCGGCATCAGCATCATTCATTCCCCTCCGCATCCCATAAATCATTCAGCACCACAACCTCCATTCAATCCTATATTCGGAATGCCACCTCCGGTTTTCGATCCACCACCACAAATGAACGATCACAGATACATGTTCCAACCTAGGCTAGGTTTTATGCCGCGACCTGGCTTGATACCTGAACGACCTCCTTTAATGCCTCCTCTTAACTTCGCCCAACCTCTCGGCCAACCTCCGCCGGTTACAGTATTAGTTCCTTACCCAGTAATACTACCGATTCCACTGCCCATTCCGATTCCAATACCATTAACTTCCTTCATACAAGCACATTTGAGTAAAGTGAAAAAGGAAACGACCACCGAAGACACAGAAGGTCCTATTGACTTCACAATAAATAGTGACAAAAAGAAAGCCGCGAATACAACAGACGCTGAAAATATTGAAATTCAAGCAGCTATACAACAAACATTAGAACCAATCGTTGAAGAAAATGAGAGAACGGACGATAAAAATGAAAATAATGAATCCAAAAATCCAGAACAAACATTGCCTAAATTTAAAATAACTAGACTAGGTAACAAAATGGCGAAAATTGTCTCTAAAACAAGAGAACAGTCAGAATCTACGAGACCTCTGCGGAAGCGACGAAGACTCGTTGAAGTTACAACAGAAGACGACCCAATCATTCCTAAAACTAGGAAAACAGTTGAAGTCTAGGCATAAACGTATAAAATAGTTTAATAACTCTAAACTTTTTAATACATATCACAATTAAATACGATAGTTAAATACGAACTGAGTTCAGTTTACGTTCAAACAGCTAGTCTTAGATTTAAGATGTGATTTAATAATTCATGATATAATACTTAGTTAAGTTAGGCAGCACTATTAATGTGATATTAGTAACATAATTTTAATTCGATGTAAAATAAAAAAATAAATACTACATTTGAGCATTTTTATTGACAACGACTGAATACTTTGTTATAGGAAATAATCACTAGATGGAGCCGCAAGCATTACTAAAGTCCGAAGAAAACGCATACAGATAAATTAAATTACAATTTTTACTAAGACAGTTTCTTGCAGGAGGTCGCTAGTGAGCTATCATAACCACGTAATCTCTACTAAAAATAACGCCATCTTTTATCAAATTCAGAAACTAAATTGTCACACGATAAAAACAACAAAGAAATATTCTATTAAATATTTATTTTATAATATAATATTCTAATAAGCTATTACTAGACATATATCGTTACATTTCTCAGCTGTATCGATTTATAACATTTTGTTGTCTTTATTTTTTCACAGATAACGTACTTAAGGCATAATTTGTTTTCGCAGTGGAAACCTACATTCCACAGTAATCGACACATGTTTGCATTGAACAAAGGTAATTTTATCAGCTGTAAAAATATTAAAATGTGTCACCGTATACGTGACTAATATTACAACTATTCAAATAATGTTTATACGCAAAATATCAATAATAAAGTTAAACCACACTCATGATGTAAACTGTAATAAAACATTTAAATCTTACTAATTTTGTATCTCAAGCTCAGCTGCACGGATTTTCGATTGCGTTTGGCATAGACGGAAAACATCTGGAAGAACACATAGGCTACTAATTTTCTTATAAATTCCAGGCGGACGGAGTCGCGGGCGACGGCTAGTCTATTATAAAAATTTAGAAATTAAAAATGCAATATAATGCTATACTTCGTAGTACCAACATTCAACTTTAAATAGGTCCAATTAAGAATATAATTTGGGAAATAAAAATCCAAAGAAATTCAAAAGCTTTAATGTCTTAAAAACATTACTTAAATCATTCAGAGAAAATAATAATTTCTATCATCAACAAATTATTCTTAGCAATACAAGTTGACTGCACAAAATGGATGTTTCTTACATTCCATGAATTTCCACTACAGAAACATGTATAAAAACATATTGCCCTCATTCGGAGAAAACAGACAAGTTTTTACATCAATATTTCATCAGTGGAAATGCACATTAAAACATCTATTTATATTGTACAAAATAAAATTGAGATCCAATTGAAAATATTTGAAACAAAAATTACTTTCTAAAAAAAAATTTAGTTTAAAAATTATTAAAGCATTATTGGATGTTTCTTAACACATTGAAAAACAATATAAACACAATTCTGACAAATATAACACAATGCATTATGATAAAAGATAATTTAATGTGAAGGTGACTACACGAAATAAGCTGATGAATAAATCTTTTACAATATTTAACTTTTTTTTTTAAACTTTAAATGACACTTCGCTTTGCGACAACTTTTCCATTCTAAAAATAGCAGCATTTAATGTGTTAATTAAAATTATAAACTCTATACAACTATGTAGTAACATTCTTGTATGTATAATCTAGTCAAGATATCAAAGTATACATATATTGTAGTTTGAATCAAATATTTCATAAAACTCATTTCACCCGTAACTTAGGGTAGGCTCCGAGCCCCTCGGTGGGGACGTGTGGTGAGCTGATGATGATGATTTCATAAAAAATCTTGTGTTAATTAATATTACATTCCGATACTTCAAAATGTATTTTAGATCATTTAATTTGTGTATGAAAAAGCCTTTTCCACATTTTATTATCTATGCAGATCTATGTAACATAATCCAAAAAAGATTTTATATAAGTATAAGTAAAATTTGCAATTATATTTAACATTGTGTAGACACCTTAACATGAAGTTACTAAAACCATAGAGTTGAGTTATTGTTTATTGTTATATAAATCCCAAAGAGTAATCGCTCCGTCAAGTCCCCCAGCCGCCATAATATGTGCATTCCAAAGTGAAACTTTCTCAGTGGAATAAACAACATCTTGTATCGCTTGTCTATGTTCCGTCAGCACAACTAAAGGACGGAGAGAAAACCAAGAAAATATACGGATGTGACCATCCCAACCGCCAGAAACGAAAACTTTTCCATCCATTCGGGATTGTACTTTATTTATCCCTGGGTTTTTAATAGCGACATCCATCTTGTGAGCCAAGCTCAAGTCTTTTCTTCCTATACTAAATATTTGCACCATGTTCGAGGCGTTTCCGATAATACCCCTCTGTTGTTCAACGTGAAAGTCAACGGACATCGGACATTCCTTAGTCTGTAACTTGCTGATACATTGACTAGTATTAAGATCCCATAGCAGCAACCATCCTGCTTCATAGCCCACTATAAGGCAAGGCTTCTCACTAGTTAATTCAACATACTTCATACACATCGGATCACCGAGTTTAGGTGAAGTGTTTACAGGGGTAAGGGAACCCGTTTTCTCTCCTGAAAAATTGTAGATTGTAATACTAGATTCCCTATCAGGTACGTAGAGTGTTTCGAGTTTTGTGTTGGCTTCAAAGCGACAAAAACCAGGGTAATCCAAATCTATTAAAGTTTCTTCTTTATATCCAGAGTTGGTTAAATTAAAAATTTTGAATTTGCCACCCTTCTCTTGAGTTATGAGCTGGTCGTTGGTGTGAATAAGATGGAGGATGGGAGCTTGACCCACTTTGATTTTTTGTTGGACCCGGTTTGTCTGAAAAATTGAAAAAATTATTTACCCCTTCCACTACCAAAGATCAGAAGGAAAAGAAAGATATAGCATTATGTTTTTTTAATGTTGATCAGTGACTTTAGGTAAACAACTCTGTTTAATAAGATTAAATTAGATATAATTATTACATCATACTTCATACTATTCATTATTAATATTATAAATGAGAATGTTCAGATGGATAGATGGATGGATGTTTGTTTGTTTTAAGGTATTTCCAGAATGGTTACGTGGAACTTGCTTAAATTATCAATAGTTAGAGCATAGTGTGGAAGAACACATAAGCTAACAAGATTTTTTATTCTGCGCGGATTGAGTCTCGGGCGACAGCTAGCGTACAACAAATTAGACTAAATTGGTAAAATGTCATGTAAATACATATCATATGGAATTTAAAAAAATATATTAAATTAAATTCACATCTCTACCAATTCTCAGTTCAAACATGTATGGTAAATACAAATATTTAAATTCAGGTTGCGAAACACCGCCAGTAAGCAACGGAAATTTTTCTAGGTCAACAAATGAGGGTAGTAAACAAAGGAATACGCAGCTGACGAAATACTCATGGCGAATGATTCTGATATTTAATGCGAGTTTTATACGCAGGTAAGCGTGGCTCGACAAAACGATGGATCTCCTTGGAATATTTGATCTTACCTGAAGGTTGTATGCATAAACATATCCGTTTTTTGAACCGGCTAGTAACCTCTCGAGTCCGCCGGGAAGAAAGCTGAATGCCAACGAATACACCGGCGAATTGTCGACATTACGGATGGTATAAACTGGGTCTGGTGGTAGCAGTGCCATGACTGGTCAAGCTCAAACCGAAATATTTGGTCGGAATATAAAAACAAAAATAATATTAAAATTAATCAAGCCATCAGAAACTAAACCCAACTACGCACAACACAAAACTGACACAAAAACAAGAAAGTTTACCAATTGACGTTTAAATATCGGGTGCGTTCAAAATACAAATAAATTTTAACTATTTTATTCAAAGCCACTTTGCGCTAAAAGAAGTATAACTCTTATCCAATATAATATTTACTGTATAAAATAATTAAAAAATTATGAACAGTTGTCAATTCGCAGATTAATCGTTTGTAAGAATCGAATGAAAATGGTAACTTGATGGCTTGATGGTAACTTTAATTTTTAATGACCAACACTGTGCCCTAATTTGTCAGATGCTCAGATGTCCGTCAAGCACTGCGACAACTCAAAATTCTCGTGAAGCTTCACCTTTGTATATAGTGTTTTACAAATTTACGAAGTTTTGAATGAGATCCAATCGATTGTACCTAATAATGGGTGCCATATGGAAATTAAGAATACTAATTTAATAGTCGAAAACACAAATGGCTACGGAGACGCTTTTAAAAACGAACAAGCATTCAAAGTATATATCATATAGGAAAATTTTGTATCATAGGTTTTTTGTTGGCCTACTATTGTTTATAGTGGTGTCTCTTGTGTTTACTGTGCTTTTTAATATTTACGCGGGAAGTTCGCCACGGACCGAAATTTACGAACCAGTGAGTTTGGACTTAGTGAGTTTACAAGTGACGAAAATTAAAATAAATGCACCTTATTCTGCCCCTCGCTATGGCAATTGTACATATTGGAGTTGTTTTAACGTATACAAATGCGGGAGAGGCGGCCACGATAAGATAACTATCTACATATACCCATTAAGAGAGTATAGAACGGAAGAAGGTAGACTTATATCGCAATTGTCTAAGGAGTTTTACGAAATACTAGATACGATAAGACATAGTAAGTATTATACAGCGAATCCTGAGGAGGCTTGCTTGTTGGTGCCCAGTATAGACACACTGAATCAGAATACATTTTCAAGTAAACATGTATCTCAAGCTTTGCAATCTCTCCAATAGTAAGTATACATATTCATATATTTTAAGTAAAAACACAGTACACATAAATTTTTCTATCCCTCACATGAAAGAAATAGGTTTCAAATATAAATTATATTTTTCTATAATAGTAAACTAGTAAAGCTATGTATATTAATAAAACTGAAAGGCATTGAATGATTTGTGTTGCTGATAAGGAAATATCAATTTAAAAATTGTCTATATGTACATCGGGATCCATCCAGCTGGTCTGGAGACATTGTAATAACTATCAATCCATCTATCCATCTTAACATTTGCATTTATAATATTAGTAAGAGTACTTATTGTAGAATGATTTGTTGTAGCTGGAATAATGGTGAAAACCATCTCATATTCAACATGTTACCAGGCAGTTCACCCAACTACGAAACAGTTATCAATCTCAATACAAGCAAAGCTATTATAGCAGGATCAGGTTTCAACACATGGACTTTTCGATATGGATTTGATATTTCTATACCTTTATACAGCGATGTTGCCAGAGGAATTGACAATAAACAACCAGAACAGAAGAATTATTTAATAATATCAACGCAGGAGAATATACCAGATGATTATTTAGCGGAATTACAAAATATAGCGTCATCATCAAATGATTTATTATTACTCGGCAATTGTAAGGAATCAAATAGAATAGATCATACGAAACGTTGTGAATATACAACTGGAAGAATATTTAACTATCCGGATATATTAAAAGAGGGTATGTTCTGTCTGGTTGTTCGTAGCGCAAGATTGACTCAGTCAGTATTAATGGATATATTAGCATCGCAATGTATTCCTATTATTATTGCTGATACTATAATTTTGCCGTTTAATTCACATGTGGATTGGCATCGTATATCATTGTATTTACCCGAAGATAATATAAAAAATCTATTAAGAATAGTACATTCTGTCAGTAAGGAGAGACGTGGCGAGCTTTATTGGCAATTGAGATGGGTATATGAGAAATATTTTGCATCTATAGAGAAAATTACGTTGACGACTTTAGAAATATTAAATGAAAAGGTTTTCCCCTTAGCTGCTAGAATGTATGAAGAATGGAATATGCCAGAACATTTGGTGAGTTAATTTAAATTCTTTATTATCAGTCTGTGTCAGTCTACTGTTAGACATGACCTTCCCAAAGCCTGGTATGTATCATCAGTTCACTATACATCCCCATTGAAGAGCTCGGTGCCTAAGTTACTACCCCTTAGTCAACCATGCTGGCTCAGTGTGGCCTGATTGACTTCACACATATGTTTGAATTTCTTCGCAGAAATGTACATATGTAAATCGAAAATCGTAAAACACATTGATACATGGCGGGATTCGAACCCAGGACCTGCAGATTACAAGTCACGTACTTAACCGCATGCCACGCTTTAGTATGTTGTCGGTTCTCAGAAATTAATTTTATTTACTTCGCGATTTTGGATTTATATACTACTTAAAACTAGACAAAAAAAAGCAATGGAATAGCTAAAGTCCTTTCTCTTGTTTACTTTTTCCTATTTATTTTGTGTCTCTTTCTTACATATTTATGTAACATATCTGATTTTTGTATTATGTATCCATCATTTGTTCACTATGTGTATTCATATGCTGGTTTATACAATGTTTTATCGCAAATAATATAATAATTAATTATTTATAATCTATGTTTAGTACGGTCCAGTGAATCCGCTATTCCTGCCAGTAACAGCTCCCAAGTCTCCGGGCTTCACCGCAGTCATACTGACGTATGATCGTGTTGACAGTCTGTTCACACTTATCAAGAAGTTGGTGAGGACACCCAGCCTTGCCAAGATACTGGTCGTCTGGAATAACCAGAAGAAACCACCACCACCTTGTGAGTTTAATTTTTTTAGTTTTTTTAACATTAGCTACTAATCTTATCTTACATCTTACTAATATTAGAAATGCGAATATTTAGATGGATGGATAGATGTTTGTTTGACGGTATCTCCGGAATGGCTGCATAGATCTTGCTGAAATTTGGCATGGATGTAGAACAGTCTGGAAGAACACATAGACTTTTTAATGTTTGTTTTAAATTCCGCGCGGACGGAGTCGCGGGGGACAGCTAGCGCAAAATTGGTACGAAATAAGCAATAGGGTATTTAAACCAGTCACGAAAGGGTAAACAAATATTTTGATGTCTGCTTATCCCTTTCTACAAATAAAACCAAACAATATATTACAGGGTGTTCAAAAAAACATCGCTATATATCGTCATAATAGCTTTGTAACTATAGTTGAGGAAAAAGTAATTTGTCAACTGTCTAAAATAAACTCCAGCGTAAATGTAGTCGGAATAACTGTCTAACTCGCACACAAAGTTCTATTATGGTATATCCAAAGTAAAAACGACCAAGTATTTAGCCCAGTTCAGTTTCCACTTCCATTCATCTCCAGTAAATAATACAATGAATTCCTTAAGAATTTCTATTTCAAGAGACCATCTAAATAAGTTCTATTGGAATGAGCAATAAAGCCGGAACGTTTTAATAAGATTTCTTTTATTATTCCTCTTTGAAAAGACGCCTTAAGTTATGCAATATGCCATAGACAAGGCGGCTGAATAAGACATCAAACAAACGAGACACGCAACTTGAATTGTATATACATTTACATTTATGCAAAGATGTAATTGAATGCCAACTTCGCTTACGAAGAAAATCCTGATTTAATTACTTTATAGTTGCCGAATTCAAAATTGTACAATAGTTATTGTGACAGTCTTTGAGCAAACATTTTTTCTAAATCTTTGAACACCCTATGTACTAAAGAACCCTTTTGGAATTCAGAATTTTATATTTTGTGGAACTCTAAAATAATCAGACACTATCTTACATGCTGAATTTTATTTTATGAGGTTCCATAAGAATTAGTAATAAAACTTTTTACACCATACTAGCTTTCGCCCGCGACTCCGTCCGCGCGGAATTAAGAAAACTTAATTAGTAGTAGTTAAGTTAAGTCTATGTGTTCTTCCAGATAATGTTCCTACATCTATACCAAATTTCAACGAGATTCATGCAGCCGTTCCGGATATACATTCATACAAACATCCATCCATCTAAACATTCGCATTTATATTAGTAGGATTATATGCAATTTTAAGTAAACCTATCAAACATGTCTATTGTATAAATATTGAAACGTATAACACAACGAATTGTTGACCTTTAAGACTTAGATTACGCAAGTCACTAGGTTATTTAGTGTAGGTTCCAAACGTCCATTAGCATTCAACTTAGATGTATGCAGAAACGGATCAAAGCGGCGCACAGAACAGCCCTTGAGTCAAGTCTTGAAGAATGTTAGCACTATTGGCAGTTTGCCAACTTAAAATGCCGAGGAAGTATTGCCCCTTGAAATCAACTATCGAGTACAATAAAAATTATGAAATAAAAGATATAACTTAATTATTTTCCTAATGATAAATATTTAGTTCGTCCAATATAAAAATTCGCTTAAAATTTGCCTTTTTTCGTAATAAAAGTGTCATCTTCAAGTAATATATTTTTACAGTAAAGTAATTAAATTTATGATCTACGCAACTGTGGATTTTTCTTTATGGTTGATACATCATTTAGTTACTTTTTCGTCTTTCATAAAAGACTAGCCTTTGCCCGTGACTTCGTCTGCGCATAATTAAAAATGGGTTAAATGTATCACACGTATTACTCGAGATTAAATGATATATCTGTGCCAATTTTCAATAAAATATGTCGAGCCGTAACAAAGTATACGCGTATACACTTTTCCGGGACCCTAAGTAGCGTATGTTTTCTTTCAGGCTGTTTTCTATTCCTATGCAGCCGTCCTGGAGATACCTAGAAATAAACATCTATCAATCCATTTAAATTTCAAAATATTCGCATTTATAATATTAGTAAGATAGTCAGATTGATCTAAATTAGTATCTTATCTCTAAACCGTTGAACGATGCCTTTAAATTTGGACACTAAGCGATAGATTGGATAACTAATTATAAAATACAACGTTGTTTGATGGATCCAATATTTTATTATAAATCTAGCTGTCGCCCGCGACTCCGTCTGCGAGAATTAAAAAACTTAATTAGTAGTCAATGTGTTCTTTCAGACTATGTTTTATATCTATGCCAAATTTCATCAAGATTCGTTGAGTCGTCTCGGAGATACCCTCAAATAACATCCATCCATTGACCTAAACATTCGCATTTATAATATTAGTAAGATATTAAGCTGAAATGTGATTTGTTTTTATAAAGATATATAAGACGAAATACACTACGAATTTCTTATATTATATACGACTTTTATTACCCCAGTTAGAGTACGTATCAAATAACGGACATTTGGCCGAAGCCTATCCAAACATTTACATTGTTCCCGAGTTGGATGGATTCCAGATGGATTCTCACGTAACGTCTTATTCACCTGCCTTATAAAGACTAAAGCCTAAAGGCCTAAATCTTCCAAATCCATTTCAAAGGCAATACGAAAACTTTGTGGGTTTAACTCAAAAATGATATTAATTTTTTTTGCAAAATAATTTTTATTTTGGTCCTGAGTCTAAGTAATATTTAGACATATTGAGGACCAAAGTTGAATAAAGATATCTCTAGCAGCACGCTACAGGAATTTCTACTGCTTACTAGTTTATTTTATTATGTGTATAATAAAAAATCACAATTTTGTGATATTACAAAAATGTTATCGGTTAGTTTTGGGGCCACTAATGTGTTACTATATTTCACTTACGTTTTATTTTGTCAAGTAAACTACTAAATTGTATTATTCAAACTTTCGTGAGACATTATACTAAACTGATATATAAACACGGCTAAACACTCACGTATATTCGTCCGGTGGCGGCACCGACTAGTTTCGAGCGACGGGCCGCGTCCGCGAAATAATACCAGTACCACTCATCCTGATGGGCCCCCAATGGGCTCGAAACTAGTCGGTGCCGCCACCGGACGAATATACGTGAGTGTTTAGCCGTGTTTATATATCAGTTTACTAAATTGTGTTTACACATAACTTAAATCTGTAATACGCGACTATAATCCACAATTAATTAAACTAAAAATAACCTGAACTGACGTAATTCATCATTGTTGCACATTATTATTTACATTGACTTTCCTTCTTTGTCATGTTTAAATTGTTGTGTCGCAATGTGCAAAATGTGCGAATATGTTTTTTTCGCGCGTACATAATTTTTCTTTTTTTGCAACGGCCAGTATTACTGTTAATAATCTATGATAAGTGTAATTTGAAGACTTGAATAGTTTATATTTTATATCGCTTTGTAAAGTTATAAACACATTAATTTATGTACCGTAAAATGTATTTGGAATAATAAAGATAGGCGAAAAAGTGCTAGTGTTTTTATGAATAATATTGCCGATTAAATTATCAGTCTGTGTACTAACGTTTATTTAAAAAAAAAATAAGGAGATTTTTGCGTGGAAGTGATTTTTTAAATTTGGAATGTTTTTTTTTATTCCAGCATCAGACTGGCCGGTAATAAACAAGCCGTTGAAAGTGATCCGAACGAAAGAGAACAAACTGTCGAATCGATTTTATCCGTACGATGAGATCGAGACCGAGTGTCAACTGACTATCGACGACGACATAATTATGCTGACGCCCGATGAATTGGAATTTGGGTGAGTACGTACTTGAAACATCGATATCCACATATCGATATTATGTATTCGTTTCAAATTAAGCTCTATAACTTGTCAACAAAGTTTATTTTCTATAAAAGGCGCACTATATAGAGGCACTATTTTTGCTATCGAGACCACGATGATTGATTGTTGTATTGGCGTCAATTAATCATAGAATCGTAGATAATTAATAGAGAAATCTTATGAATTACATCACGCGTTATGATTTATAGTATTGTAGATTTTTGTGTTTTTCTATGTCACAATCACGCAAAACATTTTTTCGTAATCAAAGCATTTTTAATTACTACGCCGGCTAAAGACGTATTTTTAAGCCAATTCAAAAATTATTAAATACTAGCTGTCGCCTGCGACTCCGTACGCGCGTATATAAAAAAAGTACTTAAATAGTAGCCTATGTGTTCTTACAGGTGTTTTACATCTATGCCAAATTCCATCGAGATCGATGCAGCTATTCTA
This sequence comes from Papilio xuthus, assembly GCF_000836235.2. Lineage (NCBI taxonomy): Eukaryota > Metazoa > Arthropoda > Insecta > Lepidoptera > Papilionidae > Papilio > Papilio xuthus. The sequence goes on from NW_013531716.1 coordinate 6,728,458, forward strand.
ATGATACGTTCTAACAAAGATCCATTCAAATATTCGCATTTATAGTCAAATGTAGGGTTTTTACTAAAAAAACGAATGAAAAAAGTTTTAAGTGTAGTATGATGTGGACAGCACAGCGTGTATTTTGTCTTTTTTTTTAAGCGATACGCGTTCAAGTTTATTGGCGGGCGACGGACGGTCACGCGAGCGAGTGCTCACCACTTTACTCAAATGAATTGATTAAACTACGCTCACCATGAATATTTTTTATTGAGGACAATAAATCTGTTCCTAGAAAAGTTAATTCATCGGTTACGTAATAAATTGTAAAAGTGTAAATGCTACGTCTAAAAGATTGAAAGGGTCTACGATTTTATTCTCGCTTGTAGAGTGGTCTCTCTTTCCAGAGTTTCTCGCTTATTGAGGTTGTCCTTAGATATCGGATAATGACTCTCGCCTATAGAAGTTTCTTGCTTATCATAGTTTAAAATCACATAACTATGTAGGTCGACGTCTTATAAAACTTCGTCGAGTTACTACGTAACCGTACGCGTTTAGAATGGCGGTCGCTCGTGACTCCGTCCGCATGGGATAAAAAAAAAACATTATTAGTAGCCTATGTTTTCTCCCAGACTATGTTCTATATTTTTGCTAAATTTAATTGAGATCCATGCAGCCGTTTTAGACGTACCTTCAAGCAACATCCATCCATCCAAACATTCGCATTTATAATATCAGTAAGACAGTCTTGTCTCCGTATCAATTTTTGTATGGAATATGACAACGCTTTTTGGTCCATCCAATTAATTTAAAAGCACTGAATAAAAAATTAGGTAAGGTAGATCGCATCCGAGCGAATTTTGTTTCGCATATTTTATATAGGACTAGCTGTCGCCCGCGACTCGATCCTCGCGGGAATAAAAAATTGATTCTCATCGATTCTGAAACCTATATTGAATATGCATAAAAATTTTCATAAACATCAGTCAATTCGTTTCGGAGGATGGTAACAAACATTTTGACACGAGAATTTTATATATAAGATTGAGTATATAGAGATTTTTTGTACAAAATCTAGTGTATCTGCGACTTTGTTAGGTTAATTTCATGGTAACTGCGTAGTACAAACAAGGTTGATTGTTTTAGGTCACCGTTGGTAGCCGGTGATTGATGTCTGATGGTTAGCGCCCAGATATGCGTCACTAGGGTAACAACAAAGTCTCATTATTCACGGATTATTGTGAAAAAATGTGTCGAAAATAGCCAGTTTTTACAACAACTTATTTTGTATACAATGGGATATGTAACAATGCGTTGCTATTTTAGAAAATACATTGTTTTTGATATTTTAAAATGTATAGTAATAATTATTTAAGCCTTTTTTCCACGTTTAAGTTAAATGTCGAATTGACATCACAGTAAATATATTTGTCGTAAAAGTAAACAAGAGATTGTCGAGATGTAGGGGATAATTGGTGTCTCTATTACGAGACATATCATAACATCGAATTCATTGTAATTTAGTACATAAAGACGTAAATAATGTTACCGTGGGCTTCCACTACTTTTAGATGGATGGATGTTTTTTTGAAGGTATATCTAGAACGGCTGAACGAATCTCGATGGAATTTGGCAAACATATAAAACATAGACTGGAAGAACATATATGCTACTAATTGTTTATTTTTAATTCCGCGCGGAAGGTGTCCCGGTCGACAACTGGTATGTGTATAATAACATCTCATCTCTTTTAATGTATTTAAAAAGAGAGAGATAGGAATATGTTTTTGTATAATTGTTTTGGTAGTAAACATTAATATGACACTTGGATGTCATTGTGAAATAAATATCAAGGGGGTTTAGACTCGACGACAATCTCACGTATTAGCGAAAGTCATTGTTAGTTCCATTTTTGAAGTTCGTTATGGAATCGCGTCGAAACGAATGCATTTTGTCTAACCCGTCTGTTAGTGTAATACTCTTCATAGCTACGTAGTTAATATTTGTAGGTGCGTGTGTATGTGAAAGGTATGGCATTGCGTGAACACTCGACTTCAATATCGCTTTAATGCGTACATTACAATTGTAGATAGAGAACTACTATCTAGCGTTAAATTATTCTAATATGATTTATTAGCTTACATTCTAGAAAAGTTTCAAATTTAAATGTATTATAACAGATTGTTTATTTATATTTAGGTTTTTAAGATCGGTTTTCGAAAACGAAGGAAAGATTTATCTTTTCTCTACCACTCTATCTTACAAATTAAATAGATAAATGCTTTTTTGTAACACTCTTTCACACAACTATGCGGGAGACTTGGCTCCTGAACTTCCTAGTTCAGGAGCCAAGTCTCCCTGAACCTCGTGTTTCAGGAACCAATTCCTTATCATTAATTGGATTTTAATTTACAACTGAAAAAAAAATTGTAATTTTGAACATGAAATTGAAAAGCTAAAAAAGGAAAAAAAAATATACCAATATTTTTTTTTAATTAAAAACAAAAACCATTTAAGGCCTGATTAGTGTTTTAGTGTTGAAAAAGATGGATTATATTTATTTCCAGATTCGACGTGTGGCGAGAGTTCCCCGACCGCATCGTGGGGTTCCCGTCCCGTCTGCACGTGTGGGACAATGTCACCGCCTCCTGGAAGTACCACAGCGAGTGGACCAACCAGATCTCTATGGTAAGCTTGGAACTTCTAGAAACTAAGCATGCAAGTGTACCTTCTAACAAACATCCATCCATCCAAACGTTCTCATTTATGTTATTAAGACGTTAGATAAAGCACCGAAATGTTTACTTACTTTTTATTACGTTACTTTTACTTATTAACTTTTTAAATAAAAAAAAATCAGTTTATTTAAAGTATAACCTCTTTGTAGCATAAAATATAATAGATATTTTACACAATATTCGCGTGCAATTTACATTTTATTTGTATTTTCATTGTTGTTAATTACCTATGTGTTAACTTTCAGGTGTTGACTGGTGCGGCATTCCATCACAAGATCTGGTCGTGGTACTACACGTACAAAATGCCAGCAGAGATTCGAACCTGGGTCGACGATCATTTCAACTGCGAGGACATCGCTATGAACTTCCTAGTCGCTAATGTTACTAGAAAGCCACCCATCAAGGTTAGTGAAGGTTTTTAAGGTACTAAAATAATGGTCCTTCGAGCACAAATAATTTTCGTGCTCGAAGGACCATGTAACTATTGAAGCTTGAAGAATTAAATTAGGAGAAGAATTTCAGCTTTTGTATATAAACTCAGTCCAGTATTCTTGAAAGTCTTCGTCTTATTCATGCAAAAATACTTTTAAAGTCTGTCCTGATGTTACTTTTCAAGCATTCGAGGCGCAAATAGGCGTAGGAATACTGAATTTATTTACTAACTAGCTGTAGCCGGCGGATTAATTAGTAGCCTATGTGTCCTTACTGTCAATGTTCCACATTTATGCCGTAATTCAGCGAGATCCATGCAGCCGTTCTCCAGAAAATCCATCCATTCGCATTTACAATATTAGTAAGATTAAATATATTTATCCAGGTAACACCTCGTAAGAAGTTCAAATGTCCGGAATGCACCAACACGGAGATGTTGTCGGCGGACGCGCGTCACATGTCGCAGAGATCCGCCTGCATTCACAGATTCACCAAAATATACGGACACATGGCGCTGCAAGCTGTCGAGTTCCGCGCTGACCCGCTGCAGTACAGAGAAACTAACTCCGGAGTACCGCAGTTGTATCCAGACATCGGAGCACTTTGAGGTAACGGTTATAGCAACGGTTATAGCACAGGTTAACAAAAGGTTAACATCACTGAGAAGCTAAATATGTCTTCAAATCGGTAAAAATAAATTTTCCATAACCTGGAGAGGCTTTGTGGTGATGACTGGGATAGGTTAACAAACGGTTAACAATTGTAACCATTAATCGGTCAACATATAATCTTATATTTCCTCGATTTGAAAGATATTAAGTAAATTAGTATGATTTTTTCCACATAAGATGATAGTTTAATTTAAATACTGAAAGAAAAAAGGTTAAAAGATAAACTCGTATACAGTTTTTTTTTGTATTTTGTGAGGAATGGACAATAACAATTGAAAAGGCTGGTCACAGAATACTAGGGTTTCGTCCCCAAACCAGGGTAAAGTAGATTTAACTGCCAGCTATGGATTTCCCATTTTAACCCCCAAATTTTTAACCACGATATTAAATACTCATAGAGTGAACAATTAGACACAACATTGAATAAATTGTTTATCTATTTAAATACCTTAATCGATAATATAAACGCATTTTTAATTAATCGATGTCAAAAGAATCGATTTTTAAAATTATCGATAAGTTACAAACGTCACTAATATTGTAAAGTGTCGTTTAAGATATTGGTTGTTTATGTTATATTTATTCTTTTTTTATTTTAATTCTGTGCCATGATTTTTTTTACTTTTATTGAAAGAGAATCGATATTGTTAAAAATATCTATGAAATTATGCCAATAAAATCTTTTAATATTCCTGTTTGAATGAATTAAGTACTTTAATAATTGGAATTTAGATTTTTAAATTGATTGTTTTATTTCGATTGTTGTTTATGTAAATATCGATATTTTTTACAGTATCGATTATCTATTCGTGAATTAGTAATTTAAAATGAATGCAACATTTGTGTATTACAGGTAGCTTTAGTAATCATTTCGTCCGCGGTAATTTTAATATTAACATATTTTTATAACCTAACATTAACCTACTTATATTATATTCGTTTTTTGTCCACAAAAAAGTACTAATGTGTACAAATATTTACAATTATTTTGTGTCAAGAAAAATTATGATGAGTAAAATATAATTAGACAATTCAAGTTAGTTTTCAGAAAGGAAGAAAAAGTTGAAACATAGCTCTATAACCTAAAATTTGCGCTGTATTTTGCTCCGTAATATATCTCAAAAATATTGTCGTTGTTATTTTTTAAACAGACTTTTTTAGTCTGTGTCTTTTAGAAAGATAAAATAAAGTTCACTTTTTTCGAAAATAAACGTGTATTGTTGAATATGAACAGAAAAAGACAAACGAATAAATTTTTTTACATATTTAAAAAGAATAAATTATTTCTTTCTTTTCTATGTGGCCTGACTGAAAGTATTGAAACTCCTTGGACAGTGTCTCTGCTTCTTTAAACAAAGCATTGGAATACAATAAAAGTTACACGACAGTCTCGTTTAAACGTCCATTTTTATTAATTATAAATCATATGAGTTTATTCCAGACAGATTATATAATATTTATGAAAAATAAATAGGTTGTGCGCGAAAAAAGAGATATGCAATATATTAATAGGAAGTCAATTAATATTGACGTTTCTTTTGGGAATGGATAATCTATGATTTATGCTTATATTTTATCTGTGCCATTATTAAATTGCACTTTTTAAAAATGGCGGCCATTTAGCTGTGTTACCTCGATACTTGCCATTCCTTCGCTATAAACGTATTTAGAACAATAATTTTTGTTTTTTTTTTCAACCGGTGCTCTGATGGTGTTTTGACTTGCAGCTATTATATTTTTTTTAACAAAAAATGACAAATGTCATCTCAATTATGCCTGGTTTTGTATTTTAATTTTTTTTTAGTTTAAATACGTTAATAATATCGAAAAGTTTTAATCTTGAAAAAATAATTTTTTTTCTGTATCAAAGAAAACTTATTTTGTTCAATGCTAATTAAAATGTATTTATTATATGCGTCAAATGTCCTTAGGAGCGTAACGATATTCTAAAGAAGTTAGTAACAAGCTATAGATGTATAGAAAATATTTAGTCCATTTCGACATATCGGTGCTTGCGGAGGAAAACTAGGTAAATAATTATATACATTATATGTATATTTTACAAGGATATCGCACGAGAAAAACTTAATATAGAGATTGTAGAATTTAAAATATATGTGAGGTTATATTTTTTGTACACAATGTCATTGTTTAGGCGGGAGTTTTTGGCTTGAAAGGAACTGTCAATTTTCATATGACATTCTTCACTCTATGACGACCATAGATCTTAGATATTATCTTTTAATTAATTTTGTTTAGTACCCAAATGAAATTTAGTTTATATTGCGTCAAACTTTTCTGGCTTATTGTGCAAAAGTCAAAACTAATTTTGCCGTTTTGTTATCTTGCCTTGAGTGTTTTGAACGACTAGATATTTGCGATCTCAACGCCGCCATCACCAGGCCAGATGAGTTTTTCCAATTATAATGTGAACTGTCAAATTTGAATAACATTTCCCGCTTTTTATAACGCCTTCATTCCAATGCGAAAATATTGTTTTTTTTTTAATTTTTATAATTGAATAAAGTTAAATACAATTATATTTATTTCTTTACTATTTGTCGTACTTTTGGAAGGACGCTAATGAATTTTCTATATTACAATTTTTACTTTTATACGACCTTATATTTTAAGTAATCAATTAAATCGAGCAATTTTAATCAAACTGGCAATAATAAGTACATATTTACCTTTATATCTCATTTGTTTGTAAATTTTAATAGATTTTTTTTTATTTGATAGAATTAAGATGCATAAAGATATGTATATTGGTGGAAGTTTTTTTTTAAACCATGGCCAAAGACCTTGTCGACTAGTCTCGAAGATTTATTTATGGTTTGATGCATTTAAATGAATATTGGTAAGATGTATCATATTGTTACCAACGATATCAATGATAGACTGACATAATTTTCTTTTTACGATATACATATTGATAGTCTAATACTGTAGATACAAAATGTAGTCACCCGTAGTATTGAATTTAAGCTTTTTTTATGTTTATCATCTATTAAATGTAAATTTTTCTATGTAGAAAATCTTTTACTATCAATTTAATTTAACGCATTGGCCTAAATATATTAATATTAATTAACGAAAGGTTTGATTTGAATTTCGTGATTTGTCAAACGGTCTATATTTTTCATTAATGTTTTTTTTATTTTTATTTTTTTTTTTGGGAGCATAGTCACTCTTTTTTAATGACGCAAAATATTTAGTATCTGTTCATAAAATTGTATTTATTGAAATAAGATTTATAAAATAATATTTATAAATAAATTCGGTTACTTTTAGGCTGCTTTTCGATTTGACGACTGACTATATTTTCCCTCTATATTGCTCTATGGTGCATCTATGTTACCGATTGATTGTAAATTGCGTCAGTTTAAAACTTTACTAGTGAATTAACAATTTATTGCGACATAAATTTAAAATTATAGTTTATAATTTGACTGATTTCGACATTTTCATGTTCCAGTTAAATAAAATCCGTAATGAACAATTTCCCGGTTATTAGTTAGTGAGATTATGAAGTAACGACGTTTACAATGTGACGGTGACACAACTAAACTCGCTCGATGACAGCTGACATTTACGTTATGTTTTTTATAATTTGCTTATGTTAATAAATGTATTCTAAACGTAGTAATATTTGTAAATAGTAAGAAAAACATTTTGTTGTATTAATTCTCGATTTCATTTTGTAATTTTTAAACGATTTGCACGTGTCTTTTTGTAACATATTTTTATCAATATCTCGTTTTATTTTATAACCTATTTTCTTTCATAATATACAACCTGACAACTTGTTAATACCAATATTTCCAGTAAAATAGTCTGTATTAAATATAACTTCAATATATTTATAAAAAAAAATCTTAATATTAATGAAAAGTAAATGTCAAAATATCATAATGGCCGCCATGTTTAGAATTTGACGTTTCTTTGTTTACATACATGAAGCGTTCAATTGAAACGAGATATTTAATCAAAAAGTGATATGCAAATCGTTAAAAAACCATTAAATATTGATGTATATTTGTTGATGTTTTATTTTTTTTCTATATTGTATGTAGATAATGTTTTGTAGGTGTAAGTACTTAATAGATTAATATTTTTTAATTTGTTGCGATTCTGTACAGCGTGTAAATAGTACACTTTATTTGTAATCTGTGAATAAAAGAGACATATCAATTTGTAATATTTGTTTTTATTCAACCGAATTCCAAAAACAAGAAAAGGCTACCTTTTCTTAACCTTTCCACCCTTTCTCAGAAACAAAGAGGAAAAAGTTAATTATCGGTATCCTATAATTTGGTCCTTTACCAGTATTACGTGACGACGTAATAGAAGTAGCAAATTAGTTGTAGGTTTTATGTTATTATTTTATCTTTATATTTATTATTCATATTTGATTAAAATGAAAATGTAATGTAATTTGTGAACCTTCGTCCCAAAAGAATTTTGATAGATTACGCCTGTTCATCCTAAGTTGGATATGTTCTGATCTTCTCGGAAGGGTTTTTTTTCATCAAAACGAGCAAACGGTCGCTTGAATTCGCTGAAATAACGAAGTGACCAACACTCATAGACATTTGCATTGTAAGAAAAGATTGGGATGGGGTACGGATGTAAAGTCGGGCGTCTTGCACGCAGAATGATGAAAGGAAACGCGGAATTACTTCCACTCTGCGCCTGTCTTCGTCGCCTTGACCACACAAGAGATAGTCATTGGCAAGGGTCAAACCGGCTTATTTGTTCAAAAAATGTTACTGCGGGTTTGTGGGCTCTTTCACTGTTGAAAAGTATTTGAACTAAGGATGGAGTCAAAAGTTGTAAGCGAATTAAAAGCGTTACATTGTCATTGAAATTATTAGTTTTTTTTACCTACATTCATCATCAGCTCACTATACGTCCCCACCGAGGGGCTCGGAGCCTACCCTAAGTTAAGTTACCTACATTGTAGCAACGTAATTCTAATATGGTAACGGTATGGTGTCGATGTCGTTATTTAAACATTTTAAAAATGGTAATCGATTTTCCACGAACATTTAAATGTCAAATTCTGTTCTAGTTTTTGAGGACGTGTATAATACGCGCTGGAATTTGTTGCGAGACAATGCAACGCGATAACTCATTTTAATTTGATGGTATTATAATAATTCGAAGCATCGATGTTGCTATTTCAAAAAAGAACGGAGTACCATGTCGGTATTCGATGCTCGTAAGCCGAGAGGCACGCATCTGTGTTCGCCGCGCGAATTCCTTTGCACTCGTTGTTTTCATTTTATACCCTTGAAACATTATCTGGCAATAAGGCGGGAAAAAGGTTAAATAAACAAAAGACAACGACGAAACTTTACAACGAAATTATTCGGACACATAGGTGACATTACGGTTGCGTTTTTTTAAGGTAACAAATGTTGAAATAGCAAATATCTTAGACCTGCCCCTGTCATATAGGCATCGGTCAAAAATTGCGAGCAAAACGAATATTACCTTATTGAAAGTCTGCAATCCTAACTGGTCGTTTGTATTTTAGTTAGCCAAAAGTGATAATTGTGGAAATGCTATCTCGGGGTTGACAAGGCAAACGATCCTAATCAGACAAATTCAGGAATGCAATTACAATAACGATACGAAGATCTGCCGGAATCCACTTACACGTTTTATGTCTTTATTCATTAAAAGGCCGTTCTAATTAAAATTGCTAGGGTGTTTCGCGCCAATAAATCTCGACGGGGCCGCATGTTCGCGCGCTTTTTGCTCTTGTCCGCCATCTTGGTACATATTTGCGGTGGCTGACGTTAACACCTCCCGCGCGGGTACAATGCGGCCGCTGTCGGCGAGGCAAAGGCCCCGGCGATTTGCGGCCACGCCGAGCAAATATATCGGGCGACAATACTAAAGCACAGTCGTAAGTAAACTCTCTCGGATATATGGCGGCGGGAGAGTATTGTTCGCGAACAGATCGAATCTTTTCCGGCTAATAGAATGGTGACGGCGTTGATTTTACGCCGTTGCGTTCTCTCAGATAAAGGTTGTTTAACTTGCGAGATATCTTTGATAAAAATTGTTTGGATAATACTGGATATAAAACCAAAAAAAATTTAATCAATATTTCTACACCAGTATACGGAGAGGAAAAGAAGATTCCTTAACTAGCTCTAAGTTTTTTTTTACTGAGAACCCAATCACATGTCGCAGGCAAACAATGCATTTTTACGAATTGTAAATTTTCAAGATGTAATTATACTATAATCTTCTTCTTCTTGAGGTGCCTCGCCGACTAACGAAGGTTGGCGATCAGTTCTCCATATAATTGTTATAATTTAGTCCCAAAAAGTTTTATTATTTGAAAATTAGTTTATGACAAAGCTACGTTAATGCTGATGTACGCAACGCAATTTTACACAACAAATTCTATGACACGTTCAAACAGTTAATTAAATATTAATAATCTTATAGAAATCTGATTGTATCTAAACAATATTGATAGAGGGTGACGCAAAACAATTATAATATAATGTTAAGTCCGCCATATTTTGCTTATGAATTAAATATTGGTGAGTTCAACGCACCGGATGTCCATTGCCTCTATGGCCGCTACGTCTTTTGCTTTGGTTAGAAAAATATAATGAAGACAATCGAATAATTAAAATGATTTTTGAATTATAATGTCCGGTTACGTAACGTGGTTATTAATATCAAGGCAAAAGCTAGCGTTGTTTTCATATATAAATATTACAAGATTTTTTATTAAACTGATATATAAACACGGCTAAACACTCACGTATATTCGTCCGGTGGCGGCACCGACTAGTTTCGAACCCATCGGGGGCCCTTCATCAGGATGAGTGGTACTGGTATTATTTCTTAGATTTTCTTCTTAGAGTTTTCAGTAATGAGATTGAATGGACCGCTACAAAGGTAGAGGAGGACAGGAGAAAGTATGGCTGTATTGTATGAAAGAGGTTATGCGTAAGAAGGGAGTGAATTTAGATATGACGGTTAAGGCTGAAGGTAGGCCCTCCCCCATAGTGGGAGCCGCTTCGGCAGCTGACGCAGGCGAGGTCGCGGAAGAAAGCGCAAGCGTGCCCGTGGCCTCGCCATGATGCGTAGGAAAAAAAGATATGACGGCTGAGGAGATGTATGGGGTGGATGTATGTACATAATGCCGGCTCTCCGTAGAGAAAAGGACAGGTTTATGATGATTGAGTGACTTAAAGTCCTTTATCCTCGTAGTGGGGCAGAGAGCATCCATAGGGCGCCGCCAGTTCGCTCTATCTTGCGTTCTGCGTTTGATCTCGGGCTATGTCAGACCGGTTGCCGATTATGATGATGATGATGATGAATTTTTATTGATTTTTCACGGTAATGATACCTCGTACTCTTGACTGTAACCAATTATTACTTCTTTCATGATTAGACTATATTAGAAACAAGTTGTACCCCAATATTTATGATGTAGGCGACTGTATCAATACAACCAATTGTAAAACTGCAGTCGCTGTTATATTGAGATTCCTTTATTACCCTTTGCAGACAAACCAACTCTACATTTATTTATTTACTTATAGTTTTGTCCGAGGCTACGTACGCGCGGCATTAAAAAAAACTTAAGTATGTGTTCTTCCAGACTATTTGTTACTTTTAGATATTTTTAGTTAGAATCATTTAGCGCGAATGGCGCGCTTTCGTTACAAAGTGTCAGATTAGTGAGGGGACATAAACGTTGACATTTTAGTAAGGCTAGTGTTGCGCCTGTACACCGGCACAGTGTCGGATTTTCTTTCAAACACTCACTACATAATTTTATCGTGATCCGCTAAGTCGTCCCAGAGATACCTTCTTACAAACATCCATTATTCATCTATCCATCTAAACATTTGTATTTATAATATTAGTAAGATAACAGCTAGGCATAGCTTATGACATAAGTACGTGTAGAAAGGTAGCATTGCGTCAAAGTTGCGGGCACACGACACGCTACGGAATGCGGCTGCTGCGATTCATTAAAGTAGAATTAATTTTAAACAACATTCATTTAGTTGCAAAATTCTATTAATTTATTAAAGTCTTACAGAAAAGAAAAAGGATTGCTTCTAAAATACTTCTCGATACATATTGTTACGTCCATTTAAGTTTTTCTTAGTTAAATGCTTATAGCTGGACCTTTGTACAGAAGGCGATATGAAAATGAAAATGAAAAATAGTTAATTATAACACAAAAATTTAAGTTTACATTGAATAGTACAATAGAAAATGGGTACAGAGGGGTAGGTTTTATGCGTATTTACCAGTCCTCCAGTTATCCTCGCACTAGGAGCAGCCTATATATTTGATTTGTTTGTCTAAGCGATACTAAGCTCCACATACGATTTTTAGTAACCAAATTTTACACAATATGTACATTCCCATAGAGGTCCCAAAGCGCGAGTCGCCAACATTATGTTATTTCATCGCTAAAGCTCGCTATAAACCTAGTCACTCGTAACGTGAGGAAGAATATTTGAAAGTTTCCGTAACGCCATAGACAAAATGGTGTTAAAAGTGCCACAGTCGTACCGGGCTTAAAGTACACCAAATCTCATACAAATTTTGACATATTTTGCCGACGACTTTAGGAATCGTATCGTGACGTATCGCAAATAGTCGCCCTCGCCCTCTGTTTTTTTAAGATAGTCACTAAAACCCATGAATTTCAAGATGGCGAAGCTTATACAGGTGACTCGTAGTCGCTATGTCTGTACTGAATGGACATCTCGGTTCGATTCGCGCGACGCAAGGATACAATATTAGGTTTGAAGATTTACATTGCCTTGTACAAAAGGTTTTAGGCAACTTACAGAGCGTCGTACACGATTTGCTGGATCTTTAACTAAGCATTTCCATTGAAAAATTGCATAGATTCTTAATCTAAAGTAAAATACTTAAGATAAAATAAACGATATATACGTGTATAAAAGCTGAACTGAGTTGAATGAACTGTGACTAAATGCAATAAAGTTTTCTGTAAATGGAAAAGCGATTGCGTTCATTTCGCACCGCTTGTGGGCGCTGTCGTGGCAATTCTAGCAGTTTTTCGCTAATAACATCGTAAAATCGATATAAAACTTAATTAATTTACCAAAATTAGCCGACGCCTCAACATTTTATTACGTGTTATAGAACTACCAACAACCAACGCTTGGGAAACAATTACGGCTGAAGGCGATATTCTTTCTTTTTGAGATGATTATTTGAATTAATTTGGAAGAAAAGGCAGGGCCGGTTTTGGCATTTCTGGCGCCCTAGTCGAGATTTTTACAGCCCCCCTTTTTTAGTGTTGGGGGAAATCTTCCAAAGATAGGGTATCTTAAGGAACACCGCAGGCGCGCCTTTATGTCCGACTCTTTAAATCGATTTAATTTCAATAAAGTAAGACTGAATAGAAAGTAAGTTTTAGGTTGCTTAAATTTCTTTATACACTTTCAAACCGATTGTTTCTTTTAGAACTTACGGAAAAAACATAACATGGTTGACATCAGGTCCAAAGAATAAAACAGATTTAATGTTCTGTTTACGATCGCTTCTCGGTCTACGGAAATCTAAGAAAATAAAAGTGAATAACCGACAGGTTTGAGACTAAAATCTCCGTTTAAAACATATTGTTATCTCTGTTTTGTCAAAGATATTGACAGGGATGACGATATGTTTTATACAGAGATTTAGGCCTCAGAAATCAACGATAAGTCGGTCATGTGTTGCATGCATTCAATTTACATTAAGTCTATTCAGTTTTATTTCTAACTTCTCTCGTTTTGATTTTGAAATTCTTCTGACAAATTTTACTTGAAATTACGTTGGTTGGTACAACTTATGGTTTATATATACCTACCTAGTAATAACAACCTACATATTATAATGTTTCAAGAAAGAAACAAAGGCTTATAAATCTCAAATATACTTTGCACAATACTAGCAGTTTTCCCAGCATGTTTACTTTGCAATCTGAACTCACTTTTCTTTAGCTTTCTGTCGTGTATTGTAATTTATGTAAGGTTCCTTAAAGTACAGATGAAAATGCTGTGAAATTGTCGTCGCTGTGCTACGAAGGCGGCGCAGGTTCTTGCACAGCAAAGCTATCTGCATTGCCACTTTGCCACTGGTCGATTGAGTGCGTGTGCTGGCGGGTGCGCTGTACACTCGCACAATAACTGACGTGACAAAGTTTTTAATTATTAGACGTGAAAATCGCCAGTTGCGAGTAGGAGGGATTTCAGTGGCCCCCATTTGACCGTCATTGCCATATTTGGCACGGCTCGAGTCTAAATATGGCCGGCGGCCTGCCCACCGCGCCGCGCCGCCAGCCGCGCTGCGCTTCCGTCTCTATTATTTCTATTTACGAAATAAACTCAAAATAAAATCTCTATTTTAATACGGATTTCGGGCACTGAAACGTTCGCGGCTTCCCGGTTCCCTGCGGATGTGTCGGGTTACGTCGCGCTCCCGCGGCCATCCCTCTCGCCGTTCGCAGCGACACCGCGCGCGAGAGCGAGACAGATAGCGATCGAGGCGCGCGGGACGCAGTCGCGCGAAGTCAGTTGCGGTCCGAGCGGCCGAGTCGTCAGTCCCGCCCTCGGTTCTTTCGCGTTTTCGGTCAGTCTCCGTTCGGCGTTCGAACGGTGAGGTGTGTATAGCGCGTGTGCGCACGGTTACTGTGGCGTACTGCGAGGTTATAATGGACGCGCCCGGCGGAGCGCGGGAGCCCCGCTTCGGGTCGCCGTATGGTATGGGACTCCTCGGAGACGTCGGTGACATGTACGGTGCGGGCAGGCCGCCCAGCTCGCTCGGCGGCGGCGGGCTCCGGCCAGGGATGCAGCCCTGCCCAGTGCCCCGGGCTGGCGTCAAGCGACCCTCGGACCAGTGCTACGACGAGAGGCCATCACAGAGTCTCGGCCTGGAACACTGCCCCATGCCCGACATAGCGGATGATGGTTACGCATCTCTTCAACCCAAAAAGTCTCCCCCATCCAATGGCAAGAAGACAAAAGGACGTGTAAAGATCAAGATGGAGTACATAGATAATAAACTTCGACGGTACACAACATTCTCCAAGCGGAAGACAGGCATCATGAAGAAGGTGGGTTGCAGACGGTTTTGGCAATATTCCATACATCAGCCAAGTGGACTATGTGACCATAGTGTACTTTGTGTCTGTCTGCCTGTCACCATACTGAGACTGTATTGTAAAGTGAAATGTGGCCGCTAATTTAGTTTGAACCAATGTGATTTGAACAAAATTAAATAATGCAATTAACAAAGCTCAAAAAAGCTTACAACAAGCTTTTACAGTATTTACAAGTCATCATATTATATGTTGTTAGTTAATTTACTTTAAATTTAATTATCTGGTCAAGAAATAATTAAAATTAAGTTTGAATGGATAGAGTCGCTACACTTGGGTTGAATAAATAATTTCTCCTTGAAGTAGCTGTAAAAAAACATCAACATTGTATAATTTTGGATTTTGTCATGTTATCCTTTTAGAACTTTCAGCCTTAAAAAGATCAGTTTTATGTTAAAAGTATACATTTTAAAGTTCTATGTGATAATAATTTTAGTGACTTTTTACAAGGAATATAAATTAAATACATTGGTTTCACCATTAGCATCATATAATTAGCAGGTTGCACTTCATTTTCCATGTAAATCAGTGAAGAAATATAATAAAAGTGTTTCATATTCTTTTGTTGACTTTTGAGGTTATGCTTATTCACAATATGAGATGGAATATTGCTAAAATGCGTCGAAAATAATAGTTTTTAACCGTATATATTATTTTTTCAACGGAATAATGAAGAATAAATGTGTCGTTTATGAAAAATCGGTGTTTTTGTGAGCATTTGTGATAAAAGTTTTGACAGATGTCAGCTGATATTATGTTATTACACAGTAAGTATTACGAAATTGATGTTATATTATGTTTATTTCACTTAATTAAGTGTAAATAATATAGTAACCTATTTATTTTGGGTGTTTGTCTTTATAATTTTAATAGAAATTAGTAAATTTTTTATTATCAACATACATGGTATCTGTCAAAACGAGTATCAGAAGTGTTCAATAGATGGCGCTGTTTATCGCGCTATATTGAAACGCAAATATTTTACTTTACAAAATATTCGTATAATTTATAATTATACAAAGTATTTTATTAAAATTACATAATAATAATTTCACTAATTCATTCATCAAATAAAAAAAATAAAATAAGCTATAAAAACAGTTCAGTTGCAGTCCATTTAGGAAACAAGTTATTTATCTTTTTCTCAATTTTTATGCCTTTAAATTAGTAAAGGTTTATATAAAATAAATCATAAAGATAAGAATATTAAGTATCGTATTCACGTATAAAGTGCCTTGACATAAAACGTAATATTCATTTAAACGACATTAAAGTAAGTGCAGGCTTGCGCGTAATTTGCGTAAATTATAAAACACACGATGATAAAACTTTTGCAGTCCGTGCATGGTTTTTTAATTACGAAGTTTTAATATACTGTATATACATTGGTTTTTATAAAAATAAGTTATGATTATCGAAAATTATTATTCGAATAACAGTAAATAAATAATTCTAATTGTTAGGTTAAAATGGAAGAGACAAAGAAAGTTCCCAACGACTTAAGTTAGGTTCTAGACGTAATTATTTGAGTAACAAAATAGTTATCTTGTTGGTATTGCTATGTATTTCCTCAGCCTTAAAAAACTGCAAAAAAGATTAGTTAGTAGGAATTCAATGTCAATTAAATCGCATACAACCAGAGATGTTAATTGGTCACTGCAGACCCCTTAGTGTAGATTTCTCATTAAATCTCATACAACCAGAGATGTTAATTGGTCACTGCAGACCCCTTAGTGTAGATTTCTCATACACTAAGCGTCGGTGGCGCAGATGCTAAGTGTTTGACTGGACCGGAGGGTTCGACTCCATACATTTTATCCGATGTCCATAGGTGAAGGAAAACGTCATGCAACCTTCATATATCTGTGAAGAAATTCAAAGATATGTGTGAATTCGACCGTAGTTGGTCAGCGTGGTTGAGTATGGCTTAGTCACCCCTAACTTGGGGTAGACTGCGAGCCTCTCAGTGGGGACATTTATGAGCTGACGACGATGCAGGGGCCGTTTAGCGACTCTTGAGTTTCATAGTTAACATTTTAAAACAAACAAGTCATTTTTATTGTATTTCAATTGGAAATTTAACCTAAGACTCAATTGCGACGTTTTTAGATAACAAAACTAAAGATTACTGTTTTTTCTAGTCTATTCAACCTTGCTCCAATAATCGTACAAAGAAATAACTATTTGCGAGTTCGTAGTTTATATAATGAAAAATTGCCGTTATTGTAAATTTTGGATCAAGGTTTGTCTGGTTAATATATCTGCAAAGAAAAAAAAACGTATAAACGGCATTTTATTAATAAAATGTATTGTTAAGATTTTAATTTTGTAATGTACTTTATGTCTAGCTATGTTTTTATTAATTCTGAATCGTTATCAACATTTTTAATACGTTTTTAGGACTTTTACTAAGTAAATTCATGATAGGAATGAACCTTTTTATATATTTGACATTTTCTTTTAAATAGATAGCTGAAAATATAATAAAAATTACTCAAATATCTCACTTTTAATCAAAAAAATCTTATAATGTCTACAATGTTGCGTAAATAAATTCAGGGGTGACCAACTTGATTAGACCAGAGATTCACTGTTAACTGACGAAACCCTGTGCGATCTATTAATTACAAACTATGTGATATTAAAATTAACCAGTATAGATTCATCATCAGCTCACTATACGTCCCCACCGAGGGGCTCGGAGACTAACCTAAGTTACGGGTGACTAGGCCATAGTCAACCACGCTGGCCAAGTGAGGATTGGTTGACTTCACACATATCTTTGAATTTCTTCACACATATGTGCAGGTTGCATCACGATGTTTTCCTTCACCGTAAGAACGTCGGATAAATGTACATATGTAAATCGGAAATCGAAAAACATATTGGTACATGGCGGGATTTGAACCCAGGACCTGCAGAGTGCAAGTCAAGTGCTTGACTCCTGAGCCACCGACGCTCTATCTAGTACTTTATTCAAATGCAAAAATGACAATTTTTCCTACTAAATACATATTTATGTTTATGTGCGCTTTTAAGCATCCTCTGTTATTTTTTATGTGAGATCGAACGGTTGGTTACCCCTGAAATAGATTATTGTAATAATAAACAAAATTATAAATGAATTTCTTAATCGATAGTGCGTATGTCAAAACATATTTAAACATTGGCGTGCGATATAAGAAATCTGTCAATTGTTTTTTTAGGTTAATAAAATTGTCAAACGGCATTTGTTTTGTAAATATTCATATGAGATGTTATTAAATTGCTATTGATTAAAATTAATATTTATAAAGCTGTGGTCCGTGACTCCGTTCACGTGGACTTAAAAAAAACGTAGTTAGAAGCGTGTGTTCTTCCAGACTATGTTCTACATCTATGCCTAATTTCACCGAGATCCATTCATTCGTTGTGGTAATCTATATATATTAAAGAAAATCCTTTTAGTTAAACTATTTATAATTTAAGAACGGCTTTACCGATATGGCTGAAAAATTGGTGAGGAGGTAGCTTAGAGCCAGGAGACGGACATAGGATACTATTTATTCATTGTTTTTGTAGAATTTATGCCTTGAAGAGCTGTTTTTATTTAACTTATAATACTAAATATTATAAATGCGAATGTTTAGATGGACGGGTGGGCTACACTAATTAAGTTTTTTTTTAATATATCACGCGGGCGACAGTTAGTCTTGTAATAAACATCCATACAAATATTTGCATTTATAATATTAGTAAGATAAATACGTTGTTTATTTATGAATTGATAATATGTTTGTCGGCATTTTTATATCATAATTAAACATAATTGACTTGTGGGTGTGGAAATGTATGAATGTAGAAGTGAGAATGTACCAGGACTGCAAGAAATGGGTTATATTTTGTCTTTCGTAAAGGCAGATCCGTGCTTTTTTGTTTATAACGTTGATGGACGATTGATCCATCCTAGATGATGAATTAGGCATCAAAATATGTTATCTTTGATGCATTTACGTCAAAAAAAATCTAACTTTCGAAGGATTAAACTAATTTAGTCTTTGTAGATATTCGATACTTGTTATGAATGGGCTTAGTTCCCAGTTATCAATGTGGCTTTTATCTTACGTATCTATAATACCGGATTTGGTAGGCCAATCCTGTTATAAAAGTGTCTGCTAGATGGCGCTATCATTCAAATTTATTCTTAATTCAAAAATATCGTTAAGAATACGATATTTTTATGTGCTTGACAATAGTTCCCCTGGTTTTTAATTTTGTATGTTTTATATGAGTTTTATTATATACTAGTTGACAGCCGCGTCTCCACACTCGGAGAATTAAAAAAAACTTTATTAGTAGCCTATGCGTTCTTTCAGATTATATTCTACATCTATCTTTAATCAACTAATCTAAACGTAAACGCTAATATAATATTAGTAAGATTAAAATATTAATATAAGTAAAGATTTAGTCCGGATAAAAGCCGGGTAACGGGTGTCATGTAGACAAGGGCAGTGGGCTACGGCACGCGATGTGCCCTGTCTCGCAGCGGGAATCGTACCCGGGCCCTTGTAAAGCGGTGATCCTTTATACGTTACGCGGACGATTTTGGTTGCTTTGTTTGTTTGACTTTCGTTGTTATGCTACTGTATTTTCTAATCTTCAGTTATTAATATTTGAATCTAAAATGGATGTATAACAAAAGCACTATCGATTTGTAAAAGATAGTTGCGGAAGAATGCGTCTGTATTGCCTATTTTCGCACTCATAGTCCTTAATTGGCTACCGAAGATGCTCCTTACTATATTTATTGTAATAAAGATGTCTTCTATTAATACACACTAAGGAATTCCTTCCGTTTTTTTAATTATTGAGGAATAATTTCAATTACATAGATCGTACTATGAGAGAGTTCATTGTAATAAAATGTAGTTCATGTAAATATTGCCCATAAATTCGGTCATGTCCAATATTGCGGAGTTTAATTACGCCGCCCCAGGGGCCGTTGGTGCGACACGACCGCTTCACAACGGCGAAGCTTGTCGGCGAAACATGTCGGTATAGTCGTCGGCGAAATGTCGGAGTCTCGTATGCCGACATTGTCGTGCGATTACAGACAAGGCACAACGCACGGCTCGATTTTGTTAAAATTATACGTAACATTTTAAAATTTGTAGATACATAGACTTATCTAGGTGTTTCTTTTTCTTTTTTCTAGAAATTTCTACGTTCAGGTTAACTAAATACAGGCTAAATCGTTCGGTCTGCAGACGTATCATATTACATTTTAAAATTGTACGCTAATAAAATATTTTAAAAATTTTCTTTAAAGAGCATTTTTACTTTGTGAGAATTTTGAAAACGGACAGTATTTAACTTATATTTATAATCATATTATAAAACTAAAATATATTAACGTACGCCGTTAGAATAGTTACAATAAAGGCTTGTGTCGGCAAGAAATTGGTCAGACTGCGATATAAATACAGTTGGATGCCAGGTGGGCCGCGGCCGGTGCAGGGGTCACGACATATCTCTTGTTAACGACCATTTCACCAACATTACATTTAAACATACCCATATATTTTAAATTTATATCAAGGAATTCCAGGCGTCAAAAACAGATTTAATGGATTTTAATATTTTTTTTTTATTTTATTAAAACGCATCTGCGGTTCCTCTGGTATTGCTGATGTCCATGGGCGTCGTTGAACACCTCGGTGTTCCCGCTGCTCGTTTGCCCCCTTCTGTTATAAAAAAAATAAGCAAACTTCAAATAAATTCAAGCTTGATACCTCTACACATTTCTGAGAAAAGGGTTGTTGGCTGATGGACGGACAATAAAGTGATCTTACAAGGGTTCCGTATTTTTCTTTTCAGGTTACGGAATCCCAAAAATCTAACCATATTTAAAGTAAAAATTTTAAGTGATTATACATGTATTTTCAATTTGGAACGCAATTGTGTATTAGATTTCATCGTTATTTATTTAAGGGTATAGGCAACCAAGATAATAACTAAAGGGAAAGAAGGCTATTAAAACTATTTTAAAAGAAAAATCTTAGTTAATAAATAAAACTCGTAAAGGATTCTAAAATGCGAACACAATAATTAATACAATAAATAGTTTTGAAACAATCGAATGCAAAATGAGCACCTCATTGTGGTAGGTTTCATTTGGAGCCGCCATCGCCAGGGCCGAAGTCGGGCCGAATAAATTATACAGTCCGATAAGTCGCGATATAGAGCCCGGGAGGACATTTTAATAAATTTAAAATAACGATTATCGTTTGGCGGAGTCGTGATTTCGTTACCGGCCCGGCCGGGAATAAGTCGTCACGAGCTATTACTAAATTAATTAGGACCAAGCTTGGATTTAGATTGCGATGAAGATTATTTTCCCACACGACCTATGGATAGTTCCGAATTCAATTTTGTCGTCGTTCGTCTATTGTCGAATGTTGAATACTCGGCTATGTATTTGCGCGGGAAAAGTTTTGCTATATGTAATTGTGAAGAATTCTTTTTTATATCTTTGTTGTAAATGTGAATACGGACGAATTATTATTTAAATTATTAAAATATAATTTGACGAGTTTATTGTTCAGTTTTTTGTTTTACATTATTGGGTAATTAATATATTAGTTGCTATTATTTTTTTAATTATAAAATCTTGATATAAAATAAATTGATATTAAGACATTGTAAAAATTATAATTTAATACGTGTAATAATTATGACTATTCAGCAATTATGTCGTTTCTTGACAACGTTTTATTATATGTTATGTTATGTTTTAATCTGTGAAGAATTCAGGTTAAGGGAGTCGTTTGCGTCGTTTTACAGATATAAAGCAATAATATGTTACTCGTAGACTAATTACGGAACGAAAACGCATCTGTGACCTACATTTCAAGTACTGACTCCTATTTTAACGTAGAAACAACGAAATTAATCTATGTTTGAAATTAATATATAGAAGATTTCTTTATAATATTTAATTCTTCATTTTTGAGTATTATATTTTGAATTCTGTTTAATCGATCATCTCGTTAAAGGTAATATCGAGACTCGATGAGCAAAATTACTCGAAACGACGAAATGAATTTCGTGATTCTTACGCAAATGTAAAAATTAATATATTTTTTTATCCACAGATGGGAAATTCTGTTTTCAACGTTAAAATCGATTGTGTTTTATTTGGACAGATTAGTTTCGTGTTATCTGAACAAATATGCGTCTAAAGATATTTCGCGTTTAAAAGGCACTTCGCATATCCGTGTTAAAAGACGCCGTCGTAATTGGATTGGAATATTTGATAATTTTATAATTTGTAGTAAGCAATGTTGTGTTGATCATACAATAAACAATTTAACGATACATTTTTATTATTTTTCGGTATTCAAAAAGGGTCAAATGACTTACTTAAACTTAATAATAAGATAGTGGTATGAAATTAAAGATATTTTGGTTAACAAATAAAAATGAAAGCTCTCAAAAATTTTGATAACAGCTTTCAAAAGTTCCGCTATGGATCCTTTTAATAATAAAATTTACACTTAATGCCCCTGTGCAGAAATAACAATTAAATATTATGACCGATTCTCTGAACGTTTCTTATTATTTTTTTTGTTTTTGTTTGTCAATTTCGATAACTTTAAAAGATTTTTGCATTTTATCTTTAGTATATTGAATTAAATATTTTTCTGGTAGCATTAAATATTATATTATTAATATAATTAGCATTTACCATATTTTGGGATAATTGACGACTTTTTTGGCCGTTTTTACTCGTTCGATGAGGGAAAGTGCCTAATATGGCCACCAAAGTACTAGGGAATCATCGGGACTAGGATGTTCCTTTGGTAACTCTTTGATATCTACGACATCTAGCGGGGAATATACGAACTACAAATATAATGGTAGAACGAAAGATAAAAGAAAAGCGTACGAACATTGTAAATTTTAAGTAAAAATTAAAAAAAATCTAGTTTAATCGATTAAAAATATGCACGGAAAAAATTATGAATTTCAAATTTCGAATTCAGGACTATTTCTTGAAGTTTTCCTGCAAATATTGTCGGCAAATTGCAAATTATGATGCTTAACTAATTTGTGGTGTTCGTTAACACTAACTCCGATGTTTCTCGATTACTAGGAGTTCACAACAAGGTGATAGTAACTTCGTAACTCGTAACTTCGACCAATGTAAAGTGATCTAACCCCGCAGTGTTAAGTGCCATTTGAATATTAGAAGCCGTGCACTGCGGGTGGCAGAGGAGCTCAAGACTGATTGGACGGTCGGTGGGTGGGAAGCGTCTAGCGTGGCGACCCGCCTCCCAATCACGTAAACGCCTCTCTGTTATGCGCGCCTAGTACTTCGGTGCCAATACTGAATAGGGCGCGCGAAGCTTACCACCCTTAAAAAAATGTATTGAAACCAAAGATTTCTTTAAATCTCATTGGTCGTTATTTTGATTTTTTCAAAAAGTAATGCAATAAATATAACTGCAACATTAAATGCATTTCTGCGATGTAAGCAGATGTCATTTGAGGCACTGATTGGGAAGGGATAGGTAGAGAGGTCTATGACGGACGGACTGTCTACGTCGATACTAATCGGCGGATTCATCGTCTGACACTAGTTTGTTAGACGTCGGCAGATCCAAAGGATCCGAAGATCACGACTAGAATGTTCACTGAACTGGTTTTCGAGAAAACGCTCGTAAACATGCACGATTAAAGCGTTCTTGCTCGTTCAACGATTGTTTTTTCGGTAGTAGTCGACATTTTGACATTTGTACCAGGCAAACATAACGCTTTGAGGGTTCCCGCTGTCGTTGCTTCGGAGTATCGCGGTTATTTGATAGGAAATAATTGTTCTAGGAATTCAATTAAGTTTTTGTTCATTATTTACTACTTTGTTTTAATTAATTACCGCTTAACAAAGAGTTGAACATAATAATCGCGTGTTATCAACAAAATATTCAGTGTCTTTAAGTAACTGAGACATGATTCCGATACCTTAATAATTGCAAATGAATTAATCGACTTTGCCGCCGTATCTCCGGCAATAAAGTAAGCTGTAGATAAAAGATAAAGTTTTGCCTCGCGTCGCCTTTGCCTTTGCCGTATTACACTTGCAGATTGATCTAGTTATTATCCGCTTGTAATTAATGCAACTACACCCGCCGACTACCAATAAAATGGTACACACAACGTTTATAATATAATATAATTAAGAAGGATTACAATTAATATTAAGTCAGGAAAAGGAAAACCTCCTATGTTCTTCTGTGTATGTATTAAAAGAGATTATGAAAACAAATCAAGGGAATTCACGATGAGGTGTAAGTTACCTTAATCGTTTTATGACCCCAAACGCCGATAAAATAAATCGTCATACTTTATCTCGGCAATTAAACTCGATTACACAGTTTTCGACTGAAAATATTTACATATGTAAATGTTAATCGAGGAAATACGGTCACGCGTGGCCATTATACGACATCAGATGTTATCTGTTGAAGACGTCAGGAAAAAATGAAGCGAGCGCGGCCGCGGTCACCATAGCGATCGTCGATACCGGCGTTTCATCCAAATATCCGAACGCGACGAGCCAGCGGGACTCCATCCATAATGTATCGGCGTCGCCGCTCACATACATTATACATTAACGAGTAAGTTTTTATTAAATCGTGTCTCGGGAGCACCGCGGCGCGCTCCGTTTTTTGGTCAATTAAAAAAATCGTCGAAACGCTCACATTTCGGTGGGAAAGCTTGCATTTCGCCAACCTCGTCATGCAGTCCGAATGCGCGGGATGTTTTTGTGACCTCGAAGGAATCCCTGTTTTGATGGGAAACTGGATTTCTGATGCAGTTTTGGCGTTTTACAGATGCTTTTCGGAACGCCGGCGTTTTTGTGCGAAACCTTGATCGATAATTCAAGGTTGACAATTTTGGAGTAATAAAGTTAAATCTCTTTGGCGCCCACTTGTTTTGGTCAACTTGTCAAAATACCATAGACTAAATTGACTTTTACGAGGCGCCGTGTTGGACGCGCCCATCAACGTCAGTCTCGTGGCCGCCGCCCACGCGTGCAGTTGTGTTAGCCTGCCTGCTAACTTAGCGCAAGTCACAACTTTGTCACGTGCGCGCCCACGAGACGCCTACCGACGCATAACATTGCGAAAAAAACTGTATCTCACAGGTCCCATGATAACCTTGAAATTAAATGCCTTCGTTAAATTACACGTGGGCATTTGGAAATAATGATTTAGATTTAGAATAAGGCCTTTTATAATTAGTTTGTTGAGTTATTTTAGGTAGCTTCTATTACTACATGGAATGCAAGAAGCAAAGACAATTTGATGTTAGTTGAAGCTTTCTTGGCATAAATACCTAGTACCTAAATTTAAAAACGAACCGACAGAATATTTAGTTTCCAATGACAAGGAATTTCATTCACCACCTAATAAATGTACAATCATAAAAACCACATCATTAATACGTTCAGTAGACATTTTCAAAATAGATAATGAATCATTTGTAATTCCTGAGTCAGGATTTTAATTAAGCGATTTGTCACGTGCCGTAACAATTTACATTTGGCCGGAGTCCCGGAGCTCTGGTGCCGCTCGGGGGCTCGGAAACGACGCATTATTATCCTTTTAGGGCGAAGGCGGCATCTCTAAGAGGCGCTTGGCTTCCGAACCTTTTATTGGACCACCTGTGTTCCTTCGTTCCGACGTCTGAATCGTCCACTAAATAAGTTTAGCGAGAATATTTCCCGTCTTAATGCTATTTAGTGGCGTTGTTGTTAATTTGCATAGCTCCGAGACCGGTATTAGCATTTAACACGGGATGTCTTTCGATTCAGGGTGCATTCAATCGTATGTCAACGCTTGGAATTCTATCGCGGCGTTTCAGTTTTGCAATAGCTTCTGCATCGGTCGGAAACATTAACATGTAATCGCTCCTCGATTCCTCGGCTACACGTTGTCGGACATTGATATAAAAATGTCCTCTGGGCTACACAATTCACGGAACAGGTTCTAGGCAGGCGTGTCGCGTCGTGACGTGGCGTGGCTACGAATCGCATGTGAAATGTATTGACAAGTGGTCTTCCTCGATTCGTATCGGCGTGATGGTATCACCGGCGGCGCTTCAGTCGGCTCCCGCTGCCCTCTGTTCCCAACCTGCGCATTGTGCAGATCCAAGATAAAGCTTGTTTATTTAGCGCGAAAATTTATTCAACCACGAGACGCCGTTAAGTTTGTATTTATGATCGCATCAAAATGTTGATTTTTTCTTTTTTCTTTGTCTTGTTCAATTAACTAAATTATTTTTTTTGTTGGACAGTTAAACACATTAAAACAAATTGTGGAATGTTCTTATTGTACTTAACCTAAAATCCAACTTCTTTTACAAAATACGTTATAATTTTAGATAAAAATGTGATAATTGTCAGACTTGTTTTTTTATTTCTTTTAGCTTAATTGGATTGTTAGGCGATCGTTAGTTCAAGATTTGAAGGTTAAGTATAACCGTGAACTTCATAAATCAAACGGCAATTCAACGCCCACCAAATTATATGGCGCGTGGCAACATTCGAGAAATGGTAATAAGGTAGCAGGTAAACTTAATGGAAATCCGTCAAACTATACTATAAATTAAGGCCAATGCTGGCCATTCATAAATACATGTACTTAATTTATGAATGAAACAAGCAATGTACCTATAACAGGATAATTTTATACACCCATTGCAGATTATAATATCTGTCCATATAAAATTTGCATGTCCGTAAGCTTACATGGTGCGTCTATTCAAGTAGAGGCTATTGTCTGATCAAAAATAATCTGTATGTTGTCGCGTTATCTCTATTGTTTAATTAATCTGTCTTCTTCGTGGCCTTTGATTGCTTCCTTTGTTGGTCCATTAAGGATTGTTTAAGGCATATTAAGTGCCTCATGTCTGTAAGTCTAGGTTGTAGAATCCTGATGTGGTAGAGAAAGTTATCATTACCCGAATGTCAAGAGAGCTATCTTTCGTCTGTATTTATGAGCGTTTGTCAATACCGTTGTGACTTCTTGTAGCCTAAGCTTACTTACTTTGCTGGCGCAGAGAGCCAAAGTCGCCTTTCCTGCGCCTCCTCCTGCCAGTCCATCGCTAGTAGCTTAAACTGCTTGAATGATTTTTATAGTGAAGTGCCATTAAAATAATTCGGTTTTCAAAAAAACATTTGCAAATAAATTTGAATTGAGAAACAGTTATTGCATATTTTAGATATTCATTAACATGACGTACAGTTTGTATTTCTTTTAATTTATTTTTTTGTCAATACAAAATGCCATTGTTACAAACTCTATAAGGTAATACGATTTTAATTTTTAATTCAATTTATTGCAATGTTGACGTAGTGTCCGCTTATGCAAGCGATGTTCCGAATACAGATGCTTTACTGCGTCATTGTTTGTAATAACGCGATTCACGTGCGTTCAGAAACCACACGCTACCCGCAGAATTAACATATTGTACCGCTATTCAAGGAACCATTCGTTCGTAATCATTACCCCCTTTTTCAGTAATCAAGTTTTCGAACGCATCTTACGAACTCTCAAAACAAACACGGCGTGAATTTGATAGCCTTCATTTTTGCCGGCGTGTTATTTTAGACCTTATGGCATCGACGCAATATTTATATTAGTTTGTTTATAACGCGTTAAGTCAATTTGCTTTTTTGGTTGTCGTTTTTGTGTTGTTTAAATCGCGATTAAGTACCGGACTCCCTCTGATCGTTGCGGCCAAGATAATGTACTGTATACATGCGCTTTCCCTTTTCCATCATTACCGTCTCGGCGAGGGATTGGCAACCCTTGTGTAGATATATCTCAGATTTTTGATAATTTAATCGTTAATTTTTTTTAACTTGTTATATATTTTGACGTATCTGGAGCGGTGAACGTTATCGCGCGCGGTTTGCTCTCGAAATTAAAACGATGAAAAATCTTTGCTTTTAATGGCCTGCTTTACTGTAAATGTTCGACGGCTTAATTAACTGGAGTAAATATTTAAAAGAAAAAAATACAAACTTAATTATTTTTGAATGAAATAGTGGAAAATTGGACAGCATTTAAGTGATGAAATAAAAAAAAAACTTTCATACATATCTAAGTAATTCTCGAGTACGTTTTAAATTAACTTAAATTTGTTTCAAAACTTACTGGTCTTGATGAAATGAACGGTTGACACATCGAAACCAAACCAGATGCGTTAAGGGGTCAGCGCAATGCCCTACCCATTTGCACGGCATTGAGTAAAAGTCGACTGTGAGAGAATTGTATTTTTTTTGCAAAATCCCGTCCGCAGCGAAGTGGACTGGTCGACCTTTATGCAAATGGCATAAGAACATCCTCGCCTTACGGGCACTGACGTAAAATGTCGACGGCAACAAATAAAGGCACGTGGCCACGTGGCGCGCCGGAGACGGCCCGTTTAGACCTTTTACGATTAATCCAGTGTCGAGTCGAGAGCCAACAAATATGGCAACCTGATGTTTCATAACCTGTTTTTGGGGTTTCCTCGGATCCTGGTCGGATGTTTGTAAAACTACACGTGCTCGGATATTATTTATCGATTAGGTTACTTTGTAAGTGAATAACCAATCCTGTTTGTAACCCTGATGGGTCGGTCAGGGATTACGATTTAGCACGCATACGTCATTGGTACTTGATCTTTTCTTCTCTGGTTGATATAAACTCTCCCAGTCTGAGGCAAGAGTAAAACTAACTTTCGTAATGATTTGATATATTGTAAGGCATATTGATAGATGTTATTTTTATATAGAAACTATGTCTTTGTAGTTTTTTACTAATAGAACCTTTATATTGGTCTAGCTCTCGCCGACGGCTCCGTCAGCGCGGAATTAAAATAAAAAACTTAATTAGTAACCTATGTGTTCTTCCAGAGTATCTCTATGCCAAATTTCAGCGAAGTCTGGACCGACTGATGCAACCGTTCTGGAGATATCTACAAACATACGTCCATCTAAACGTTTGCATTTATAATATAAGTAAGATAATTAATGGCCGAATTCCGTGCATCAGAAGTTGTAGTCGTTTTACCATATTGTTTATATCTTTGCATATTTTCTAACATTTTTCTATCTCAGCACAATGCCATAAGATCAGGAAACCTTTACAATGTCATCAACTGTCTATCATTATGTCTGTAAATGGATATTCTGTGTACATTTACATATGTGTATAGAAACATTTAACTCAGAATAAAATAAATTACATTAATTAAAGTTGATTTATTTATTTAAAAACTGTTATGGTTAGATGTGTAAAAAGTGTTTATTCTAACACATATATGTGGAGGAAAAAAATACGTTTTATAGTATCGTTATTGTTCTTAGCTTGTTCATCATGAATAAACAGTCGCCTTTTTTAGATTTGTCATATAGTGATATTATCCCTAAGTGGCCACTTAACGACTTTGAGTATCATTAGAAAACCCTCAAATTTGCCGGCAACGCATCTGCGGCTCCCCTGGTACTGCTGATGTCCATGGGCGTCGTTGAACACCTCGGTGTTTCCGCTGCTCGTTTGCCTCCTTCTGTTATAAAAAAAAATGTTAAATTGTATAGACGGGGCTGTTGCCAATTTTGCTTGTTAATCTTAGTAAACTTACTAATATTATAACTGCGAATGTTTTGATGGATGGATGTTTGGAGACCGGCAGTATGGATCTTGTTTAAATTTGTTATAGATATAGAACATAGTCTAAAAGAACACATAGGTTACTTATTATTTTTTTTATTCCGCGCGGATGGAGTCGTGGTCGATAGTCAGTATACTATTAATTCATTGAAAAACGTAAGAAGTATATTTTTGAAATTTTAATGTGGCAATTACTCGATGTATTGTCATTATTTTCATTTAAATCACAATATTATTACAATGGGTTCTTCGTAGGATGCATCATTAAAGTGAACTCCAATATTGTGGGCTTTTGCATGCCTCATTATCATAGAAATGGTTGTTGAGACTTGACATCGTAGTGAGCTAGTGAAAGTGCAAGACATTTTTTGTTACTGCATTAATCTTATTTATTAAGTTATTTTAAATCAGTTTTATCATCTAAATTTGCTTTTTTTTCGTTCTTTTTGTAGTAATGTGTTGTGAAGTTAAATCTTTTTACTGTAAGTTTCTGAGAACAATCTTTGTATATAATATATCGTCATTCCTGTCATTGCCTTTTAGAAGACACAGGTAACGATACGTTTTAGCGGGGATTTTGGTTTTAGAAACTCGCAGTTAGAGCGTCAATATTTCTAATACGAACAATAAAGTCCTTTCTTTGAATATTAGATTTAAGACATTTTTATCTTTGCCGTATTGTAATATAAATATATTAAAAATTTTCTAGTATCCGGAAAGAAAACGCGTCAATCTATCAAAGTCTGTTTAGCATATTCACTGAAGTTTATAAATTGCAAAGAGCGATTACCACAACTTGGTCCTTGATATTAGCTTCAGTTTACCTTTCACAGCTCCTCGATTATAATTACTGTTATCAACTTGTTACTAATGTGTGGTCAATAATTGTTCCCAGTCTGCTGGTTCTACCGTACAATTCCATTGCCGTGGTACCTGCATTTAGCACATATTATAATCCATTTCATAGTCTATGAATACTTACAGTCGAATCCTAACGTTAAGTGAAGTTTGTAGTACAAGAGACCGTAAGAGATCGACCTTTATCCATGTAATAACCAGATGAGACATATTTTTTTTTATTAAATGTTAATGATTAACAAATTGAAGCGTCAGTAGCTCAGTGGTCAAGCACTTGACTTGCAATCTGCAGGTCCTGGGTCCATGTACCAATGTGTTTTCGATTTCCGATTTACATATGTATACATTTATCCGACGTTCTTACGGTGAAGGAAAACACACTGGCTCTTGAACTATTACCGAATTTTATGTTTCCCCAGTTTAACATTTTATCAATTTCGTCATCTGTTGGTTTGCTCTAGCAATTTGAAACTGATATTATCTGGTTTTTATTGCACATGCGTTATTCTAGGTCAAGTTGATTTATAAATACTTTCTCTGTTGGATTTGTGTTTGTGCTGTCCATTTGAACTGACGTGTTTTAGTGGTGTTTCTTACATTGTTATAATGTCTTCTTTAATTAAGTAATCTTTAATAATCCAGTTTGGATTGTCAAAATTTCACATCGGTAGTTTACTTATTTGAGAGAAATTGTGTTATGTTTTGCATCGGCATGCTAGAATAAATTCCTGTAATTTTTGGATGACTTATTTTAAGAAATTATAAGTTGTATTCAGGTTACACATAAATTACAATGATTATTATTTGATTACTTGTTCTTTATGTCTTATTTTGAAGATAAAGTACGAAAGGGGAATTTAATACGGTAGCGGCGAAAACGTCAACCAATTAAATTAAAAAGTAATAAACACCGATTGCGGCTCCGAGACGCAGAAATGTCGGAGAGAATCTGCGCAAATTCGTAATATCGCGTTATTATTGGCCGTTGATTGCGAATTTGGGCGTTTTTTGATTTCGCGTTTCCGCGAAACGAATGTCTGCCGAGGTCCGTCGCCGTCCACTGCGTCGGGCTGATTTTAACCAGACCGGCTTGCAATTAAGGACTGTTTGCCGGACATTAATTTTTGGCAATAAAGGGGGGGCACGCGTGATATGCGCGGTGCGCATGCGCCACGGATGCACCGTGGGAAGCGCGGCCGCTTTGTGTCCCATTGTGACCGCAATTAGCTCAGTTTTTTATTGTTAATTTGGCAACTCGCACTCAAAGGAGAAATGTCACATCACTTAGTGCGTTGGCCCAAATGTTTGCTGTTTATTTGTGACTTACGCACCACAACTTATTTTACTGGGACGGTTATGTTTTTTCCCGGCGCGAGCGCCTCTCGGCCGCATCTCGGGGACAAATTATTATACAACAATTCGCCATCAAATGTTTATTTTTTGCGAATCATAAGCGGTCGTTCACGTGTGAACAGCTTGAGTGGCATTTTTCATCGTCAGTGCTCGCTTCGAATTTCTTTTTCGACTTGCTCCTTTTCTTTATGAGTGATTATTTCGACGTCGGCGATCTGATGATTTCGCTTGAAATTTATCAGTTTTGAGTAATCTGTCAGTGGTAATATTAGCTTTTTTGTTCTGGAAATCGGATTAATTTCACACAGGTTTGAAAAAAAAAACTATTTAATATTAATTAGCATTTGAATGTAACACATTGCAAAATATTTTGTTTAATTTTTCTTAGTTATACGTTAGCTTTAGTAACATAAGTATATATTAAGTATTCGCGTCGGTCTGAAGGCTTTATGTCCGTAGCGATGTTTATCAGTTTTATTGAGCTATTAGTTACCGTGCTGTCGGGTTTACTATACCAGTATTATGGAACATGTTTACATCATATAGATATATGACATTTATACACCTAAAATACTTAGATATACTAACTAGTGTTTTAGCACCTTAATTGACCTTTTATACCTGCTCGAAAACTAAGCAGAGTAGACGAAAATCGGCCGTTTCTAGTGGGTTAGACAAAGTGCATTCCCTATGAAGCGATTCTATAACAAATCTTAAAAATGTATAGAACTGACAATAACTTTGGATAAGTCAAGTGATCGCGCGTCAGTTCCATACAATTTTGAAGTTCGCTATCGAATCGTTTCGTAGCGAATGCATTTTATCTGACCCCTCTGAATCCTGTCGCCTAAGATGTCGAGAAATTTGAACCCATACCTGATAATTTCAACTTTTGCGAGTGTGGTTTACACTTGACAACAAGGTCGACGATAAAAGGTGTTAATGCTAATAAAAAACGTATTGGACGAAAAAGAAATAAATAAATAAATCTGTAATTTATGATTTATTTTTAATATTCGACGTTTAATTGCCAGTTATCTTTAAAAGATTGCTCGAAAAGTTTTCACATACGAAAAAATAAAATAAAAAGAATTAAAGAACGTAGTAGTCTTGTTCGATTTCATATCGTTAATTTTCGAGGCGCCCAAGGGAAACTGGTTGTGTGAGTCATCGCGGGCTTCGACCAACATTTGTCAAACCGGCCAACGTTTGATCCATTGTTGGGCTGAGTTTACTAAAGCGTGTTTTACCGCTACCGTTTGTAATATTCAATTTAATCGACGATCAATATTTTATTGTTGGCAACAGATTATTTGTACTCAAATTTACGGACATTTAAACAAGTTCTTTCATGTTTTTCTTATTAAATCATAATAATAAAGATATATTAAAGAATATCGCCTGTTTTCGTAGACATGAGTTTACTTAATTGCACCTTAAATATTAGTTATTATTCAGGAAAAATCCAGCCTAAAGAACTTTTAAAAATGAATGGATGTTTGTCATCACGTATCTCTAGAACGGAATCGGATCTCGGTAAAATTTGACATAGATGTAGAACATAGTCTGGAAGAACACATAAGCTATTAATTACGTTTAAATTATGTGGGGACGGAATCGCTGACAAAATCTGCTACAAGGAATAAAGTATACTATTGCCGATTTTTTTTATTATGTTTGATCTGTACATATTACGAGGATAATACTTTTTTTTTCTTTTTATTCGGCTCTTAGTTTCTCGGTCAGCTGTTCGAATAAAATGGGATTTGTTTTAAGCAACAAGCAAATTAATATCATTGACATATCCAGATTGTCAATCTTAACACGTCTCGTCCAGATTTTAAATTTACAAGTTGCACTCAATACAACAATCTCTCGATTTAACTGGATCATTATTCGCAATCTTTTTTTAAATCGATAACTGACAGCGAATCGATTGCAAGAATTATCGATTATTGATTAGTTGCAAATGAAATTGATTTTTATAGTTTGCGACTACACAGTACGGCTCCATAGTAGAGACATGTGAGACATCCATCTCTTTCATTATTTTAGACAAAACAGAGACAAAGGTATGTACTATTAGAAATGTCACAGCAGTGGAACTCTGCGTTTAAACAAAAACAGGTTGCTTTATTAAGCTATACCATGTAATTAGTAGGTTAAATCCACAGTAGTACTATTAAATGCCGAATTGTAACCTACATTTGTAATATCAGTATTTATTTGGTGACAGGTGATGTTAAGTTGATGACAAGTTATATATATCAAGTGACAAGTAAGCTTACTTGTCACAACGTAGGTCAGTTTCTAAGACAAATTCCTACGTAGGATTACGGTCGTATAAGCCTTGAAATATAAGGTGTTAGTTCTAGTTATAATCTTGTTAGCGTAATTATATTAATTAAAGTAGTTTAAGTCACTGGATTAAAAGCGATAAGATTACGTAAAACAGTTTATTTTGCTACTAATATAAAAAAATAGCTGGCAAGAGCTGGATGAGAGTGGTCGAGGATCGTGCTCAGTGGCGTGCCATCGGAGTGGCCTATGTCCAGCAGTGGACGAATATAGGCTGATGATAATGATTATGATGATAAAATAAATATAATTAATATTGTTTAAACTTTCTACTAATTGATTTATCACCAATCGACTTAACTCCAAGTTAAAATTCAATTTCAATTTTTTTATTGTTAAGAAAACTATTTCATTGGTTAAACTATAGTTTTATGGCTAACTTTACTTATATTTGGACTTTTAACTTGGTAAGTTTAAAAGTAATATAACAATTTTTGCTGATTACTTTTCACAGGAGTTTTTTTTTAATAAGGTCTCGTTAAGATAAATAAGAGACGTCGAAAATATCTGATGTCCGAAAGTGGACAAGTATTTATATAATTACACTCTTATGTCGCCGGATGGATTTTGGTGCAGGGGGGGTGTTGGGGTTGCAGGGGAGGGGATGGACTTGAAGATATGACGACAGACGCCAGCGGGCTTTTATTGACTTAAATGCTATCACAATATACGAGATAATTGCTGCAATAAAACAAAAATATCATGTTTTAATGATTGTTAAGTCGCGCAATAAAAGCTACCGTTTTTCGTTCTTTAGTTTGAGTTTTAAGTTACTTATATTAATGTTCACAATAATATTTAACTACTGGTTTGACCGGCTTTTACTTAGTAATTTATTACTCCATTGACGGATTATAATAATCAACATCAGCTCACTATACGTCCCCACTGAGGGACTCTGAGCCTACTCTAAGTTAGGGGTGATAAGGCCATATTCAACCACGCTAGCTCACTGCTTGTAGGTTGACTTCACACATATCTTTGAATTTCTTCTTAGATATGTGCAGGCATCGCGATGTTTTCCTTCACCGTGAGATCGTCGGATTATAATAATTAATTTTATTTTTAAGCTTCGTACACTATAATGTTTGTTGCATTACAATAGAAATGCGGTGAGGTTCTGGTAAACTTGATTTTTTTTAATAATAAAGTTTTATTGTACATTTAACACATCTGGTTCGTTATAACCTTTACTAGGTCTCCCTGTATTAAAGCCAATGACTTCCTATAAGTTACATTGCGTATGTATATGTATAAAAGTTGAGCAATAATTTAATAATCTAAAGAGAACAAACAATAGTAGCTATAAATTATATAATATATAAAAGAATTTTCACGTATTGTAATATAACGTTTTAAAAGTTAGATGTTAAAAGTTTGAGAAGCTTCGGTTCTATATTCAATTGCTTCTGTACTCATACAACACTCGATACAAATTAACACGTTCTTGAGGCTTCTTAACTTGATGTACATTTCCGATCAGCGTTTCCAATCGAAATGACGTAAGCGACGCCCCCACGGCACATCAAAGTGTACTCTACTCCCAATCGATACGTGTGTAATTTCTGACACGTGTCGACACCTTCACGCTACTCATTCATAACCTTTAACTATATTAATTCAACCGTTACAGCCGTTGATAATGACTTAATATAAGATGCCATATCCATGCCACAGACTATGTCACGCAGCAGAACCATTTGCCGAAATTTTAATTAAATTTGAAAATTATATCATCGATGGGTCTTGGAATTCCGTGTGAAATTTCACCCAAGTGTCGTTAATCATATTAACAACAAAGCTCATTAAGGGTGCATTTGTAATCATCAGTTTCGACACCAACTTAATTGCAATAGCATTGTGAAACTTGTGCCAGATATGAATAAAGAATATTTTGCAATGACCCAGATGAACTGGAGTCGGTGTTGAGGGGAACACAGTTGCTAATTAGTACCTTATCATCAATCTTATTGATCGACGAAACGGGCTAGGAGGGTGTGATGTAGCAAGTGAAATGCGACCTTGTGATAAAAGTACTTAAGTTACAAATCAATTAGCAGAAAATCAATTAACAGAAACAGAATTTCATACGACAAACACTTGATGGTTTTACAAGAGTTTTTGCACTTTTAATTTATTACTTTTGTAAGATCTCAAGCAAGTAACAAGTTTAACGAGCATTTAGCCTATGAACTGTAAATTAATAACGAACAAGGATGTTTAATTATGCTTATCTTAAAAGTAAATATGAAATTACTAGCTGTCGCTCCCGACACCGTCTGCGAGCAATTAAAAATAACATATTAGCCTATGTGTTCTTCCAGACTATGTTTTAAATCAATGCCAAACAAACATCCATCCATCTATCTAGACATTGTCTTTATAATATTATAGTAAGATAAGATAAACAATTTATTTGTTTTTCGGCACAACTACACCTTTGAAATATTTTCAATGGTGGTTAAGTACTAATAAACTTTATGAACGCTAACTTGTTACTACATAAGAATCTTGCTAAGTTTAATTTAAAACACGCTAAATTCAAAACAAATTAGGCATATACCTTTAGCGTAATGTCTATATAAGATTGTATGCACAAATAAATAATTCAAGTTTACATAAAAGGTATCAATTTATTGTGTATTGACCTATTGAATATTTATGAATAAGAACTTTTTAAATCTATGAATGAACGTTTCTAATATTTATAAGTCGTGGAACTGCGTAATAGAAAAACCAACTTAAATATAATTGACTATGATAAAATCCGATTGGTTATTTTTTTATCTCTATGCAATTCTTGTTTGTCTATGATTGATTGATCGGTCGACATTTGGAACAGTCGGTGTTACCCTTAATAAGATTAAGGTTGTGGTTTGGATCATTATTGCTATTATCGGAACAATCTTTGACCTTTATAGTTTGTGAATGGGGCGTTGTAATTGAAGGAATGATCGTTCATTGATAAATATTACGATCTAGTATCAAGTTTGTCAGAGTCCATTGAAGGGAACTTGGATAAGAACTTAGTATTGAGTTTGTTGTTGTTCAGATCTCTTTTTACTAGATTTACTTATTATTTTAGTTTTGGTTTTTGGTTAAGAATTCAAAGGACTTAAAGTAATGATAAAATTTGTTTAACCCTTATGTTCATTTTGTATAGTATACCATACATACAACTTTATAAAAATATACGATCACTATAAAATAATTTTTAACTTTGTTTTTTTTGCTTTTCTTCAAAAAAGAAATCTTGCCACATAAAGGGTTAATTTGAATTAATTTATTTTACACATCTTACTAATATTATAAATGAAAACGTTTAGATGGATCGATGGTTGCTTGTTAGGTGTCCCCAGGACAGCTGCATAGATCTGATATTGCACAGATGTTGAACATAGTCTGGAAGAACGCATAGGCTAATTAAGTTTTTTATACTTCCGCACGGACGGCTTCGCGGAAACTTGAAATCTTTAGTTAGTAAATTGATTATAGTTATAGGTAGATGAATAACCAGCGTGTTTGCTTATTGTTATACTTATCGTAAAATCATATAAATTATATTAAAATAAGAATCCAGGAAGTTCATATGTGAACATAGTTTACTTGCTACTAGTTATGTAACTAAGCAAATTTATTTTACGGATACGCGTAATATCACGTCTAAAGCTCCGAAGACTTTCACACCTACGTACTTATTGCCTACGTGGTAAGGTTTACATTCATTTAACCATAATTTGTATGTCAAACATCGAGGTAGCCGCAAATTCGTCAATTGCCCGTTGCACAGTTTGTCGCCGGATCGTTCGTATTTTTATAAAGTTTGAGTTGACTTTTCAATGTTTAACGAATACATGTAAATTGGTTTAAATTGTGTAGGTGGCGCTTGTGGGTGTGATAATGCGCGGGGCACACACGGACTCTACCCGTGAGACTGTCGCTCCCAAACAGTTCAGTTTGCTTACGAATTAAGGGGCGTGGGAGAGGTGAAAGGTTGCAAGGGCTCTTTTCGACCCAAATGTAATTTCCTGCATTGCTTTCTTTTCACACTCCTGTTTTTAAATGTCTTGTTTATACTATACGGTATCTTCAAAGCTTTGAACTCGTTCTCTGTCGAGTTATCTTTGTCGTTTATTAAATGGTTACACCTTTGACGAAATATGATTAGATCTTAAATGTGAGAAAAAAAACTTCCTTCAAAATGTAGACAAGTCTGAGCTATATGCTAATTGTCGACGGAAACTTGTTTATTTAGGTCAAATGAATGCCCGCTAAATCTTAGAATTCAACATTACATCATTGATTTATTATTGTGTATTGTAACATGGAATTAATATAATAATGGCCTTTCAGACATTAATAATTTTACAGCTCTCAGTACATGTTCGAATCTGAATATTATTACATTGAAAAACCACACAAAAAGCTATTTCGTGTTATAGTTTTATTTATGATGATATGAGAGTAGGTACATTATGTATCAGGGAATCTTTGTACCTAATATTATCTACACATATATTGTAAACAGGAAAGATTTGATTGTTTGTTTGCATTAATTAGGCTCCGAAACTATTGAACCGATTTAAAAATTCTTTCACTACTGGAAAGCTATAGGCTATTTATTTTAAGTTTCGGTCAACAGCTTGTGAAATATAAATAACAATTGTGTTATTATTTACAGGCATACGAGCTGTCCACGCTGACGGGCACCCAGGTGATGCTGTTAGTTGCTTCCGAGACTGGGCACGTGTACACTTTCGCAACGCGCAAGCTGCAACCAATGATCACGTCAGACTCGGGCAAACGGCTGATACAAACGTGCCTCAACTCTCCCGACCCACCCACCACTAGCGAACAGCGCATGGCAGCCACCGGCTTCGAGGAGACGGAGCTCACCTACAACGTGGTTGACGAGGACATGAAGGTGAGGCAACTGGCGTACGCCGGCTCCGCGCAGTACCCCCTAGAACACCACGGGCACCCTGGCCTTGCGCCTTCGCCGCTGCAGCAATACCACCAGCACGCGCCATGTCCCTCGCCCCTCCCGCTCGGCTCCCTCGGACAGCCATATTCTCACCCACATCTATCTCATCCCCACATGTCTCATCACCCGCAGCGGTAGTTCTCTATAACAGTTAAGAAAATATAAACAAATGCAAACAATAAAGTATTTTGTTAACTATATTTGTAAATAGCTGACAGATAGAATGTAATTACTTAATTTATGTCTTTGTCGGTTCGTCGAGCGTTTGACTTGGATCCATTAACAACTGTTTTTTTTACTGAGACAATCACTTCGTTTGGCGAAATTCACGTATCAGCATCTCATAGATGATATCGTTATTTAAAAATGGAGAATAAAGTTATTCAAATTTTATTTTATAATGAAGGCAAACCGGTCTCTGGGTTTGGAATGACTCGGAAGTGGGAGCGGTCTTGTCCCGCTCTTATGATGAATGAATCTGCCATTCATTCCGATTAATGATGGTCAAGTGTAATAGAAATACTTTGTTAATTTTTTTAATGTAAGGAAGCTTCAGGAAGCTTCCACTTATGCCGTGATTTTTGTGAAATTACTATAATTAGTAGTAACTAAATATACGGCAGCTATTTTTTATATATTTTTGTCATTTGAAACTAGGCTTTTATGACAAGCGTGAATCTCAGTTTAGTGTTAACGTGACAACTATAATAAGTAAATATGAATTTTAGTCGAACGTTTAAAATTAGCAAAATGGATTAGGATAATAAAATTTTATTTTAAAAATATATAATCGTACGTTTAAATAAATAAGAAATTGAACTCCTATCAATAGGCCGTTCATGGCGCCTTTAATAATGCAAAGAGAGAAAAACTCGCTAACAAAGTAGCAGGTGCTTGGAACTAGAGACAGTTTCCAATTACCGCAGTCGACCGCCGCCCGTGGCTGCTGTGATCCGGATTATCAACTGACTTAATTGAAAAATTGCTTTCGGTGGCCGCTGCCCTGCATTGAGATTCTTACACCTTGTCAAACTTGACAGCTACCTTTCTAAGACGGTAAACAAAAAAAGTACAGTAACGTTACATTTATGTTCATTATATCTGTTGTGTAGACGGTAAATAATCAATGAATACATGGATATCATTCTGTTACAATCGCTTTGCGGATAAATTCAATCATTGCCAAACATCCGCATGTCATTTATCAATAAGACCAGCCAAAGTCTTAATTGATCGATTAAAGCAAAGCTAATCAACTGCTATTTATTCATTGATTTGTACCGCAGTGGCCACTGTTACTCCCATCGCAACGAATACGCACATCGATTAATCCTTCGCTCTTCATTTGCATATCGATTTAATCGGATCCCATTGAGCGCCCACTGCGCTCGCCCCCGACCTCCGACATAGCTCTACACGCACTAACGTTGAAATCGATCGACAGAATCGATGTTTGCCTTCTATCGATTCAGATCTTTCGATTAAAAGTGTTAGTATAGACACCGTTATTGTTCACTTGTCACCGATAACACTATTCCGATTGAAATATTCAAAGTATAATTATGATTACGAGTGATAAAGGCATCTCGCGGCTGCTCTCAGGCGCCCGCTGCATTCTACGGCGACGGTTCTGTTTACATTTTTATAGCGTCCGGTCGTGTGACATACCGGTCGCGCTCCAGTTTCTCCGGATCGAGCGCCGGCGCTTTTCTCCGCTTCCCAGGGAACCGTTTCACCCGTCAACGGAGCCCAGTCATACACATAAATATGATTCTTTTAGTATTCGTCGCGCGTTACTCTCGCGGCTGTTTCGTGAATACGATCGGCTCTGATGCGGCGCGTTGACGCAATCCTATCGTAGGATGCAGATGTTCTCGTGCATGAATTAACGATATAAATATGGAATTCGGTCAGTGCCCTCGCCGCGAACGGATCTCCTAATCTCGAGTTCGCCGTCTGCGCGTTTCGTAATATCGCAAAAGCGCGTTTTCGCTTTCGACGCTCGCATTTCTTCTGTGGATTCCACCGCGGATACCTCGTTTCTATTTCAAAGCACGTTCTCTGTTCTTTATTTGTAAAAAAACCTCAGTCGCTACTATAGAAGTTATCGACACGAGTTGTAAATTCTTGGTGTTTTTCAACTGTGGTCGGTCCCGAGGCGCTGTCGCTGTCGGTGACTCACCGTCGCATAACGTATTCGTCGCGGGCGCGCGTCTATGCCATACGTCGGCCTGTAATCGCTCGTTAGTCTCGCGCCTCCCTTTATTAACTTATCAGTACTATTGTTTTGATAAACGCTGCGTGCAATTTGTGTTGAGTCATCGTTATTGTGCGGCCGATGCGCCTTACATAATCGTCCGCGTGTAAGCCGATCCGCCGGCCCCCATCAGACCCGGCCGTTAGCCAACAATAAGGCTAATTTGACTAATAGGTGCGTCGTAATCATCACCGCGTGTGGTTCAAGGATTAAATACAACATCATACACATCTCGCCACTCCTATTGTTCTTGATTTTTTGTTTAACTAATTTGAAATCTTATAATCTGAATGTTAAGTTGTATTATTTGAATAGGTATCATTCAATATTGATATTGAAACATTTGCTTCGCTGCTGAGATTTTGGGTTACATATCTAGCGTTGTCGTAACTTATGAAATTCAGATGTGTGTCCATTTGTACGTTACACTCATTTGGCACGCGCGTGTGTTTTAACGACAGCACGGCGCCGCACCACGCCGCGTCTCTAATTATATGGGCCGGAGTGTTCGCCGCTCGCCGCACCCCTCACGCCGTCCTCTCGCACCGTTAATTCATTATTCGTAAATGCACCGCCGGTTCGATTTTTAAAAGAAATCGCTTAACGTTTGCAAAATTCTTATAAAATGCACGCCTCGGCGGCCCTGTAATTAACGCACCGATCGACCACCCATGGGAGATGAATGGCCCACCGTTAATCCGCCAAAGCAATAATCGCATGTCGCCGGACAACAAATGAAGAGATTCATCCCGCGCCGAGGTGATCGTACGACGACCATGTAGATTCCGATTCGTTCCTTATTAAAAACCGATAAAGAATAAATCGCCTCGGGTTGTGATGGTATCCCCTTGAGGGTAGGACGGTCTTAATTTAGTGAAATTCCCGCAGGAGCAACGACCGCTTCGTGAGTTCGTTTCGCGCTGTCGTTTAAGTAATGGGTCCTCGGTATCGGTTGGGATCTTCGCGAATCGATACACGATAATTTTACCATTACGTAACTTGACCGTGACTTAATTCACGATAGAGATCGCCGTGCACCGCCTAATGTGGATGTTCTGTAGAACTAATGGTCTAGCAATATGTCTGAATATAACTATGAGCCAAAAACAACATGTGCATACTTCAGGTATTCTCCAAAACAGTAAATTGTAATAGAATAATTACGACTAGTAGTACCAACAATTTTATTGAAGTGTACAAAACTTCGCGCTCCAAATTAGACAATTAGAGTAAACCGCACGTCTCTCGAAGGCACAACGCAGTCCGTAGAATATTATTTTAGGAGTAGCGTCCACCCCGCACGCGGCCGCGCTGTTGCATAATTCAGACCCCGCCGTTTGCATTCCGATACTTGATATGTGCTCTCACATGTATTTATGGACAGGATTTTGTGTCTCCGTAATGTTTGCCGAATAAATAAATTGCGTTTGATGCATAAATACAATGGCCGCGGCTCCTCTCGTTATATCCCGGGCCGCCTTGTCACCGCTTGAGATATTTCGCGGTCCAAAGGCCACTATATTGTTGCCTTCGTTAGCAGGCCGTATTGTTTACGCTTACAAATTGGCTACTGTTCTGACCCGGCTGATACACGACCTGTGCTCTTCACTAAACTACAATTACACTCACACCGAGATTGATTCGTGCCGTTCAATATAAAGTGTTGTTACAAATTTATTTATCTTTATAAACTAACACAACGCCTTATTACATGTTTAGTAAACTTATTTTAGTTGAATTGTTATTATAAAATGCACACAAAGTAAATTAACTCAGTGCTGTTAACCTAAACAGTATATTTGGTTATGTAATCAGGTAGATAGGAATCGTGGAAATGGCGCCAAGTAATCCTAAATCCCTACAACATTATCTAGCGTTAACACAATTCCACTCACATCTCTTACGGTGATCGTAATGATTGGCGGCCGACCTCATCTGTATGCACGACACGTGCTAGTGTTAGAACGCATTGTAGCTGACACACTCTATCCTTTACTTTCCAGAAACTTCTATTTAGACCCCGTCATAAGAGTTGTCTAAAAGTCAGCTCCGAGTTGACCACGCGACGTAATCCACATAGATTAACAAACCGACCGCCGTCTGCCTGTTTAGTTATGTATGCGCGCTTGTTGGTACGATCTCGTTTACTGGACTGACTCGGGACGCGTCTCATCCATTATAGATTTAGTCTGTGTCTGAGCGTCCAGGGGATATGGACGTGGTCGTCGCAAGTGTCATTTCGATAATTGGAAGGGCCGATTATATTTCTTCGCCAACATCTGCGATAGATTGCTCGATTGGCAGACGCTTGCGTCACACGGCGCAAGAATCAATCCGGGCCCCAATTAAGAGCCTCTAGTAATTGCGTTCCGAAGCCGAGTAAATAATTGCGATAGTCGTATCATTACTTCTATTAATTGAGCTCATTCACCGATAGGATGCTGTGAGTCAATCGAATGCTCCTCTAAAACCATTTTATCGATACCACGACTATTCGAGTGGTTTCATCGCGTAGTTACAGTTGATTTCTAGTCCAAGTTAAAATCCTAATATTTTATTTTTTATTTGCTCGGTTCACTTCGAATATTTGATATCTATTCGCATATTCAATTGCAGAAAAAGTAATACCTTTCAAAGTTTACTATGATTTATTGGAATTCATCAATTTGATTTTTGTATTGACGGTTTGGACGGGTCGCGAGTCGCGAGTGGCGACGCGTGCCACAAATTGATTCGGCGAACACAAGGCGGCCCACTTCCTAAAACTAGACTGGGAGACGCAGATGGTTAAAATTAGTCCCGGCCGGGAATAGCGTGAACTGGCCGCCGCGTCACCGCCCGTTCGCCTAGCATATTGTGTTACACCACACGATCAAAGATACCTTTTATACTGCCTATTCCGTCATCACTGACACATATTGCT
This sequence comes from Papilio xuthus, assembly GCF_000836235.2. Classification (NCBI taxonomy): domain Eukaryota; kingdom Metazoa; phylum Arthropoda; class Insecta; order Lepidoptera; family Papilionidae; genus Papilio; species Papilio xuthus. The sequence continues at coordinate 6,772,886 of NW_013531716.1, forward strand.
TAATATCATAAACTAAATAACACTACTTTAAGTCTGTAGTCCAAAGTAGGCCCTTAACAATATCTCAATAGAAAAGTACTTACGATTGAATTCATTGCTTTCTTACCTTATCAGTAGTTGCAATGTTTGTTTTTTAACCTGAATTCCATTTGTTTACTCTTTTAATGTATGTTTTAGTCTAATAAATATATATTTAAAATAAAACTTCCTTGAGCGTGATGTTAGTAACAACAAATGTAATCCTATTTAACTTGGTGTTTATCCGGTTTGGGTAAATTATAATGACTAAATGCAGACGGATACTTTTAATAGAATGTTTTACTTTGGTTTGCTATTTATATAATAGTTGAATGATACAGTTTTATATTATTAGGAGAAAATGCTTACTTGAGCATTTAGAATGAGGTGAATACATAATAGTTGAAAACATACTTTGGCTAGAATTAGAAACTCACATCAAATGCTTGCAACCCGCTGCGAATTTAATCGTTCGTAAAATTTCAAAAGGGAAAAGAGACAAAAACAATAAGCATTATTTCTCAACCGAGTGCTCGCGACTGCGTCGTTTCTTTTCATCGACGACGTGATGGTCAATTTTTAAAATTATTGTTCACAATGCAAACAATGTTTTCTTCTGTCATCGAGTGAACATACAAGTTATCGGTCATCCTTTTGTATCGGATCTCGGCCGTCTGGGACGCGTCATCTTCGCTCGTTTTTGTTTCATCTCCGCTTTGCTTCGGCGGCTTGAGTATTGCATGGTACTAGGCTAGGATTGGATATTGTTCGTGTTGAGAACGACACGGTTTTGTCGGAGCTAGCGTCCCGGTTTCGAGGTGACCGTTAACGCGTGGGAAACGGTCGGGCCGGTCCATAGTCGGTGAGACTTTGTTAAGCGGATTGTCCACTGTGGTGTAGATAGGACGATAGGCTCGGGCCTGCCGCGGTGACAGCTACGTGGGAACAGCTAAGCTTGCAACCCAATTGGCCGAGTGTTAAGTTTTACGCTTATTGCCCCTTATTATTTGCATTAAAGACTACTATAGAAGCCCTGTACTCTATCTTATTTGAATTTCGTACATATTAAAGTAATTAAGAGTGTATTGTGTCGTCGCACGATTGCTTCTTTTTAATTTAACATTATAATAATTATTATCATCATTAGATATCGTGAACCGTCATAAAGTTGATGCTTTGCTGTTTTTTCATTCAGTAAACTACATGTGCCAATAATGTCATTTATTTGAATTTAGCATACGTATTATGTATGTATGTATTACAAAAATTGTACGCTATACAAATTTATATAAATAATGAGGTCAAAATAGTACACTTGTTAAGGCGTGAGAATTCTCCAGTCACATTTATGGTTGTCGATGCGATTTTGCTCGTTTCTATTCTATCGCAAGGTCTCACTAATACATTCTGCGCGCGTGTCCGCAACTACGTAGCCTATTCAGCCTCTCAAAACATATCCTCGGTCTCTGTGTCCATCCATCATAAGTTTTTTAACCATTGACTGCTCAAATCGAGTCAAACGCAAACAATGAGCTTTCAAATGCTAATCCGTGGTACGTGCCACGAATTAGTTCCGTAGCGTTTGTACGTGGGAAATATAAAGTTGTTGCAGTAGTTTTTGGTAATATAAAATTTAAACTTCACGTAATTTATTTTCGCATGGTAGAAGAAATATTTCAATGAATACTACTCCAAAATTACTGATATTATTGGTTGTTTTATCGTTAAAAATGTCTTTAAATGGCGATAAGTAATAAACGAATTGATTTTACATCCAAAACAATGTTCTTACTAACAATTTGATGTAAATCGATGTAGGTCATAGATTGTGCGTCGGTTTTGTTTGTGTTTTGAACAATTGACCTTATATGGCCACCTACATGCGGTGATATAATCGTGGCCGAGTCACGCCGCGTGGGCGCGTCCTTCTGCTGAGGACCTTGCTACTTCTGATCTCGAGGAAATATCACTTTCGAAATATTAAACGTCTTAATAACCTGTCAATAAATGAAAAGTGCTTTTTATTCGTTCACGTTAATCATAAAGAAACAAAATTTACTCATCTGGTTTAAACTCATTAATCGATCTAAGATTCAATTCGACTCCTTTATAAGATATTGAGTAAATTGATAGCTCTTTAATTGATGGATGTTGTTTGTAAAAGATGCAAATATAGATCTTTGTTGCATTATTACAGCAAATGTTGCAAATATCGTTTGTTGTTTGTTGTCAGTTGGGTACGAGTCGCGTGCGGGACTCGGCTCCTTCCGCGCCGTCCTATGATTTATGGATGAACCTCGCTGCGTCTTGTGTTCGACATGCAGATGTAGTTTTATGCTGTTTTATTGTTTAAAGCGAACTGTAACAGAGTTTTATTGACAAAAGCTAATCTGACATGGTATTGAACAAATCCTGCAAACTTTTGAACCTGTAAGTGGATTCAATTAAATAGAAATATATTACGAATATTTGACTTGAACAGTTACTTATATTTTGTACACAGTAAAGATTAAAGAGAAGATAATTCTTCATCATACAAGCGCATGTTTGTGTATGATATATCAACACAAGTTCATTTCCTATTCAATTATTGCAGATATTCCAGCATTATCATATCGGATGCGAGCTTGTGGCTACGTGAGGTGAATTTGTATCGAACACTTGCGTGTGCGCATTGGCTTCAGTGTTATCGCCAGTCACTATGTCGCTGCTCCAAATTGTTACTATTCAGTCCTTCTAATTCTAAGTGGGGCGCAACAGGTTTTTGTCCTTCACAACGATATATCATTCGTTATTTCAGTCGACTGTTATTACTACTACTACTACTAGTAATGAAAATTATTCATCTCTTAGACCAAACTTAATATCTAGATATAGGTTGTTGAATTATTTGGTGTTTTAATTAAAAATAAAATTTAGTTGCTTTACGTTTGTCTGTAACGGCAAAGTTATTTATTTTGGTTGATACATAAGTTCATAAAATCAGAACCATTCAGATTCAGATTTTTGATCTCAGTAACTTTTGATTATGTAATTAAAATAAAATTTGAGGAAGAAAAAACAGTCATCTATTCTTATTCTTAGTGTATACCTCAAAAGGTTCGGTCTTAGGTCAATTTTATAGCCATGGCTTTTATCCGGCCCATCAGGTACATGCTGTAACAGTAAAATCGACACGTCTCTATCAGAAAACACATCTTCACGCTTATTTCTCGTTTCAAAAGGATGAAGTAAAAAAAACAATAGATTGATCTTCCATTTTACATAGTCTCGAATGATGAAGCTCTCTGTTGTGAAATTATTCCAAGTAGGAGAATGTATTATTATAATTCCATTGTAATATTTGGGTGACAATGTATACAGTGTGTCTTTTTTATCAAAAATGATGGCTATACTCGGAAAACGTACGCAATGAATAATTTGTTGTATCAATGTAACTATCTCTATAATTAAATCGATTTCAGCAACGATTACAGTTCCCTCAATTACGTTATCTGTTGGTAATGAAATCGTTCCTCGTTAAAAACTTCATTAATTATGAACCGTTATTGAATCGTCAATTCATTGAATCGTGGTCATTTTAAAATGGTCGTTTCAAACCCGGTGATTAAGAGATTTCTTTGCCAGCCCCGAACGGGACGTGATCTGAATATCATAATTTTTGCAACAAACACGAGCCCGCGCAGCGATTGAGTCTCTCAGTTGCATGCGAGGTGTGCTGGTCGCTTCGCATTCCGATCGCCGCTTGCGTCACGCTCTGAATCGAAAGTGGCCATAAACTAAAGAGCCTCGCTAATACTACCATCTTGTTTGTGATCTGTGACATTATTGATAACGTCTCCTATCTCATTTTCGCTAATGCCATCTCCAAAACGTTAGACAAAGAGGCAAAATGAACGATCGGCGCTCTCACTTCCGTCCGCCCACGGCGACGCCGGCGCCGCCCACGCGGACTACTTAAAAAATCGCAATCCGATGCTCTTCGCCCCGATAACGCTTTAAGAGGCTTTCGATTATAATAATTTCAAAATATTGACTGCATTTCGTCACAAAATCAAGATTTACTGTGCCAAAGAAAACGTTTTAATGTAAGTAAATCGGATTGTTCCACTTCATAAACTGTGCCGAAATTTAGAAATAATCATAATAAAACGCGATTCAGATTTGCACACGTTATAAATTGATGTTTTATGAAGGAGTTTTCTCAATTTTTTATGTGTCAGATTATCGTAAAGTGTGCCTTCGCGAATGACATCAACACGTAGGTGGCGTTCGCTATAAAACGCATTTGCGACCACTTTACCTTACATTGTGGAACGATCGACCTTTTTAAATTATAACTTAATTTCCGAAAGCACATTTTGTTGTTTATCTGACGTATACTTTTTTGTAACGGTACAACTTCCCACTTTATAAGCAATCGTCATAAAGAAAATCTTTTGCAGTTCATTATTTTTCTTTGCACGTTTCTTCATTGGCGTAGTACTTCGTAGTCTAGTCCTAAATCGAGTCGTGGCTATCTGATGTAACTGTTTGTGAATGTCTCGCGTCACATTCAGTTCGGTTTTCGGAATGATTTATCTGGACCCAAGTCAAACGTTCATGAATGTACAGAAACATGTCTATAAGTCATTATCATAAAACTATCATAAATAGTTGTCATGGAAGAGGAAGAAACAATGCACAAGTAGCCGACAGACCTGGATAGCAGGCAAACAAACAAATATCGTTGGGACGTGACTCGACTTACCAAATCGAACGAGACGCGAGACTTAGCATAATAAAATATTTTACGTTCGCTATGTAAATTTTTGTTTATAATTTTGCGTTATTACTTTAACTGTAAGGATTTACTCTAATGCATTTTATTCGATTAATTCTCAGGCCATTAATCAAGTGCCATCGTCCGTATAGTTTTTAGTTTGATATTTGAAAGCAAGAATTAGATTATAGGTCCATGCTTATTTACCTCTGACCCGACATCCCCATACCCACGCCCCCATTCCCCGGTGCGCCATGTTTACGACGGGTGCTACTTACTCTGGTATTGCTGCAGTGTTGAAATAATTTCATTCTATTGGGTGATCTCTTTTTACATTTTAAACTGTTCTCAGGTTTATATTTAAGCGTAAATATTAATATATTTTTATTAGTATATCCATTTTTATCGATCTGATAATTTGTTTCGGGACAAAGTCTCGATTGTATTGATACCTGTATTGTAACGTAACATTCCCAGTTTGTGCTTTAGTGTTCGAATAACTGTGTTTGTGATCCATCCAACGTAACCAGTGTATAGTTTTAAGGCATGATGTGTGTCTTAAATATTTTAACTGTTGTCCGTCAATGACTTAATGAACGCGATAAAATCTTGATACATTTCTCTTGTGGTGCTATAAATTCTATTTCTATTGATACGTGTAATTTATTTTATCTATATAAATCGTTCAATAAGTCTGTGGCGGACAAATTGTCAACTGTACTAGCATCTGAAATAAACGAGAATGTGATTTTGTAAAGTGCTAGTGCGGTTGTTGCTCGCAACGTTCATGTTAAAACATAATAAATAATAAATTAATATATTAGATAATAAGTAATAAATGATGTATCCTAACATAAAAGCGACGGCAATGCAAAGACTATGAGTGCCTTACTCCAACCATTGGAGAGCTGATATTAGTGTGTACTTAAAATTGTTGCGTCTTGTGATTCCAGTATTATTTGACAGGTTGTCTAAACATCTAATACGTATCAGTAATCAAATCAAAGTTTTATTGGAACTGGACCAAATTGTGTATTGGTTTGTTGACAAAATGAATGTACTTAAGTATATTGCTAGTCTGTCATATAACACTTTTGTATCGTAATATTTTCAATTGTTGGAGCAATATCTTAATCTTGTTGTATATTTTCAAAAAACAAATTAGTAAAATAAATAATAATTATAGGTACAATTTCTAAATGTAAGAAACGAAACGTTGATATCGATAGTTCTAAGCAATTCAACAACCATAGTTACAAATGTCTTTAAACTCTTATCGCGTTTCACGATTAAGCAACCAGTCATCGTAACAACCCGTAAAGGCTCGCATAATGAAGAGAAATTATCAAGTTGAGTGTAAAATACGCGCGTGCCCACCGACATTTGTAGCCGCGGTAGAGCGAATTGCAGTTTTGTGTCTTCATTGATCCTTATCAGACGAGGACAGGTCCAGACTTAGCGCGCTCCGACAAGATTGATCGCCTTTCAATTGAACGCTTTTCAAATGGTTGTCATAATTATTGCTATAAAAAACGTTGCAATTTAGTCTTTGTAAATTTTAACGGCGCATTTTGGCGCGGAGTAAAAAGTCGCAAAACATATATTTAAATATGGAATTAAGTTTTTGATGGGCTTCATTGGTTTTCGAGACGATTATTCATGGTCGGCTGATAAATGTGCGACGCGCAATAATTCAATTCTCGTTTAAGCCGGCCCGTGTCCGCGCTGCGCGGCGTCGGAGTCGGCGGCTGTGTTTGAATTTATAGTGTTCATTAAAAGGACCTTAAGCTGCATTTTTACAACGGTACAGCTGCTCGTTTGTCGTGATATGTTGTTTTTTAATATTAATATCTTTGATGTACGTTTACATTTGATAATAACGATTAAAGCTACTGTTGAAATTTTACAGATTCTATTTACGCAAGCGAGCAGGTACTTTGATATACATCTTTTGGTATTATAATTATAAAGAAATTTACAAATTCGTTTTTATAGATTCTTAATACGTTAAACGATGGAATCTATTTATTTATATCGATTATCATAGTCAGTTGAAACATCTAATACAATTTGATGTAAAAACTGAAGTTTAACATCTGTTATTACATCAAGTTGTAAGTAAAGTACAAGTACACCGTGTTGTGAGTATATTTTTGGAGACTTAAAGTGGTTGTGAAATATACAAGTTGCATGTAGCAGTGTGCGAGGGCAAGTTGTCGAGTTATTTGGAGGTCGCACGGCCGTGGCGCCGCGCTGTAGCGTTGTGTAGCCCAAAAGTCACTCATTAATATAATGTGATAGATATAATAATACCTGAAGACGCTAAATCATTGTTACTGTAAAATACATTTCTTGTAAATATGTACAATACAATGAGGAATTAAGCAAGTGTAATATTAATACTAGATGCAATGTTGTACAAGTTTTTTTTTTCTATTTAAATATTTTTTGATGAAAAAGATTTAATCTACACTATTTTTAATATGACTTATTTTATCGTTTCGAATAATTTATATTACGTGTTTGTACAATGTCGTAGACGAAATGGGAGAAGACATTAAAAAAATTATAAAAAATAAAACGTTGAAAATTATATCAGGTTTTGTATTAAGTTAACAGCCTTCCTACCCCCTACCACTAACGGACATATCTTCGGAATATGATTCTACGTGTAGTCCAACTATCTTGGATTGAAGTTTCAGAATTTTTACAGCATTTCTTATAGCAACCAGTATTCTGAGACCTCTATCCAGATAGCGTTTGATAACAATGTGATTAGGGGCGGCAGCCGTGGGGCCCCATGTTGAAATACTACTTTATTCTATTGATATACGCCACATGACTTAAAGGCCTAAAGTCATGTGAACGCATTCAATAGAATTTTGTCGTATTTTAATATCGGCTGTCGCCAAATCGGACCACAAGGATCATCTTCTTTGATTTACTTTAGAAAATTACAATAATCAATTTCAAATGATTGTCCGGTTGTGTACTAGTATTTATGACGCTACGTAAAGATGGTCTCTGATTAATTATACTCCTATCAGATACCATCCTGACGTGGTCGTATAATAGTTTAAAAACATGTCGATGCCAAAGTATCGCTGCTTTAATTTCGCTGATCTTAGGCGAAAATGGCATATAATTAGGATCCTCCTCTGGGTCTTTTTTGATCCGTGGAGGAAATTTCAGCTTTCCTTTGGCATCGGCCGCGAAATAGACTTTAAGATTGGCCAATCTTTACAAAGAAGTGAATTTTGAAGAAAGAAAAAAGAAAACTTCGAAAAGGGTAAGTTCATTCTTTGTTGAATTAACTTATATATTACTAACTAACATTTTAACTTGTTTGTTGTGTGTTTTTCGATGTGCCTTTTCAGCTAAATCCCGTACAGGTATCAATAAGATGAAGAGATCAAAATAAAATATAGAATGTGTACATGTTAAATGTTTTGATGTGTTTGAATTCCATTTAAGACAATCTTCATAAAAAAAACGTAACTTTATTTTTTTTTACGTTTTATAAGCTAGCGCTTGACCACGATCCCACTTGGTGAAGTGGAGATTTATTTTGTAAATATGAAGTGAATTTTTACCATATTCTTAAGTAGCAATAAAAGTTGTGAATACTGCGGTGAAACGGAGAGAGAACTAAAGTTTTCTTATTGCAAACATTAAATAAATCTCAAGTAACTCGTTCGGAATAGCACGCGAACGTTCAGAATTGAGAACACGAATAGCTTATTTTTGCACATTCGTTAAGCCATCTGTTAAAGCAGACACCAATATTATCAGCGACGGGTCAAAACTTAATGTATTCCTTTAAAATATTGTGACGTTTCGTGAATAATCCTTCCTACGTGACCCTACTACATTATGCCGACCAATTAAACTTGGACCGTTTACCCTCTTGCTGTTGCTATTTCTTAGTACACTGTGTTGCGTGTTGTAAGGGTGTACGGATCATTATATGCTGGTTTCTAATTTCTCACAATGATGGTCGTTTCAATGGCGCAGATTTACAACGAACAGTGCGGCGGTAGTGCATATGCTTACAGTCTTTATTTGAGCGTCAATCCTCGTGTCTAATAGCTATAATATGTTGAAGGCTTTGAATAATTTTACAATGGATATTAAGAGTTTGTGTGCGGCCATTAGTCTGATGCAAGAATGATATATTTGCCTGTAGAAATGACCAACTGATGTACTGAAATCAAAATATACTACATGGATGAATAACATACAATAGTAGTGCATTATCTTATACTTTGAGCTCTTTATGAAAATAAATTTAGTTAGCATTTTTTTTTATATCATAAGTTGACAAACGAGCGAGCGGCCACATGAAATCGCTGAAATAGCGAAATGACCGTTGCCTATAGACATACACAATTGTATATGCGTTGCCTACCTTTAATCGATGGAAGAGAGGATGCATGCATGAGGATCCTCTCATCCGGAAAGTCCACTTCCACTTCCCATCCTTTCCTTATAACAAAAAGGGTGGGAAGTGAAAGAGGACTAAATTTAGATTTTTTAGATTCTAAAACACGTTACTGTATTTAAATGTATGTAATAAAGAATTTCTTCAATAGACATGATGTGCGGATGTGGTATTTTCAGCAAAATTTCTTACATTGCCTCATTCTGTTGATTCATCAAAAATCTTGTTCTTATAAAAAGTAATAATGACCAGTTAACGCTGTAGTTACTGTTATCACGATTTCAATAAAAAAACACCATCAATATTTCCCTCACATTTATCCAACTAATTTCCACATATAATGCATTAAGAATATATAAACAAGAAATCAACACCGTAATGTTTTTCACAAATAAGCAATTAGAGAATGCTCGGCTGGGTGGCAAAAAGCGTTAACATCGGATTTCTGCTAGAATTGCCATTCAGCGCGAGCGTTGTTACTTCTCCGGGAATTTTTCATACGACTCTCAGAATTTTCTCGCTCAATAAACAGCGAGTTATGCTGGAGACGTTTGATTGTTGATGTGTGCATCATGATAATGCTACCTACTGATTGATGGCTGGCGTGACGGAGTTATTAGCGATTGAATTCCGATACCGAGACGTTGCCGCCATCTGTTGGGTTATTATCGTCTGTCAGTACGTTTCTTGTGACTGTTTGAGCCACAGCTGTGATAACTCTTTCTATACTTTTATTATTCTTGCTGTTAAAAACTTTGGTGAGATTATGATTTACGATAAATATGGTCCATCATGAGCTAGACTGAGTTTGCGTTATTTCTATGAGGATGTTATCAATTATGTAACAGAACTTAACTGCGTACTATTTGTAGTTTTAAATGTAACAAGATATTGCATCAGAATGATGTATTAATAATATAAATTATTCAAAGTACTTAATACAACAGCGTTGTTGTAAAATGGTAGTATCAAAGATCTGTTTAAGATGCAAGTACATATGTACATATGTATAATATAAAAATATTTGAATTTGTTAATTACTACAAATTTTTATTTTTATATCTTCATGTTTTATTTTAGACAAGTAATGTTAGCTTTTGGTATCCCAATAACTTCTTTTATGGTCATTTTAGCATTCCAAAAAGTTTTTGCAAAAAGTCCGTTTACCGTTGCGTCCTGTCCGTTGTGGGTGGCCCTTTCTTATATCAGTGATGTTCTGTTTTGACAAAAGGCGCATTAAATTTCGGCGGATTCCTCCCGTGTTGTGTAATGCGACGCCGCACCTACGCCGATAACATGCACACGTTGCATTAAGGCCAGTTGCCCGCGGCGCAGCGTTATCGCACACTTTTGTAATCGCGACGAGAAATACTGCAGTCATTACGGTATAAGACCCTCATTGTTGCGATTACACCCCTCTACCATATAACTACTGACCGTATAATGAGTTTATGGTTACGTAGATAATGAATTAAGAATAAACATTTCCCATTCATAAGACAATTTATCCGATACTCCCCTAGTAACATTAGTAATTTAATAAACTAGCTGTCGCACGCGATTCCGTCCGCGCGGAATTAAAAAAAAACTATTGGTCGCAGCGTAATGTTATATAGCCTAAAGCCTTCCTCTATAAATGGACTATCCAACAAAAAAAGAATTTTTCAAATCGAACCACTAGTTTCTGAGATTAGCGCGTTGAAACAAACAAACTCATCCGCTTTATATTATAATATTAGTATAGATAAAAGCTATGTAAAGGGGGCATGTAATCCATGACCTGTATCCTTAGATGAATGTTTCTACATTTTAAGTAAAACCAATAAGAAAGAAGTAAGATTGGCCAGTTTGGTGCCGTTAATATTATGCTCAAAACCAACAATTAACATAATTTTGTAACTGGAAATACGTAGATGTAAAGAGAAGCGTCAAAAATGATAATTTAAGTGCAATCATCTGCCGTAATGCGTATTATTTTGAAGCAGCAACGCCGTTAACACCAAACTATAGTCGTGCCGTGTTTTCAATGTTTACGCTTTCCATAAGCGTGTCAATGGACGAACTTGTTAATTAAAGTTTTCACTATCTACAAATTTGTATGTAATTTTAAACCAACCATTCTTCTTAAATAATACAAATAGATGAAAAAAAAACTGTTGCATTTGAAGTCTGTAAGTGATTAGCGACCTGGATGCAGGTAGCATAGGACCGGTCATCGTGGCGATCTTTGGGGGAGGCCTATGCCCCGCAGTAGGCGACTTACGGCTGAGAAAAAAAGAAGAAGAAAGAAGTGATTATCCCTAGTATGAGAGATCCCTTGGTGACGTATAACTGATCTAAGTGCATCCAACTTTATAAGTAAGAATAAGTGGATAAGAAAAGGGACAAAAGTGAATTAATAACAAGGGAATGTCGCGTATCACAATCACCAGAAAAATGTGAGAAGTAAAAATATCTTTATTAAATGCCAGTGTCACCTAACAATTAACAATTCTAGACATAATTTTAAAAGTTTCTTAGCCAAATATATTAAGATTATTAAATTATAAAAAAAAATGAAAATAAGATAACATTTAATCCTTTTATCACAAAGTAATTATAAAGATATAACAGAGTAGAAAATCGCAATTAGATGAAAAAGGAAAATATTTATAATTACCGGTGCAGTGCTGATCTGATAGGATCCTCTCTCGGCTTTGTATATTAGGTGCTCCTCTTACCAAATTATAATGTCAATATCAATTAAAAATCTAGGAATAATTTAGGTAAAACCTGATTTTCAGTGGCTTAATTAGAAAGTACAGATCGAAGGTGTTGTTACGAAAATCGTCCACAATCAGTAAACTCTATCAAGACACGAATGAGAATAACGCAAAATAAACCTGCGAAATTGTGTAACGGCCAACCAGAAAAACGGCTATCACCAGCACGGGGCAAGGTTGTCGCGATTTCTTCAATATCCCTACGAGTTTTAAATCGAGTGAAAATTGTAAAACACGATTCCTCTTATTGCCAGTAATTGTTGTATCATTCCAATGACGATAAATTTGTTTACCCGAAACTCATTAATTAAGTTTCTCGGTAAGTTTGTTATGATTAAGACGATGTTTAAGCGAGGAAATATTCCATTAAGAGTACTTAGCGAAAAGCGCAATACCGACGAACATAATTAAATGTACGAAATTATGCGTTAACGATGCCCTCGCGCGAATAACTCGTCGCAAGAAGCACGATGGGTTATTTTTTGATTCGGTAAAAACGACGCGCGATCGACAATCGCGGTTATTATCATAATTTGTACTTTTCCACGTCGCCTCTTTGTATTTATATTACGTCGAGTAATTTCTTTTTCTCTCGAATTTATAAATGCGATGCATTCGTGTGAGATATCATTTTTATTGTTATTTTTTTTTATCTATATTAATAAAAGAAAGTCGTGTAAGTTACACTATTTATAACTCAAGAACGGCTTTACCGATATGGCTGAAAATTGGCGAGGAGGTAGCTTAGATCCAGGAGATGGACATAGGATACTATTTATTCATTTCTGTAATTTTTTTTCGAATGTATGCCTTGAAGAGCTGTTTTTTATTTAACTTAAAGTAATATTATAAATGCGAATGTTTAGGATGGATGTGGAAGTATGGGTGAGCTACACTAATTAAGTTTTTTTTTTTATATCCACGCGGATGAAGTCGCGGGCGACAGCTAGTTTATTATAGATACAAATTTAACTAAATACACATGTATTTGTAAGGGTCTGTTCAGACTGGAGCGGAAAGCAGAGCAGATTTTTTATCGCAAATAAAATTGAGCTCCATGCGATTGAAACTGGGCAATGGGGTTAATTCATATATATTGTACTAGGCACAATATCTTAATGTAATTAATGCTAACACTAGGTCTTAGTATTTTACCAATGTAAAAGTAGTATTAAGAACTAAAATTAGTATTTGAGAGGGACCTCCACAGGATTCCCTCAATCAAACAGATAAATAGTTTCTACAGTATAAAATAATCGGTAAAATTACTTCGAAACAAATTCAGCTCTTGCTACAGATTTTATCTTTAAAGTTGTAAGTGTTTATATAATTTGTAAATTGATAATTATGTCTTTCTGACATGTTTCCATTCCAACGCCACCTTCGTTGACGTTATCTGATGGTGTAAATTGCAAGGCTTATGTAATACGTACATATATTTGCAGTAGGTAAGTTGGTATACATGTTTTTAACAGTGGAATATCTCAGTAACAGTAAATGCGCGTTCAAGTTAGAAATGGAATAACAAATTTTAAGAATACTGTAAAGTTAATTGTATTTAGTCTTTGGAAAAACTCAGACTCTTCTGCATGGAATTACACATCTTACGAACTTTAATAGAATAAAAATTTGTCTCGCCTCCAAATTTAAAACCCTTAATATATTTTTTAAATAAATACGTAGTAAACTTCTTTTTTTTTTATAAAGTTATTGAATAAGTATAAATAGAGTAAGTAGACCTGTAAATATTTCAATTTTCTAACACAAACTTATCAATAAGGCACATCGGTTGAAATTTGCGAGTACATTGCCCCTTATTGTTATCGGAGTATTTATGGCGTTGGCTGGTGAAACCGCTAAAGCGAACGCTGTTCCCGCTGTCTCACTGGTTCAAGACCACTTGACCTGCAATTTTAATCAGTCGGATAGCGGATGATCGACGATTATTGTGTTCAGGCCAGCACTGAAGACGGATCGGCGGGTTTTTAGGGGCCGCTATCAAACTGCATTTGATCGGGAAATTGCTTAAGTATTCCTCGTTAACGCTGGCAAGTTAAGTCTAAACATACTAAACCAAAGGCACGTACTTACAGCATCTATGAGTATTTTACTCAATAAAAATTGTTGTGTGCAATACGGTTGCTTCATTTAATCATATGCATTTTACAACGTGAACACCACTTTCCAAAGTGATATGTACCTAATAAAGTATAAACCCTTGCAGGATTTTGTAGGCAAAGTATTAAACTAGATTACGTTTCAGCACAGATACCAATATGCTAGGCAAAACAAATAGTTATTTTTCTAGGCTTCCACCGGTGTGTTTCACTGGAGATCTGGAGCCCCGGCAGTTGTACTGGAGGATGGCTACCAAATGGGGTTTAGCGGCTAAAAGCCCACATAACTTTGTTTCCCACAGGAGCAAGGAACAGTTGTTAAAATTTCCCTCCCGATACCAAAAAAAGGATTCCACAAGGATGTACATTAGGTCCAATCTATTAATTTTTCGTTTTTAACATCTGTATGTTTTCCAGTTTTTTTTCTGTTTTAAAGTTATGAAATATATGAAGAGCAATTACACGGTGATGTCGCACACCTGAGCGATGTATAGATGTTATTAAAAATGAATCATTCCGTTATAATTGTGGTCGCAACTTCAATTGCCTTGTATCAGCGCTCGTCCACACTTTATCACCTACAATCAACTTGTCAGTCGTGATGAAGGGACAGTGCAGGTGCCCCGTACCGTCTAAGTCTTGTCCTATCTATGACAGCCTTACTTTAAAGTTTACATTTATAATTCAACTATTATGTTGCATTCGGTTAATTGCAATTTATTGTGCAAGAACAACTAAGTTGTAATTTTAAAATTACTATCCTGTTTGTAACAAAGTTGTTTTACAAATACTGTTTGTTTTTTGTTTTTTTTTTTTTATTTTATTTAACGGTCTATTTAAAAAGTGCTTTGAAAGTATTGGAATGGTGATGAATAAAGATTTTAATGCGGTTTTAAAAACAATTTTCTTAAAATAATCGAATACTATGTTATTAAAGCAATATAAGAACGATATTTGCATTGTCAATAGTTTAATAAAATTAGTACTCATCTCTGAATGACTCCTAAACTATTTTAGTAAAAAAGTGCTTATTTACCGTGGTTTTCCGAGACGAAAATATACCTTTAAAACATAGACGGAGATGACGATATGTTTTAGACATAAATTTTATCATCAGAAGCCCACGGTTAGTGATATAAGTTTGAAAATAGATTAAAAGTGTAATGCACTTAAGACATATTTGAAACGTAAATGGTAAGTCAATACAAAAACACTAAAAATTACCGAACTAAATTGAGTAAGTGAATTAACAAAACCTAAAGTCAAATGCATACGCTCACTCTAAGCAACTAATCAAGCAAGTATCAAGCAAGTGAAGTTATATTATTCCACAGCAGCGGCGATATTCAAATGAGAGTATTAATAATGTATGTATGCTCACATTAAAAGTGCGCGGAGTGATGTGTTTGGCATTTTTATTGATGGCAATTACGGTATTGCAATCGTAAATAAAACGAAGTTGTACTACGCAGTTTTGAGAGACCTGTCTGATGGATGACTCCTCTTTATTAGGTTAAGGATTACTGGCACTATGACTTTCTGATTTTAATTTTTAATATTAATTAAAATACTTTAACTTAGTTCAAAATCTTCATTACATTTTTATTGAGCTACTAGCCGCGCCCGTGACTTCATCAGCGTGGAATTAAAAAAAATAATTAGTAGCCTATATGTCATTTCAGGTTATGTTTTTCCAGTCTATATTTTCTACATTTATGATAAATTTCAGCGAGATTAATGTAGCCATTCTGGAGATTCTTCTAAACATTCGCATTTATAATATTGTATACACTAAACTTCAACTTCAAGGATGAAACTGCGCAGTGTATCAATGACCTTGAGACACCAATATATTTGAAAAGAACTATATATCATTTAATTATTATCGTATTGATGCAATATTTGTGAATTAATAGGTTCAGTTGCATTGCTGTGTTGTCTAAATGTTGGGAATAGCTGTTGTCACAATGTAAACGATACTCCAGACACGTAGCTCATCGGGCTTGTAATACAAAATGAGCAGAGTCGCAAATTAAAACCTAAGCGTAGGCGATTCATTAATTGACAGGTATTAGTGTGGCCCATGTTATAGAAGCCAGCGATTTAGAAATTTGTAAGTATTTATAATATATAAACAAGCTAAAGATTCATCCATAAACACTATGGGGAAGAATGGGGTAGACGAAATGTCAAGGTACGGGGAGAGTTCCCAAATTCTGTGACGTATGTATTTTGATAAATGTTGCCATCCTGCTCCTTGTTATTTTTTGTAGAATAAGTGACATCACACTAACAAGAGGGAGGGGGGTCATAAATGTGACCAGCTATGACAATCACGGGGAATGGGTCAAAAAATCATAAAATTCGTGTGACGTATTATGGATGGCCCCCAAATACTATCAAAAACATTGTAACTCACAAGACAAATGGCGGAATAATTGTTTTATTAACACCTACTAAAATGTAGATTTATATATTTAAATTAACGTAAACCTAAAACGTTAAACAGCCGGCAAGGCATCTGCAGTTCCTCTGGTGTTGTAGATGTCCATAGGTGTCGTTGATCACCTCGGTGTTCCCGCCGCTCGTTTGCACCCTTCTCTTATAAAGAAAAACCTGCCGTTGGATTGACATAGGCTTCGCTACTTCAATCCTAAACATCAAGAAATATATTATAATACAAAAATAAATGTAAATAACTAATTCCGCTATTACTTATGACGAACAAATTTTATCTTGTATCCCGCGTGGGCGGACAAAAATCATGTCGTGACGAATCCTGTCCAAATAATTTTATGAGTTTCACTCCGTTGCGAGCATTTCGTTTACGAAATAATTTTATCGTTTACAAAACTTAATTATGTTATTAGGATATTCTAGAAAAGGAAAACTTTTCTGTGTATGGAAAAGTAATTAATTAGTCTATGATGTGAAAGCTTAATAAATAAAAGCGAAAACTTTGGTCTATAATTTTAACATCTCCGTTATGCAAAGTGGAGCAGATGTTGGAGATATGAAGCTTTTAGAATATAACTAGATAGAAATCTAAAAAATGGCAATGTCTGTATGTCGTGAAAAAAAAAATATTTCTTACATTTGATGGATTTGCGTTGTTAGTACCGCAAATCTTACTATCTTACTAATATTATAAATGGGAATGTTTAGATGTTTGTTTGAAGGCATCTCCGAGATGGCTCAACGGATCTTGATGAAATTTAGCACATATGTAAAACAGTCTAGAAGAACACATAGGCTACTCATTACGTTTTTTAACCCGGCGCGGACGGAGTCGCGGTCGACAGCTAGTTTTTGATATGTTATAATTTTATTAGTAGCTTTTTAGATTTGACGACGAGCAAAAATTATATCTTTTGCAAAAATAAACACAATATTTATAATTATTTTTACTTTCACTTTAAGCAATTCTCATTGTGATTTAACTTTGCATCTAATTAATTACCAGTTTGTATAAAAATACAAACTTGTATCTTATTTTATGCGGCGCTTAATTTTGTGATAATTACATAATGAGCTTTTAATGAACGCGAGCTTATTACGGTACTAGCTTTTAAAATACAAGTGTATTTACTTGTCAATATTTCGCAAACGTGCCTCATAAAACTAAAGCTTTTTTTTTACATTTTGCGACATTAAAAGGCATCACTTGAACAGATTCCAACTTGATAACTGTAATGAGACTTCAGCATAAGCCAATAAATCCGTCAGTTCATGATCTGACTGACCAAATGACAGGACAACAATGGCCAAATCTGAAATCACATCAAATTTTCAGACACTTTATAGACAGGTGCTTACAGTAAACCATTTTAACAAGGCAAACCAAAAACATCTGTAGTTGAATTTACACAAAGCTCATATTCCCGTATTTGATCTATATAAGTCGAATACATGAAAGTTTTGAGCCACGAATAATATAGATCTAAAGGAACCTCCAAAGAGCCGATAACGACTCTTCAGATCACTATAGATAAGGCACCGGGGATTTGAAAGTATAAAATGTTTGGACAGCTCACGTATAGAATCTTTCACGTTTGTACAACGCCAATATGATATTTTCATATACATTTCAAAAGTAGATCTTAAATCTTATAAGACAAGGTATAAATCAGCTTACCTTAAACATGATTCACTTTGGAATAGTACACGTAGTATGAAAACAATGAAATATATGTCTTAAAGTTTGTACAGTAGGGTTGTGTTTAGGTTGGATGTAGTGTTATCGAGTCACATCGCTGGGCTTTCGCACGATTGATCGATAGTATTTTTTGCGGTCGATTTATTTATAAAACAATCGATCCTCTTCGATGCGATAAATGCTAGCCCCTACCAATGGTTGCGATAATGTTCTCACGTAGTTACCATTCGAGAAATAAAAATAACTTCAATTGTGACAAAATAAAACTAAAGTTTATTCTGGATCGTTTATTTTAATTACCATACCGTTTACACATTTATTAAGCTTAAGATTTTCTACTTAATCAATTACAGCTACATATTTTAGAACTGTAGTCAACTTTAGTTTAAGTTATTAGAAAAAGATGAATATAATCTTTACAATTTCTTTAAACGCACGATCAAATCAATAATTAAGAAACAAAACAAAAGTCTATATATTTTGGTTTTTTTTTTATAGGAATTACAAATGTAAAAACTAACGCTAAAAGTGTGGTTACTTTAAGCCGAGTTTAACATTTGTTTTGACCTATGGTAGCAGTATCAGGAGTGGTGGTTGCGTAAGTTCCCCGGCATCCAGGCGGCGGGTAATTGTCATTTCATTATAAAAGTATTCGCGGCCGCTGCGGGCATTCGGGGGCGCTTTTTAGTTCGATACAAAATTACCGATAAACGAAGACGTCGAACGTTGACGCGCGGACCCGTACCCGAATCATTGTATTGTTTTATTTTTCTCTCGCGCTGTCTCGTTGCTATGGAGTTTATAGGTTAGATGCTACGTTCATTTCTTTGGAAACATCCCCCTTATTTTCAATTCGTCTGTTTGTTTTTTTTATGTGTGGTTTTGCTTGCACATGGGTCCCATTTTATTAGTTGAAAAACTAAAACATTTCAATTATGACCAAGTCTCTTAAAATTCGTCAGTATTTTGCATTTCTGCTAATAAGGTACATGCCTCAAAGCTAATTTTTCTTTTCTCCTTATGTAAGTTCCTACTTGTTTATATAAATGATATTAGTACTTAAAAAAGTAACATCATTTTTGCTAGTTTCTGTATGCTACTGAAAAACGCTCATTCGAGAATGAAACTTAAGGCAATGAAAATAATGTTTATTTTTCAATGAACTTTACATCGTAGATGCATGTATTCCATAAACGGATACACAAAATAACATAATTTTAATTAATAAGAACACAGTTTTATTATATTTTTAAAATATCCATACGAAGGTTAATTTATTTAAGAACTGTGCAATTTATTCAAATGTCACCGGAGATGCATTTAGTTTACTGTTATATTTTTACGTCAATTCCGTTTCTAATAAATTTCAAATGTCAAAATAAAATCTTTAAGAAAAAAAAATTATTTTTTGTATCAAATATTGTAAGTTATCATTAATTCCTCGATATTTTTCACTATGAAGGTTGTCAAGAGGATTTATAGTGCGCTTTAATATATCTTTTGATAGAAATATTCAAATCCTGATAATATAACCCAAAAAAATGTGTCAAAATTATAAACTTCAAAATAAAAGTATATCTCTATTTACCTATCAAGTCCACGCATATATATTATATATGTCTGTTTCATTCCACCACTGGACAAATGATTTTCTACATATATCTTTATATATATAATTCTTCTGTGAGTGTGTATGTCACTGAACTTCTCTCAAACGACTGGACCGATTTTGATGAAATTTTTTGTGTGTGTTCAAGGGGATCTGGGAATGGTTTAGATTCACAATTTTGTCCGCTGGACAATGTTTTTTTAATTAATTTTTAATTTATTATTAGTTGTTGATTTTGGAATGTTTTACATTGGATCCGACAGACGGCGCTACCATCGCAGTGTCAAATTTTAAATAATATTCAATTTAAAGACGTGTAGACAGGACGACGTCTGTCGGGTCCGCTAGTGTACATATATTATGTTTACATTAATGCATGAACTTCCAGCCGCGGTGGATCAAAGCTCTGTCATTATATCATAAAGATATATACATATTTCATATGTTTTTGTAATAAAGCTTACTTTTCATTTGGCACAGAGCAGAGAAGACGCACAGCATACTCATGTCATGTTGTTATTTTTATTTGAATTTGTTCAGATCGTTCTTACTCTACTGTAACATATCAATCCGTCATTATCAGTGAAATATTATCTTACAGCATTGTAAATGGATCATTTAGTTTAGTGGAGTTTTGACAAACTAAACAAGCATTAAGTAGGGGTCACATAACGCATCTGATTTCGTCAGTTATTAAAATAATCGTTAAATTATAATTAAACATATATTAAGCTATAATCTTACGTTCTATCTTACTAATATTATAAATGCGAAAGAAAGTATCTCCACAATGGCTCAACGGATTTTAATGAAACTTGACACACACGAACATAGTCTGGAGGAAGTTGGCTACTTTTATACTGTTTTTTAATGCTGCGTGGAGGGAGTTGCAGGCGACAACTATTATAATCTTAGCAAAATTTTATCATCACTCAGAACTCTTCGGAATTAACTACTATTTGTTTCTAATAATGATATTCTGAATGACCCTCCTAGTTTGTTCCAGGGTGGATACATAAGGGTTGTTAGTAGAGAATCCCACTTAATCCATCATCTCTACCCAACTTTAAGTTAAACTTTCTCTTGGATTTACATTGAATGTTTTAAAACCACGAATACTGTAATTTATTAGTGACTGGATAGATTGTAATGTAAACCACGCGACTAATAGGATTAAGTTAATTCCAATGTTCTGTGCAGACTTTAATCAAAGGATTTGGAGACAAAAACACGGACATGTCTCTGAATAATTTATATCACGGATTTAGATTAATTATGCATATTTATATTAATTGTGATTACTGGATATTAAGTGGTAAAGTGTCCCATGTGAGCTTTTGACGAAATGTGTTTATTGTTACCAATTTTGAATAGACTGGTTGTGGAGTTTACGAGTAAATAGAGGCAGACGAAGAACACTATTTTATTCCTTCGTGCTTAATTACGATTCAAATTCAAACATCTATCCATATATTATATTTAAAATTTTGCATTTATAATAGAAGTAAGATAATATTAGTAAGGGGTATTCTGGTAATTGTTTGCTTTAAACATATACCTATAGTTACATTCTGGTTAAATGTAGCTACTAAAGGAATGGTAGAGCGAACATAACATGGTCGTAATTTACTCTCGACGTAATGACATTTCATGCGCAAACACCTCATTAGAGAATAGCTCATATTTTCTCAATGATCCTGCTCGAAGGACCAGGAACTCTGAGCATGAGGACCCCCCACGACTCGTCTCCGGCCATAGACGTCGCAGCGGGGGCGCTATTAGCAACAATAAAAGATGTCGGTCGATCTCCGAGAACTATATTCAATTAAACATTCAATATGTTTACATTTTTTGCAAGCGTGCAGTACGCACCGTCGGCGGTCAAGTATTGCGTTTCGCCTTTTTACAAGACATATGAACGCAAAGACAAAGAGAAGACGAAAAAGAGAAGGAACGTGCTACTGAGTGATTAGAGCTTATAGTAAAAAGTGGACATCTTTTGTTAGGCGATAATTAAAAAACTGATTAAGAGTAAGCAAGTGACCAAGTATATGTGGCAATTTGGGATAGGATTACGTCCGACACGACGTGTTTTTTTCTGTTTAGTACAGACCTGACTACTAGATAGGTAACCGTTGTGTTGTTGAGTTTCGTAATCATTTAAAATTGAATCTATTTATAACAAGTTTAAATGCTCATGTCTATTTTCATTAGCTGCGCCCTGATTGATTGGAGATGTATGTGTGCGTGTATGTATGAACATTTTTTAACATGTATTAAAAATGTACATATGATTATTGTACAAAAATTAATTTTTAAATTATGCCTGTCATAAATATGAAAACAGCATTCTTTTTCAAGGTTTCAACGAGCTTATTAAATACGTTACCATTACGTCAATCAAGTTTCTAGAAATTACTGGCAATAAATAAAAAATATTTATATAGATTTTCTCTCATTTTCTTTTCGATCAAGGATAAAAGTTCCATACGTACGTACGAAGACTATTACTTTTACAATCTGATAAATATCTATACTAATATTATATAGGTAGATGTTGTTTGTTTGTTTAAACGCGCTAATCTCAGGAACTAGGTTCGATTTCAAAAATATTTTTTTGGATAATCCATTTATACAAAAAGACTTTAGGCTATATAAAATTATACTGCGACCAATAGTTTTTTTTTATTCCGCGCTGACGGAGTCGCGGGCGACAGCTATTAGAAAATAAAGCAAAATAGAACATCAGTAATATACTAGAAATAAGAAATAGTCTACTTGTATAAGTTTCAGGAAAACATTGCGTGCGTGTATGATCTTATATCCAATTTATAGAAAGCACGGTAGTTCACCGAGGCGGTATATATTTTCAATTTACGTTCCTCGCCGGACAGAAGGACTAACAATAAGAGGCGAACACAAGACGGCACTACCGGCCATTACGTATTCAGACCGCGCGCGAATCTTACAGCAAGAGAAAACGCGGACGCCCAGCTTGTTACCATTCCAATGAAGCTTCATTGCGAAAGCTTTATCCGAAGTGTAGTATAAAAGTAGCAATGTATGTTGTGCATTGTGGATAGTACCAACAGGGGGCAGTATGTGCGGTAATGTGCAACAAAAAGGCACAAGGCAGACGTCATTGGCTGATAATTGTCGCTCCGGTGCTCGCGTATCGCCCTAGATAAACCGTTTCCATCGTATTGTGCGTACCCTGATAGCTTCCACAATGCACTTTGAATATTACTAATTAGGCTCTGTTTATGAGCTCGCGGCCATTGTTGAAATAATGAGATATTTATCTGGTCGTTGTCTGCAAATGAGATTTGCGATGCCGCTTTGTCGGTTGGCGAAATTGCTGGAGTATTGTTCCAAGTGAAATATTATCTGTGGGCTGGACTTTGTCCGCAGCGGCCACAGTCCCGCGATCTTTGCAGTATCAGATGGTACACGTAAATAGATCCCCGAGGATTATTCTTCATTACTCCTTACAATATGACTAATAAGACTTAAAGGATTATTGTCTACATAGTTGATACTACGAACTGTGTTACTATTCTTTAATTTAAATGATTGGGAGATTATATAAAGGAGATTATAAGAGCACTAGATGTCGCTCGCGTCTCCGACCGCGCGAAATTAAGAAAAAACATAATACGTAGCCTATGTGTTCTTCCAGACTATGTTCTACATCTGTACCAATTTTCATCGAGATCCGTTTGGCTGTCTTGAGGTACTTTGTAACAAACATCTATCCATCTAAAGCGTCTGAGCGTAGGTGGCTCAGGCGTCAAGCACTTGACTTGCAATCTGCAGGTCCTGGGTACGAATCCCGCCATGTACCAATGTGTTTTTCGATTTCCGATTTACATATGTATAATACATTTATCCGACGTTCTTACGGTGAAGGAAAACATCGTGATGCAACCTGCACATATCTGAGAAGAAATTCAAAGATATGTGTGAAGTCAATCAACCCGCAATGGCCAGCGTTGTTGACTATGGCCTAATCACCCTTGCCGTAGGGCTCCGTGCCCCTCGTTGGGGACGTATAGCGAGCTGATGATGATGCTGATCCATCTAGACGTTCTCATTTATAATATTAGTAAGAGTTTACGTATTAAGATTATTTTTTATTACTCAAATCCAATAAATTGATAAGTATACGGTATTGCAATTTAAATAATTAATTCCTTTTCTAATATGACACCAGTCGCGTATTCTAAAGGCATCCAGAGAATAGTTTGCAAGAATTTAAATATCTTGTTACATTTAATGCGTGTTTACATTAACGCCCTTGTTCACTTTGAATTCTGTATCGGAATTCGTATGGTTTTTAGATATGGCAATTAAAGGAGTAATTGTATTATTTTTTAGAATATTCATTTACGATGTGTTCGATGTTAAACATAACATTTCAAGTTGTTACTACGTTATAAATGTATTGTAACTTTGTTAATGGACTATTGATAAGTACATTTATATGTCAAATGTTATGACAATTTACGACGGAACATATTGTTAGATCGCGGTATCAATTTATTTAGTATATTTATCGACTTGCCGATCGCATTTCATTAAAGTTGACTCGCACCAAGATATTGTGACTACTCGATACATCTCCAGTGAGAGGGAGACTTTTTGAGACTGCTTTATTGGAATAAATTAATATTATTATTAAAATAATACTGTGCTATTTATGACCATTCTTTAAACACAGACGTAGAAGATATTAGTATTTTTAATAAGTAAATGAAGCCAATAAACTAAATATGTGTTTGAATTTTTTTTTCTCAAATATATACAAACCGGAGATTTAAAGTTGTACTTTTTTAAAGTTATCAAAGGAAGGAAATGTTTTTTTTTGGTTCGATAATAAAAAAAGTTGCTAAAATTTACGCACCAGTTAGTCCCTAGATAAAATCTCATTTCGCGTTTATTGCGCAATGAATTGTAGAGTTTTATGTTAATAACGCGGCGCACGTGGGCGATGAATGTCGAAATACTGACTAATCTGGTCGTGGGTTGTCGGAGAAAAAAAAAATGGCAATTTTAAATTATTCATACTACCCACATCATGGAATCAGTTCTACGTTTTTATCATCATTTTATACTTCTACATTGTTAATTACTTAATTATTTATTATTATTATGTCTTGTCGAATTTTTTCGCCCACAAACAAATTAATAGGTGCTCATGAAATACGACAATTGTGTTAATAAGGTTTTTTATAAGTATTTGTCTCTGCCTCGTTAGCGGCCTTGTTAACATTAGTCATTTTGACGTTTACGAAATTTCTTGACTCCCGAACGATTTGTTTAATAAACGTTGTATTTATGGGACCAGATATATTTATGGTAAATTTTCATATTTTGTGGTAGCTAATGAAGATTTCACGTATAAGGTTATAAATACAATGGAAACAAATCCAGCAAATTTATTCAAATTCGTTAAGACAAATAAGATTCGATTAAGATTTGTCTTACTAATATTATAAATGCGAATGTTCAGATGGTTGGATGGATGTTTGTTTGAAGATATCTCCGGAACGACTCAACGGATCTTGATGAAATTTGCACTGATGTAGTACACAGTCTGGAAGAACACATAGCCTACTCAATTTTTTTTTAATTCTGCGCGATCGCAGTCGCGGCGACAGCTAGATAGTTGTAAAGCTCAATAGATATCTGAATAATCAAGTTGTGGCCATTTTTTTTTATTAAAAACATTTAACTTAAAGTTGTGTTGGTCCGTTAGTGTCGTTTCCGTTTCTCATTTGTTTATTTTTAGCAGAATCCGTTATTTACATTAATTCAATTCGTGTGTTGGGAACTTGTTTAGTTTTAAATTTATTTTTCTTTTTAATTCGATATTAAATCTTTTAACATCTGAACTTTTATGAAGTGTTTAATGTTTTTACAAATTTTGGCTATTCATTTGTGAATTTTCAACCAATTATTTAAGTGAGAAGTTTAGTTTAGTTTAGAGATTAAGTAAATTACGTGCTTTTTATTAGTGTTGTGTTCTACAATTAAATTAAATAATAATTCATTAGACAACGGGTTCACTAGTTTTTTTCCTACGTTACATATATGAACAAAAGTAGCTCCTTATATTTATTTATACACGTACATTAATGTAAGTTAAATTAGATATTTTGCTCATATATTTAAATAAAATTATATTCATTTATATTTGATAATTTTTCGATTATCGATATCGATTTTAGAGTTGTGTTAAAAAATCGCATATAGCTTCACAACAACATTTAACATTTACGACAAATTGCAATCGACTCATCTCTCGAGTCGCGACTCGTTAAGGAAGCGATCCCATCGATACTACGAAAGTGAGACATCGATTACAATCGATTACTGGTGGATGTGAAATCACTAGTGTTGGCCGCTGCACACCCCGCCCATTCGAATATCGACTTATTAAGTCATTATCGACATCGTTTGCACGTTCGAATAGTGAAACTTAAGATAATTGGGGTCGTCGCGAAAGCTTGATTTTCATGTTTCATTATTGTGTTTTTAAGCCGCGCCAAAATTTAATTAAGACCTTCGAAATACATCTGCAGTTGAAGGTAGAGTCAACTTTAACATCCACTTTATTAAATATACGAAATACAAATAATTTACATACGAACAACATTTCCTTCATAAATTTTAAATTGTTAATTTCTTTACGTTTGAATTAGAAAAGGATTCTTTACTTCGTTCATTGGATAAAATAAGTGACTGTACCTCACGTTTCATGGAGTCCTG
This sequence comes from Papilio xuthus, assembly GCF_000836235.2. NCBI lineage: Eukaryota > Metazoa > Arthropoda > Insecta > Lepidoptera > Papilionidae > Papilio > Papilio xuthus. The sequence goes on from NW_013531716.1 coordinate 6,799,522, forward strand.
GTACTTTTTTCATTAAAACTTGCTTGAAAGTCAAAATTGTATGACAATAACTTTGGATATGTCACGTGCATGTCATGTATTTTACTGAACATTTTGTCTTAGCCCCTTAGTTCAGTAAACCCTTTTTTATAAGAGAAGGGGGCAAACAAGCAGCGGGGACACCGAGGTGTTCATCGACGCCCATGGACATCTGCAATACCAGAGGAACCGAAGATATGTTCTTGGGCTATCCGATAACGGATGCCACTTCGTAGTAGTAGAATCAACATTACGTAAAGAGATAAATTCGTTTCAGTTTGTACATGTAGTTTTTTACACCTTTTAAATGAAGTTCGTTTGATTTTTTACCAAAAAATCGTATATTTAGTTAGCGTGTTCGAGAGCCATATTTCTTTCGCAATTTTATCTGGTTTCCAATTAAAAAGACTTATCGGTTTTTATATATTTTTTAATTTTACTAAACTCGTTAAAAAATAAAACGGTTGTAAGTGAGTTCTTACAATTAGTTGAATCTTTTAATTTTTTTTATTAAATATTTAAATTTCATATTTTTTTTATAAATTATAAGCAATTTTTTTTTGTAAATTTACTAATATTTCTTTTATCATTCCAACTAAGCTCTAGGCTTGTACTAGGATATGGTTTACTATAATAGTCGAATGGCGGGATTCGAACCCCCGACCTCGTGATCGGAAATCCATACCCTCAACCATTAGGCTATTGACGCTTAATTTGCACTATAATTTGACTATAGCAATTCATTTTTAACATGTTATATAAACTTTAAACTGACTGTTCCTAAAATACAAGTTTGTAAACGAGTATCAACGCAATGTATGCAGAATTCATTAAAATTATTAATATGAAAAAAACATTTTAAAATGTATTTTAATAAAAGCTATGAAACATTTTAATAAAGATTATCGACATGTTATTAAATTAAAATTATGTAATCGACCTTAATATTTTTTCTTATATTATAATATTGAAGCAAGAAATACAGGTGACTTTTTTATTTAAAAGAATACGTTAAATAAAAATATAACTGTAATAAATTGTGATAAATGTAGGTAGGTTAGTGTAACCTACCGTCTGTACGATTTAAAATAAATCAGTCCCAAACCAACCGCCGTTTCATAACTAGCTGTCGCCCGAGACTCCGTCCGCGTTTTTGTCTAAAAAATAAAAATTTAGGGGTGGACTACCCTTAACATTTAGGGGGATGAAAAATAGATATTGACCGTTTCTCAGACCTACTCAATATGCTCACAAAATTTCATGAGAATCGGTCAAGCCATTTCGGAGGAGTATGGGAACGAAAATTGTGACACGAGAATTTTATATATGAGATAAGAAAAAGTTAAGAAGATATGCTTGATGTATATTTGTATACAAAATCTTATACCGAAGTCGCGTGGGTAGTACATTAAAGTAATTGTTTCACCTGCGATCAAAAAACAATTACGTTGCAAAACTTTCTTTTCGTATGCGTAATTTAATTGAAATAAACAACGCATCGTACACTATTCCTCCCCCTGTCAATAGCTATAATCAATTGTCGGTTCTGTTCACTTTCCATCGTTTCATGAGATTCGGGGAAACGAAATTTGGCGCGTAATTATCGCTTCTTCACGTCACTGAGACGACACTGCGCGCGTCGGGGCATAACTCACAGGGGGTAATAACAAGCCGCACGTCACTTGCGCATCCCCGGACAGAAATGCATCTTATTATATGGTCCAAGACACAAGCTCTTTATAATGTTAGGTAGAAACTCCGACACTGTGCCGGTGTATCAGCGCAACACTGGCCTTATTAAGATATCAACATTTATGTCCCCTTACTAATCAATCTGACACTTGAACCAAAACACGCCATTCGCGCCAAAGGATTTCAGCTAATTATGTCTAAAAATAATAGTAGATAGTTGTCCTAAAACCGTATCGTCTTTTTTATACGGTTGCAAACTAGCAAATGGTCACATGATAAAGCTAATAGTGAAGTTAACAGCTGCCCATAGACATCTGCAATAACCTTCCCCGTCTTTTGAAAATATTATTGTAACTTAATGGAATCGGTTCACTGGATGTTATGAGTAAACACGAATAATTTGCTTTTTTTCTAACATCACAAAAGGGAATAAGGCTTTTAATGTCTTTACAAGGCCTCGGTCGAGTTAGTTTATGTATTCTTTTATCTCTACATCGTAGTTTATTGGCCTAACAATAATCGCTTAAGCGTGAAACTCAAACCGCTGCGTAACAACGCAACCGTTCATTAAGTTGCGCGTTTCGGATAATTGCGCGTTGATAAAGCAAGCAAATTGTCCGCGAATTACTTTCGGCCGCATGATGGATATCGCCGCGCCCTACAAACTCGACTGATACCTCTCACACTTCGACCACACTTTACAAATTATCGCCCCAAGGCAAAGATGAGTATTTTGTCGTGCTGTTATGGAGACTAGTCTATCTACTAGGCACATTTGACCTTATTGCTTATTTTCTAAAGATTTTTTTCCAGTACAACTGTTATCTGATTATGATACACGTACAGGATATTAGTTATGACTAACACTCAGCATTTAAACTACTCACTGTCCTAAAAATCAAAGATTATTTGAAAATTATGACCACTAATTCTTCGTTTAAGCAGAGTCGAAGTCTTTCTCATCATCATCAGCTCACTCGACGTCTCCACTGAGGACCACAGAGCCTACCCCTAAGTTAGCGTAGGCTCCGAGACCCTAGGACTAACGATAGTCAATCACGCTGGTTCAATGCGGGTTGGTTGACTTCCCAAATATCTTTGAATTTCTTCTTAGATATGTGCAGGTTGCATCACGATGTTTTCTTTCATCGTAAGAACGTCGGATAGATGTACATATGTAAATTTTAAATCGAAAAACTCATTGGTACATGGTGGGATTCGAACCTAGGACCTGCAGATTGCAAGTCAAGTACTGAGCCATCGACGCTCTCATGTCTGTCTATGAGAATGTAAATCCTGGCGATTGAAAAGTCAACTCATTGTTTATTACTGTAATAATTCCTGATCATCGATTTGTAATTATAATCGTAATAGCTTTTGGCGACACGTTAAAATATAATATATCATAACATCCTTTGATAACAAACAAAAATGTACCTTATTGTATGCATTTGAAGTTGAATTTTGATCAGATGATTTTTTTCATGTTTCACAGTCGGCATGTTTGCTTTAACATAACCGCTACGAATTTTCGCATCCAATTTACTTTAATGGATCCACCTGTCCCTCTCCCGCTTGTTAACTACTAACTTGTGGGAAAGAGATGGTGAATAAAAAATGCATAAATCGACGATGTAAAATTTAACGATATAATCTGTGCGATGCTGTCAGTGATGGCGGGAAGACGAGTCGACCGCGGAACGAAATGATATTATTTCTTAGAAGGTTTTGTTTTCGAATACAATAATTTGTTAACTTATCTCTTAACGAGGAATATTTTATGTAAATGTAATGGTATTTGTCATTTCTATATTAAGATAAGAAAGATTTGCAATATTTTTAACACGTTGAGCGCCACGCGTATTTCTAAGACAATCCTATTCAGGCCACTAGCGCCGCTTATACGCTTTGGTATAAAAGGGCCGGTGTTTCCGATCTCAGTACAAAATAGTTTACATTTTTAACGTTATACCTATAGGCTTTGTTTTAACACGTTACGCGCCAAGTCTGTTTTGTTTTTCTTACCGCTTAGCCCGCTCAGATAAAATTTCTTCGAAATGGATTCGTGGCCGTTATTCTTTTTGAGACAAATCAGTTTATTACAGTTCAAATGTCACTTAGTGTCAAACATCCTAAACAGAAAAATCGAGTGTTAGCCACCGATGGCTGACGCAGCGCTCAACGTGTTAAGGGATGGAAATTATTGTGGTACCAGTAGCGATTTATTGTTGACAATATTTTTTAATACACAGAACCCTTTTAAAGTGTCGCGATTTACAATTTTCTCTTGAATTTCTAGATAAAGACAATCTTGGCTAAGAAATAATTTAAATGTCTTATCTCTACGTTACCTATCTTACTTATATTATAAATGCGAATGTTTGGATGGATGTTTGCTTGTTAAAATGAAGGAATCTCATTGAGATTTGGGATACATATATAACATAGTCTGGAAGAACACAACGCTACGTATTAAGTTTATTCCGCGCGGACGGAGTCGGGCGACAGCGACCTGTAAACCTGAGCTTAATTAGTTAAACATAGTTGTTACATCTTGAAAGATCCGTTGTGAATGTTTCTAATGACTCACAGAATGACATCATATCAGACATGAACGTGTCAAATTAACAAACATCGCAAAGCTTTTGATTAATTGTAAAGAAGCACGTATTTAATATGCGGGTAGTTTTAAATGCCCTCAATATCAATGTTACATTGTTGTGTAGTCCTTTGTAGAGTAACTAAAGATATATGATGCTGATATCTATTCAATTAATTTGAAAAACAGATGACGTATCTAGTGCAGTGATGGGTTTCCATTGACGAAACATCAGTTTAAAGATTATATTTTATTACAATACTAGCTGTAGTCCGCGCCTCCGTTCGCATGCAATAAAAAAACTTAATTAGTAGCCTATGTGTTCTTCCAGGCTATGTTCTACATCTGTGCCAAATTTAAGCGGGATCAAGTTTAGGCAACTGGTTAGTTAAGTTATTGAAAAAGTGCGGGAGATAAAGAAGTAGTCTCTGTCTACCCCTCTACGTTATCGGCGTGAGTTGTGCATGAGATATTGTCGTTCCTGTTATTTTCTCCCGTCATTAATTAAACCACTATATTTAAAGCTTTAAATCGGCGAACTTGTCTTGTACAGTGCGTGTGGGCTGGCTACCCAGGGAGGTGTAAAGTGGGACAATAGGTGGCCGGGGAGAGGGAAAGGACAGCACCGGACAATCTTAATACCCCGGTTATGATGATAAATGCACAACACTATATTGTTGGCGCATGCGCGTACCGATAGCATATGCAGCTTCACTTATAACAATTATATTATAAAAATATTGCCATCTCTTTCTTACCTTTTAAAAAACACGAAACTAAATTGTTTTTATACCACTGTCATGACATTTTTCTTTACGAATATTCTTCGTTATTGATTCTAATTACTATTATTTTCTATAATTGATCGATCAGGAGTAGTTTAGGGTTATAACAAAGCATTTTTAAATAAATATTAACAAATTACACATCACACAATGTGTGACAATCGCAATGAATAAAGTAAAACTTACACGTCTCTGCTGACCGTACTTATGGAATGGTATATGTGTAGGGACATATTGTGTTCGGTGAGCAGTGCTAGAGGTCCATCATAGTGTTCTGGAGACTAACAATTTCAAATCCGGCTTTTTACGAATAAATTAAAATGAAAATTGCATTAATGTTATTCGTAGACATAATATTTTCTTTTTAGAAAGACACGTTTTGACGTGTTGCGTGTCGATGAGGAATTTTGCTTCAATAACGTGTAACGCAATAATTCTATTATATGGGACAAAAAAACACTCGCTCATGTAAAGTTTAAACAATTCTAAATGTCAATATATAAAACGCGCCCTTTGTAGACACGTAATACGTTACATAAATTAACATTGCCAATTACTTCATAACATTTTGTGTTTTACTAAAAACTTACGATTAGGGAGGCAGTCAATACGTCACTTTTAATGTATTTCTTTTTTTATATTATATTATATTATCTTATATATAAAATTCTCATGTCACTATTTTGGTTTCCATACCCCTCCGAAACGGCTTGATCGTTTCTCATGAAATTTTGTGAGCATATTGAGTAGGTCTGAGAATCGGCCAACATTTGTTTTTAATCCCGCCCGGACGAAGTCGCGGGCGACAGCTAGTATTATATTATAATATTAGTAAGATACGCAGTTGCAGATGCGTTGCCTACCCTTGTATTGGACGGAGGAGGGGTCGCGCAAGCGTCATCTCCCCCGTCAAATCCCCATCTCCTTTCCATCCTTTTCACTGAAGTAAAAGTGTTGGGAAGGGAATGGGGATTGAAATTAGGCATTTGAAACTTTAGTACGACGTTCTGATAACGTCAGAAAATGTATTCACGTAAAAAAATTAATGAATATATACTTTAACACAGTTTTTTTTAATATTACCAAATTTTTGTAAATTTACTAATATTTCTTTTACCATTCCAACTAAGCTCTAGGCTTGTGTTAGGATATGATTTACGAAAATAGTCGAATGGCGGGATTCGAACCCCCGACTCGTGATCGGGAATTCGTACCCTTGACCATTAGGCTATTGGCGCAACTTACAATCAAATAAAACAACTTACAAACAAACAAATATTTACTTCTCGGGTTCACGTGTAAATTATATTATCCAACATAATATAAATATTTTTATTATTTACAAGGTAATTGCCATTTACGTCACATAGGAAAAAATTTGCGAGGTCACTTTACCTCATAGCGTCTGCAGTCAGTTTTGCACTATGTCACTGTTGGTAAACAATTTATATATGAGTACATATGTTTAAATAATTCGTAAACATACTTGCAATGCAATACCAACTTCAACACCCTTACCATTGGTTTTTGAGACCAAAATCTCTGTAAAAAACATATCGTCGTCCCTCTCATATCTTTGACGAAATAGAGACATGTTTAATCGAGGATTTTGGTCTAAGAAACCCATGGTTAGTCATTCATTAAAAAATAGCAATATACTTTTACTTTTACATTTAATTTAAGTGAAAATCATACTTAAGGATAATTTTTATTAATCTAGTTTTAGACTTCCGTATCCTTTGGCGCGCTTTCATTACAAAGTCCAGTGTCAGAATGATTAGTGAGGGGACATAAACGTCAAAATTTTAGTAAGGCTAGTGTTGCGCCAATACACCGGCACAGTGTCGGTTTTTCTTCCTAACATGAGATGTATTGTTGACGATCGAATTGTGAAGTCCGTCCATGTTGATATAAATGGTGAGCGTAGTTTGCGTTGAAATTTGTAACACACTAACTAGGCTAGTACAGCCCTAATATTTATCATTAACCGTGACAACACCGTAACACTCTCAAAATTTAGTCCAGTTGTTTCGTAGGCACAATGATAAAAATTGCAAAATAAAAACAAAAACATACTTCTTATCTTTTAATCATAGTTAAAAGTTGTGCGTGGTTAACCCATTAGCAGTGGTTACATTATACGCCAAATATGGTTTGATAGTTAAAAAAAATGACACACTAGGATGTATGATTAACATTTAAAAACA
>NW_013531716.1:6807476-6857952 GCF_000836235.2 Papilio xuthus
TCAAATACGATAATGTTTCGTTTCACTGCGAATTTCCTACGACCATCTTCCAGCTCTATCTTCAGATTAACATTTATTCGTCATAATACTGCATTTTCACGCGAATTACACATTGGGACAGTTGAAACCAAATAAAAGTTATAAATTGAAACTTTCCACAAACAATAGAGGTAGACAAGGTGACGTGGGCAGCTGGCGGATTGTTAACAGCGAAAGTGTCACCGCGCCCGAGAGATATTTGCCTCTATAAATTATAACTACATATGAAAACACACGCGTTCCTATGAATTACGTCATTCTATGTTAATCCAACTGAAGTAAACAAGGGTTAAACTTCTATTCAGACTCACTTATTTTCCTTTTTGATTCCCACTTTAATTTTAACAGAAGCCATATCTTTAAAAATATGCGTCAATATGCCGTTATGAAGGTTTATATGCGTCAATCAGTGGTCAAATGTTGTTATTTAGTTTACGAGAAAGTCATCAGTTATTTCCCATTGATTATATTTAGCATTTATTGCGTCAGTAATTAAATCAGAATTATAATTATGCAGTTAATCCAATATTAGGGACAATTAAATTACGTAATTACCTTTACCGGTTATTTTTAATGTTTAACACCTACTTTGTTATACTTTAAGTAGTTGAATCCTTACTTTACTCAACGGGCTAACGCTCAAGTAAATCACAGTCTTTTTAACAATTTAGGACTTTAATTTAAAGGTTGATTTTCTACTTTTTAGCGTCTTTAATACGTTACTTTTAAGTGTCAAAACAGCGCCATCTGTTGGACAGTGGCGTGCATTGCGGATCAAGGCTGGCGCATGTAGGTCGCGGGACCGGTCTACTCGCAATGCACACGCGGACAAATTAACATTTATTTTTTAATTCCACTTAATTGACATACGAAATTTAGGACATTTTGATGCAATAGTATCCTCTTGTTCTTATTTAGGCTGCAGTTTCAGTCTAGAAAGGTAAACTAGGGATTTTTAAGCCATGAAAATAAAAATTTAAAATTTAACAGTAAAAGAGCCCGCTTTAACATCTTCGCACGAATTGGCCCGGCTCGCCCGGTGAAATACCACGACCACACAGAAGACAGGCGTGAAGTGGAAGCAATTCCGCGTTTAGTCTGATGAGTGTGCGTCCCGGAGGCCTTATTTAGTCCTCTTTCACTTCCCACCCTTTTTCTTATAAGGAAAGGATGGGAAGTGGAAGTGGACTTTCCGGATGAGAAGATGCATGGAAAGGGAAAATATTTTCTTTCTGTGCATCCTCTCCTCCGTGGATTAAAGGTAGGCCAACGCATATGCAATTGCGTATGTCTATGGGCAACGGTCACTTCGCTATTTCAGCGATTTCAGGTGACCGCTCGCTCGTTTGCCACCTTTTGATATAAAAAAGGACATTTTGATACACTAGTATCCTCTTGTTCCTATTTAGGTTGCAGTCTAGAAAGGTAAACTAGGGATTTGCAAGCAAGGTACAAAGTTTTGTATAACGTTGCGAAAGAAAAGTCGCTTTGTTAAGTTATTATAGACGCTGTTTATTGGTTGTTTGCTTTATAAAAATCCATTGTTTCAAATAAATATTTCATTGAGGTATTTTGATTTAAATGCTGGTTCAAGATAAATGGTATATTTGTTACAATTTATTTTAAGTTCGTGATTAATTGATCAATTATGAGTACAATTATGAGTACAATTATAATGTTTTAATCGACGTTATGACCTTTTAGTTCTCAGAGATTTTAAATAAACAACTAAAATCGACAATTACAATTCAAACTTTGTATTGTTAATAAGTTTATAATTGATGCAATTTTCACTTGTTTTCTCGATATCTTTGTAAGGAAAAATATTTTAAATACTTTGCACTATATTTTCATATGTTTAGGGTTCCGTATCTTATAGGAAAAAAACGGAACCCTTATAGGATCACTTTCCAGGTCCGTCTTTGCAAGTCGCGTGCGTGCCCTGAGCCACCGACGTTCTAAAAAATATTTCAAAGATGAAATTGCACAAAACATTTTTACTTAGTGTAAAAAACATAAACTTATAATAAATATTTATATCTACAATTAGAAACAGAGGGTTTCTAATACCAAAATCTCCGATTAAAACATATCGTCATCTTTGTCATTATCTTTGACATGTTCGAGATAATACACGAGGATTTTATTCTCAGAAACCCACGATAAATGAATTAAATAAATGATTATGTTAGTAATGTTATAAAAGCAGTAAAAACTGGTTTGTCGTTATTTATGTTCCTCTAAGTGACCGGCAAATTATGATATGACTGGTCATCGCAATTACCTCGTGCCCTAGAGAACTAAGCAATTACATCTGTTCAGCGCATCAAAACATTCTAGATATCTAGATTGTCAGGTCCCCAGATTGATAGGAATGCCTTCCGCGTATTTGAATATGATGTAAAGATCCAGTCCAAGCTTTGATTCTCGATCTACTCTTGTGGTAACTATGAAATTCTTATATCTATGACTACTTGAGTTTCCACTGTCAAAATGTATGTACAATTCTTATCTATGTACGACTAGTTGTCGCCCGCGATTTCATCCGCGTGATATTAAAAAAAAACTTAAATAGTAGCCTACGTTTTCTTCCTGAATGTGCTATATATTTAAGCCAAATTATATCGAGATCCGTTAAGCAGTTTTGTAGATACCTTCTAACAAATATCCATCTAAACATTCGCATTTATATTAGTAAGATGTATGTACGCTTAAAAAGACATTTCGTATAATAAATAATAATTGAATTTAATCAAATTTTTATATTATAAATATTATAAGTAATTGACAATTAATGTTTATAAAATTGATAAAATTAACCTGTACTTAATTCTAATAATAATTTACGCAATCAAGAATGAGAGCATTTCCCTTTATAGAACTATTTCAAGCACTTTGTTGTTGGGCCATGAAGTCAGCGTTTATATTAAATCTCTCTTTTATATCTCATTCGAATCAGTGTTTGTTCAGTGGAATCGCTAATTATTAAAGCTGGTCATCGCGTGCGTTTGATATCAATCTGAATAATGGAGTTGTTTGTGACGATAATTGCAATATTAAAGTGTCCGTTGACACAATTATATCTAGAATTCGTACAACAAATAACATCAATTCAAAATTCTAGGAGAGGTGAAGTGGGGATTGATATGAGCATTCTTCCTTAAGTTTTACGTGCCACGTGTAAATCCAAAAATCCCCGCTTCGCCTCTCTTACTAGAATATGATTTTTAATCTTTACATAAATATTTTTAAGTCCCTTCAGTGTCATATACAACTTATCTTTTTTAAACTAGTTTTTCCTTACCTTGCCTATTAATAAAAACTATATATTTTCTTGTACGCTGAAAATTATAACTCTTATTATTAGATGTCAATTTAAATTGTTACTAATACTAAATAATTTATGTCCACGAAAGTAACTTTTGATATACGTATGATCGCTTGTTTCGGGGCCTCAAGTCTTTCACCGGTGGCAGGATACCGGCTTTGTTTACGTCATTGCAACAATTTAATGCGATGGAGTTGCTTGTTTACGATCACTTGAAGAATATATTATGCGGCTGAGACTGACCGTATGTAACTATGATCCTAGTAATATAAATTAGCCGAAATGTTCGTGGTCATAACTGTTATGTAACATTGTCTTAGAATACTAATACAAAGATTGTATAGAGTAACCGAGAGATATTTTTAAGTCAAGCAAGTCAAGGTTAGTCCGTGATACAGAGGTCTGTGGTCTCTGCCTACCTTTCTGTGTTAATGGGGTGAGTTATGTTGTTAACTGCGGCACAAATTAATCATTAAGAAGAAAAGACAATTAGAATATTTTAGGAGTTTTCCTAACATTTAATATTTATAAGTTACTAATCTTACTAAACACAAGACCGGTCATCGTGGCGATCTTTCGGGGAGGCGTATGCCCAGCAGTGGGCGTCTCATGCCTGACAAGAAGAAGAAGAATCTTACTATCAATCGATGTTTGTTTGAACGTATCTCGATATCTGATAACAATGAGATAAGAATATTTCGCATATGATGCTTTCTTGTTACACGTGATATGTAAATTAAGTAATTTTAAATTAAACAACTGTGTCTGTTAGTCAACGTTATTAAATGTGCGTTTCTGAGTCCTAAATCTTCTTTTAAAACATATTATCTCTGTGTTGTCAACGGTCAAGAAAGTAATGTCATAATTAAGAAAAAAAGCATTTCTTTGTTTTATTTCGTGCCAGATACAAATGTAATAAACAAAGTAAATTGTAAAAGTTAATTTCCTTTAACAATTATTTTACATATTTTTTATAATCTTGAATATTATAATTTTTCTGTAGTTTTAATATTTTTATATTTATATGTTATAGTGTAATATTTCAAAATATTTTTGATAGATTTGAAATCCGTATTTAATTAAATAAATAAAAAACAAAATAAAACTTGTCAAAAATTATCTTCACATCGGTAACAGTTTGAACGCAGTTTTCGTGTGTCTGGTCCAATTTATTAAATGTCTAAGATGTAAAATAATAAATTCAATGTTCACATTGACTATTAAATGAAAGGACCTGTCTGGCGCCATCATTCTATCTGTCAAATAAAAACGAACAATAAATTCTAAACTCCTTTTAGATTTATTCAAGTTATTCAAGAAATATTTAACTTGCTTGTTTGTGACCTGCTTGTGCGTAAATTTTTAAATCAATATGCGGTTATAAAGATACAATTATCTATATGAAATGCACACGTGTGATTGTCATTCTTTATTACAATTGCATCTCTTTGCTTAGTCCATTTCTCTATAGTCAAAGGTGATACAGTTTCACCGCTGTTCTACGTTGAGAGACATAACGGTAGCGAGTAACCAGTCGTTCTATCCACGCATCGCAGTAATTAATCTGGCCTTATCTTTTCACCCTTCCAAACAAACTTAAACAAGCTGATTGCAAACTGTATTCGTGAATACTGAACCTTATGACAACTAGAATAAGGTCTAGTTATTGTGTTACAGTTTAAAAAGCTGTATATAAAGTTTGTTGTACTTTTATTAGCTTTTAGTCGGTAAAGTGAACTTTAATTGTACGGTATAAAAGTGAGGGTAGGTCGAATTTTTTTTCCTTGCAAATTGCGTAGATGTGCCGATAGCGGCTAGGTGTTCGATGTAATTTGTACGCGCGTCCGTTTTTATGGTTTTGCATAATTTAAAAATGTTATCTCATTGTTGTGTTTTCCGTATATTTAAAGCTCAGGTTATGATCTTGATTTTTTAAACGTATTTGTTTTGTAAATATTCTTATCAAGATGGCAGTAATTGTCAGGAAAAGGACTGTAGAGGTTAAAAAGATTTAGAAGGGTCGAACGAGCAAATTAAAATATATCAGAGGTTGACTACTCTATCTTCATCTTAATCTTACTGTTATTTAAATTGTTTCAAAAAGGTTAAATTGTGGTCAACAATAGACATCAGAATTCAGTGAATGATTTGGATATCTCTATTTTTGAAATATTTTGATGTTGTTTTAATAATATTAGCGGCGTAACATCAAGGTATCATAAATATAAATACTGTTATCGTAAATATCTGAGTTGCGAATGTCGTAGTATAAACGCTACGGTCTCAGACCCGTCCCATTACAGGGTGTTCGTAAAAACGTGGTGTCCACAAAAAAGAGGAACGCGTTTCGTCGCCGGCGCGGCTTGCGGCTCGCGGCCGAGACGCTAACAAATTGGCTCGTTAACAGCCGATCGTCGGCAATAACTCGTCGCTTCAATCGATAAATATCGATATTATATATCGATGTACACGTTAACAACACTAATTTTAGTACGAGGTAGTTTGAAAGTTAAATATATTGAGACAAAAACTAATTATCAATCAGGCTTCTATAAAAATTATTACTAAGTTAGGTTTGTGTGAAGTACATATTATCTTTATTTAAAAAAGCTCAAAAGAAGTTGATTCCTTTAATGCTCAATTGACAATACGCTATTGAACTTTTAGTTAGGGTTGTCAAAAAACCGTTTTGTTTTACAAAATATGAATAATCTATAATCATTTCAGCCTTAATTAACTATTGCAGTGTATAAAATTGTATCATATGAAAACATCTCACGCATCACCAGTGCGCAGAACTACCGTTGTGTGACGTCATCACCCGAGACAGGTATACGATCAGAAGCGCGCGAGAGAGAGTCGTGACGCAAAAACAACATGCCAAATAGGGTGGTCACATGTAGCGAAATATCGGTATAAACTGGCACTGAGCGCCGCTGCACTGGCCACACTTACAACATGCCTCCGATTTCGAGGAATGTCACCAGCTAACATGGCGGCGATGTTTTGACGTTTGAGGATGCGCGGGAATCGACGTTTCGGCGCCATGTGGCGCGCAGGTGCGCGGGAAACTAGCGCAACAATCGCCCGTTAGATGTTCCTTTTTTAAATACAATGACAACTTCTTTTGTTTTAGATTTGTTTTTAGTTTGTTTCATGCCAGTATTTTGCGAATTATAAATGTGACCTCCACGTAGTTATTTCAAACATACTTATGTTTTCTCTCGTTTTCCAATATAATTGATACAGTGTTCTATTTCTTGTGCTATTTATCTGTACCTATATCTTAATAGAATTATGTTTGTGCGCAGACATACATACAAACTTCATATCTAGAACTATTATCTCTGAACTGTTTCAAATATAAATCGTGATTTAACTCATTGTGCAGGCAACACATATGCGAATTAATTGATGAAATATTAATAACTTTGTATATTGTAAATGTTTATTATATATATAAGAATCTTTTTGTATGTCATGGACTAAATGTATGCGTCTAGGATTGATAAATGAACTGCTAAGGGGCTTTATCGCAAAGTCTACTATTCACAACATAAAAGCTGGAAACTCATCTGTGAAACTCAATTAAAACAAATTTTGGAAAACATCTGAACAGAGATATGATTATTTACTTTCTTTTGTATGTGAAAAACATTGATACGCCGTATGATTACAAAAGGATGATATATGTAGAGAGGGAAATCATTGCACTAAACTTTTAAGCAAATAAGTTTAGTACTCGTGTCTGCGCAGTGGCGCCTGTACAACACTATCGCTGCTATCTACGCTCATGCGTGCCGGCGCGGCTTATTGCCTAGGCTTCAGATACTAAACCTAGATTTCACTTAGCACTTTACGCATCAAGCTAAAATAAACCTTACCACATTTATATTAAAGTAATTATTTACTTAATACTCAACAATTAGATTCTACCCTTTGTATTTGAGTGTGGGAGCTGTTGATTTAATCAGATAATCGAGAAATAAATTTATCTCTTTTCGATATTAGTGATTAGAATATATCCATCTTTTTCTCGCGTTATCTGGCGTCACATCGGCTATTAAGCGTTGGTGCTGTAATTGACGTGGACGTTTCAATTATTTACAGTTTTGAAGTCTATCATTTACACGCTGATAAAGCTTTAAAAATAAGCTATAAGCATTGACAACTTAACTTAACCTGTATAGATAACAATAGGTAACTTTTTACGTTATTTATGGAATCTCTAACACGGGTGCATTGAATTATCCGAAACCTGAAATCTAAAGAACAATCTGTTCAATTGTGATCGATAAATGTCATACAAATATAGCTTTTTTTACCGTGTGTTTCTAAGACCAAATTCTTACTAATATTAAATGCGAATGTTTTGTTGAATGGATGTTTGTCTGTATCTCCGGAACGGCTGAATGGAGCTTGTTCAAATTTGGAATAGATGTAGAACATAGTTCGAAAGAGCACATAGGCTACTTATTAAGTTTGTTTTTAATTCTGCGCGGACGGAGTCATGGGCGACAGCTAGTGTCTACAAATCATATGACTATCCATGTCATCGTCGATAATACAAAGATAACGAGATGTTTTAAACAAAGAATTTGGTCTCAGAAACACACTTTAGAAATACAGTATTCTAAGCGTTAAGTTTGATGAGACAACCATAAATCGAGAGCATTTAGTTCTGCATATCTTTGAGTTAACAATATTTGTCTTTGATCGATAGTTATAGTGAAAATCATGTCACAGTGAATAATTGTAAATTACTTTAGTGCAGTATGATAAATGCCCGGATTAATTGTTTTGTTGGTAACATACCGATGTGTCATCAGAGGTCCAAACAAGTGGACTTGTTGACCCCACGGCGCTGTAAGTGTGTCCGTAGTGCGAGCGGACGCCGCGCCCTCCTCATTTCCCGGCGCGTGCGTCGCTCCACTGAGAGGCGGGACCGAGTCACGAGCGGTAGCGATTATTATTATTAAAATATGTAGCAAAATAGAAAATAGAAACCACAACTCCCTTATACATGTAGTTAATCCTAAGAAAATAAATAAAACATTTCGTAGTTGTTTTAATGAACTGTGTTCTTGAGTTTGCCGTGTAAAGTAATAAAAGAGTAAACTTCAGTATTTAAATAACTATTTTACTGTGTGATATATATTATGGTGAAAGAAACGTACATAAAGGTCTAAGATATTCTGGGTAATCGTAATTGTCACAGGAAACAAACATAAACTTCAAAATGTTATAACTTGGAACACCGCCGAACACGAGGCCGTGTCGCTTCCGTCAGTCAAACCTACATTATCGTTTCTCACATGACCCTTAATGCCATTCATTTAAAGTCGATATTAGCTCGTCGACTACGTATTATTTTGCACTTTTTTCCGAACGGCGGCGTTCAAAAGAGTTCAACGGGTGCGTAGAAAGGATATCCGCACTCTATGATTTCGATCTAGATTCTTGCAGACGGAATGTTAAGTTTGCTTGCTTGTGTGAACTTTGTTATTTTATTATTATACTTAGAGACAATTGAATAATAATTTACACTGCGAATGCGATGCCTCACTTATTATATAATGTTATTTTTTGGTTATGACATTTTTTTAAGATAGATGCTTAACTATAGATTTATAACATATTAGTTGATGCCAACGACTCCATCCGCGAGGAGTTAATAAAAACATATAAGGGGCAATTTGACAAAACTTCAAGAATATATTTGTATAAAAGTTAAATAGCGTTTAAGAAACCGTTACGTACATTAAATCGTTGATTGCGAAACGTAGACATCACTATTGTAACTCACGACTGTCGACAATTTAAAAATATAATCACTTAATAATCCAATAGCAATTAAACGGAAGGAGTTTCGCAATAAAAAAATAAGTTTCAACCATTAAATTCAATTACAAGGTACAACGCTCCGGGCGCCTTACTTGATTAATTCTTCATATAAATTGAAAATTTCAGAAGATTACTTTAATACGTGCAAAGCCAATTTTGTCAGATTTTCGGACACACCGACGCTGGAATTTTGACATATTTGAAATAGAGATTATCGTTTTTTGCATTGGTAATAAGAAATGCGGAAAAAAAGACTGTTTAATATGCCAAAAATCTATTGTTCTAGAATTGTGATTATAACTTACTAATATTATAAAAGCGAATATATGGATGGATGTTAGAAGGTATCTTCAGAACAGCTTTATGGATCACGCAAGAACACAGATACTATTTAAGCATTTATTTCCGCTCGGACAGAGTCGCTTGGTGACAGTTAGTATATACGTATAAACAAGATTATATTTATAGAACGTCGAAAATGGAGAATTTAATAAATCATCTTTAATTTTACTATAAGAATTATTTCAGCTTTCAATTCTTAAATTAGGTATAGTTTGATAGTTTGTTTTGTTTTATTAGTGCATTGACCAGGTGTTGGATGTCATTTGTTTATGAATTCTAAGAAAAGGAGATGACAGATCAGATATCTAATATCAATCTCTGAGATCACCAACCTTGTATTGCGAAACGATTAAAAAACCATCCAGACTATTTGAGCTAGTTTTGCTAAAAATTTGTTAGTAGGGGTCGCTAGTGGACTTGACCGATTGGGCCTCCTTACGCCTTTTTACTGTTTCTTACGTTTCTGATTTGGCATTTTCCGTTTAAAGGTTTAAATATTACCAAGATAGAACGAAATGAACTAAAATTCATCGAGACCCATTCAAGCCAATTTAACAGTGGTAGAGCCCGCTTTAACATCTTCGCACGAATCGGCCCGGCTCGCCCGGTGAAATACCACGACCACACAGAAGACAGGCGTCAAGTGGAAGCATTTCCGCGTTTCGTCTGATGAGTGTGCGTCCCGGAGGCCTAATTTAGTCCTCTTCCCCTTCCCACCCTTTTTCTTAGAAGGAAAGGATGGGAAGTGGAAGTGGACTTTCCGGATGAGAGGATGCATGGGAAGGGAAAATATTTTCTTTCTGTGCATCCTCTCCTCTGTCGATTAAAGGTAGGCAACGCATATGCGATTGCGTATGTCTATGGGCAACGGTCACTTCGCTATTTCAGCGATTTCGGGTGGTCGATTGCTCGTTTGCCACCTTTTATATAAAAAAAGCGTCCTAGAGATACCTTCAAACATCTATCCACACATTGGAATTTGTAATATTATTAAGATAAGTTATTTTAACTGTATGACGCGTGCGATAAATTCAATGAACAAAATAGAGCCATCAAAAGATTGCGTCAGTACCACAGTGTAACATCGGTCACTATTAACCAGTACAACAATAGTAGTCGTGATGTTCGTAAATAAATTTCATTATACGCAGACTTACATAAGGATGGTCGCGCACGCATCGCGGTATAAATCTGGACTTTCTCTCCTGACAGCGATGCTTATTAAGCGATGCCACAGGATAGCAATAAGCAGTAGGCTAACTGGCAATACTAGAATGAAAAAAACACGTGCTACATTATTTCTTATAAAATTTTATGATAAATGTATTTTAAAATTTATCTGTTTTGTACCACAAATCTTATTTAAATGAACCTTCTATGAAAGTTTTTTAGTTCTTCAGTAACTTTAACAAACTTTAACTAACTTTAGCAAACTTGGTTAGTTACTACATGGTTATTTTTATCAAATAATTCTAGTTTTAATGATTAAAAAGCATTTTGTTCAATTTTTTTTTATAATATAATAACATTCGGTGTTTTCTATAATTTTTATTTGAGTTGTGCAGCTGTCTTTACTACTCTGTATCGCTGACCAAGTTGTTTCAATATTATGATTTTCGTGGCCCACTGCGAATTTAAAGGATAAGAAGTTATTTTTTAATTTATTTCAGTACAAATGTGCAACCGGTGAGATATCACACCCACTACAAAATGAGGTCGACAGAAATGCTTTCTTTGTAGGCATTAATGCTTTAAGCACTTAGTACCGTAGTTAAGATTACACTAAGTAGACCAATTTAGTAGCTTATATGTCCCAAACGAGGGCCTCGTAGTCTACCCTAAGTTAGGGGTGACTAGTCAACTATGCTGGTCCAGTGTGGGTTGAGTTCACAAATATATTCGAATTTCTTCACCCATATGCATTGGTTGTCACGATGTTTCCCTTCACCGTAAGAGCTTCTGATAAATGTATATATGAAAGTCAGTATTCCAAAAACACAATAGTATCTACATGGCGAGGATCGAACCTGGATGTGTTGATTTCAGTCTGGTCCGGTTAAGCGCTTAATAAGAGCGCCACCGACGTTAAATTAATTTAGTACTCATTCTTAATCAAATTAAAAATTAGAAAATTTACTTAAAAGTAGATTAAAACGATATATAATTAAAAAAAAATGCATTTTATACTGGTCCTTTCCTCGAAAAAACCACACTGGTGTCACAGTATTGAAAGTGATTTCATAATTTGAAGGCGATCTTCACAACCATTCTTTAGAGAATTCGGCAAAGACAAGTCCGCATAATACAATGTCACATTAAAATATATTAAACATACAACGCTCCCATTTCATTCGCATTAAGCCTTAACAGCCATGAAATTGGCTTTAAAAGAACTAATAGCTTCGAATAAATAGACATTTCTTTACGAAGCCAAATAACAAACCTTCAGGGTAAGTTGGACAATTTTTTATCCGCAATGGGAACAATGCGCTCGTCGGGTTAACGACGTATTTAAAAACATTTTGCACTGTTCGTTGTTGCGCCTTCGTTATTCTCTTATGCATATGTATGGGAGCGTTGGAACATTTTTGAGTTTTTTAATGGACTGTGGAAGAAAGTTAAACGGCTACCACAGCGGGGAGTGACAGATGTTAAAGACCTCGGGCCTAACAAATTGTTGTGACTGACGACACTGGTATAGTGCAATCCAAACTTAATAGCGCCTTGTAATTTTATACGCGACGATGTACAGTCAGCTGCGTAAATATGTATACATTTACAACGCTTCAGGAACTTATATACACATTGGCTTTCAAAAATTTGTGTACACTTATCTGTCCGTATACTGCTGACTGTGAATACGTACTAAAGATAAATACGTGTATAGGCATATTCAAATTTTTAAAGTAAAAACGTATAAATATTCATGCATCTGACTGTACATCATTTTAAATTTCGATGCGCGACGACGGCGACTCATGGTCCTTGGTAGAAAGAGTTTGCGTTCTGCCAAAGAGGTGGCATACTGGCCATCAAGACCTTTGCCTTTTTTAATGAATATGAAATTAAGATTAAAAATGAAATTTATTCGTGATTAGAGTTCGAGGAAAAAATTGTAGTTAATATGTACCAATATAGTTTTAATAAAATGATTTATCAACCTAAATGTATTTAAAAATAAAAATCCTTTCTTTAACGTTTACGCCCATATTTTGGCTGCCATGCTGATGTTCTTAATTTTTACAAAAACATAACAATTTTTATTTTTTTTATACTTTTTATAAGCCAGCGCTTGACCACAATCCCGCCTGGTGTTAGTAGAGATTTGGTCGAAAGATGGTACGCTAGCTTAGTAAGTGTTAATTAATTTAAATGGTGGATCTAGGAGTTATGACGATGGAGCCGGGCTCTTAATGTTCTTTATTTAAATAATATAACACGTGTAAAGAATCCTAAATCAGAAAACAATAGGAATCGACAGGTGGTGAATTCTTTGCATTAAACTCTATTGTCCCTTTATTTCTTAATTATTTACCGCAAACAATTTCTACAAATGGTCGAAACGAATAATGTTTTTGTGTTTGATGCGATAAATGTCAGTTCGAGCATCGGAGCCTTAAAATGTTGCTTTACGTAAGTGAAGTGGCAACAAGAAACTGAATATGTGCCCTAAAATGGCAAAGTCAGTTGTACACGATGTGGGGTCTAATAACGATTAACCATTTAAATTGTATATATTGTTTGCTTGCTTATATAGTTGTCATAAATGTCGTTAACAATTAGCATGGACTTTACATATGTACTTTTGATGCAATTTATTTAAATTATCTAACGGTTTTCGATTTAAAGGTTAATTACTAACAAAGTTGGAACGAATGCGTATTAATTATTTGCGTGAATAGTTTGGACAAGGATATATTTATATCATGCAACTGACATTAACTGAAATGTAGATATTTTTATTGTAAGAAAGTATGTTAATATCATCAAACATATGTCAAATGACTTTTTTTCTTATTTTTAAATGAATATGCGCTGGCATTATATAACATTCTAAACTATATATATAATCTATATATGAAAAAGAAAGTCGTGATAGTTACACTACTTAACTCAAGAACGGCTTTACCTATATGGTTGAACATTGGTGAGGAGGTAGCTTAGAGCCAGGAGACGGACATAGGATACTATTTATTCATTGTTTTCGAATTTATGCCTTGAAGAGTTGGTTTTTATTTAACTTACTAATATTATAAATGCGAATGTTCAGATGGATGTGATGTGGATAGATGGATGGGTGGGCTACACTAATTAAGTTTTTTTATATATCAACGCGGACGGAGTCGCGGGAGACAGCTAGTATACAATACAAAAAAAATCTTTCCAATTTTAACACATTCTTTAAATTATAGATGTGCCGCAAATATTTAACATATGTTACATTGGTTTACATAAATTTTGCTAATTACATACTATTTTTTTAAAATGTGATGTTAAATAAGCCATCTAGAAACATTAAGTGTTACTTAATTGTATAACTTGACGTAACTTACATTCCGTAGTTTTAATATATCCTTTACGATTAAGTTAAAATTGAGGTTATGATGTGGAAATTATTTGTGCCAATGAAATACAGTTTGACGGATGCTTGCAAAAATGCATTAAGTTAGCAAAATATTTTATGTTTAAGTTAATAAATTCTAGGTATATATTTAAATATAGTCTTAATACTAATCATCATCAGCTCACTATACGTCCCCACCGAGGGGCACGGAGCCTACCCTAAGTTAAGGGTGATTAGGCCATAGTCAACCACGCTGGCCCAATGCGGGTTGGTTGGCTTTACACATATCTTTGAATTTCTTCTCAGATATGTGCAGGTTGCATCACGATGTTCCTTCACCTTAAGAACGTCGGATAAATGTACATATGTAAATTAAAAAGACATTGGTACATGGCGGGATTCGAACCCAGGACCTGCATTTTGCAAGTCAAGTGCTTGACCACTGAGCCACCTACACTCTTAATACTTTTAAGAGAATCATCTCTTTTAAATACCAGACATAAAGCCTTATATTTTAGCTTTTACGGCTATTGTAATACATAAAACGGGTTAAAATGGTTTTAAAAAGTAAAAAATAGTTGTAAAAATTGATTTTATAATATCACTTAGATTTGTCTTGTCTTTTGGATAAAACATATTCAACATAACATATTAAAAAATCATCGAACATGATTTTATAATAATTTATATTAATTATTAATACATTTCGTAATCACAGTGAGTAAAAACTTATCGATCAATCGCTTAATAAATCGAGTCGCGCAAAACCGCACAAATCGCAATTAATTTGACAGCAAAACAAATATGGCCGACCCCCTATGGGTGAGCTTTAGTCGGTGCCTCCATGATACATACAAATTTGAAAATGGCGTCTTTTTACTTAACGTATACATCTGCTCACAACAATGTCGGGTACATTGTAAAAAGGATAAATTCGTTATAAATTATCGTAGCTCTAACGAAGCGACACCCGCTGTTCATGAATTGTTAAAACCATTTTAATTAGACCCATAATATTACGTTTGAAATGAGAATTGCAAGAAAACGCCGCGGGTTCAAACTTGATTTGCAATTTTTTTACAATTTGAAACTTCTTGATAAAATACACGGATCAATGCATTTTCCAAGGGAGTTTCTTTTTATTAAGGGTTGATAAGTACTAGATAATTCCTCCTATGATTACATGATTTTTAGGGTTCCGTACCTCGTAAGGAAATGAAACGGAACCCTTATATGATCACTTTGTTGGCAGGACCCTTTTTTGAGTTCAGGTGACATCGTATTTTGCAATGTTATCGAATTTCAAACATAATTGAAATAACAATAGTTATCAAAGTGCGCGATGTCACGCTCCTACGTGTTTGAAGTGTAAACAATGTGATGAGTCAGCTATGATATGACAAAGATCGTGTGACAAGTTGTAGGTAACTTAAACAATGACCTTAATCAAGGTCAAATAATCTTACTAATATTATAAATGCGATTGTTTAGATGGATGAACAGATCTCGATGAAATTTGGCATACATATAGAACATAGTCTGGAAGAACACGCAGGCTACTAATTTTTTTTTATTCGGTTTGAGAGAAAAGAAAGGATTTAAAGTATTTTGCATCTGCAAATATCTAAGTATTAATAAAATTTGCAGATAATTTTTAACGTAGTTTATTAAGTTAAATACATAATGGTGTCGTTAAGAGATGTACAAAACATTCCTCCCTTTGCCCACTTCCCCGGCGCCGGCTACACCGCGGTGAATCACAGGCGCCGGTCAAGGGTATGAAGAACTTATGACACGCGGTGTCATTCTGTATAATGTCAAACGTTGACACCAATGAAGCCATATTGTGTTGCGTTGTGTGTCAATTTTTAACGTCGGTACCGTCTGCTTCAAGTGGTCGTCAAAAAGCCAACAGCAGATATTAAATATTGCATTTATTTAAAATATAAACTGTACATGAGCTGAGCGCCATTCTAGCTGTTGTCTGCGACTTCGTTCGCGCGGAGTAAAAAACTTATTAGTAGCCTATGTGTTCTCCTCGACTATGTTCAATATCTACCAAATTTCAGCAAGATCCGTACAGCCGTTCTGGAGTTAACTTCTATCAATTATTTGTCCATACATCCAAACATTCAAATTTACAATAACGTGGTTTTGATTTTATTATTATTTCTTTAGTTAAATAATAATACTAAAGAACATAATGTTAGTTTAATTTGTTTGCATAAAGCGACTTGCTAAAATTACAATTAACGTACAAAGGACTTTGTAAGAGCACAAAAAGATGTGTAAATACGAGACATTAGCGCAGAGCCACACTGCCGAGTGTCGCGACTAAAGTTCTACATCATCTATAAAAAAGACTCTGGAAATGTAAATAAGTACTGAAATGTAAGAGCGTCGGTGGCTCAGGGGCAAGCACTTGACTTGTAATCTGTATGTCCTGGGTTCGAATCCCGCCATGTATCAATGTGTTTTTCGATTTCCGATTTACATATGTACATTTATCCGACGTTCTCACGGCGAAGAAAAACATCGTGATGTTGCACATATCTGAGAAGAAATTGAAAGATAAGTGTGAAGTCTACCAACTCGCACTTGGCCAGCGTGTTCGACTATGGCCTAATCACCCTTAACTTAGGGTAGGCTCCGAGACCCTCGATGGGGACGAATATTGAGCTGATGATGATGACTGAAACGTATTCTGAAAACCTGGCATTATTTAATTAAGCTAGCAAACCGCTATAAAAAAAATTAGAAACCGCTGGGATATTTATCTATATTTGATCTGAAAGGGTATGAAATCAATATGGAACTTTCTTGTAGTTTCTGTTTGTGAATCCATGTAGTGTGGCGCTACCATAACGTAGATTTGTGTGGTTTAAAACAATTACACATCTCGTTTGCAGTGGCCGTCTTTGTTCAGTACTTAGCGTTTAAAATTGTGTGTGGTCCAAGTGTAGAGAGATGTGCCTTAAAACCCATCCTTATTAAGGAATAATGCAATTAATGTGACCGAAGTATATATACAAGATGCATAGAAAATTGTAGTATTTTCTAGATTTTTCTAAGTTTACCGAATTTCATGATTAGGTCACATTGCCGCGCTATTGCCCGCGTTTCTTATTAACGAAGAATTACTAAAACATATTAGTTATGGTCAGGATTCAAAATTCAAAAATTAACTTATAAATAAGACAATGTTATGTCGATAAGCGTTTCTTTGATGACTCCAAAATGTCCGTATAAATATATCGTCATCCCTTTCTTTCATCTGTCACAAAACAGAGATAGCAATATCTTTTAAACGGGAACTTTGGTGTCAGAAATGCACAGTAAAATCGCTTACCGTTCCTAACTTGGATCTTTGACAACCATTTAAGTTAAATACGCAGTTTTACATGAAATTATTAAAACAAACATGTATATTAAAACAAGCTGTATTCTCATACTCCGCCCATTTGTGATTGTTTACGATTTTCATTAGCAGAGTATTCAGTGATGACCAATCAGTGAGTACCATTAATAAGATAACGTCAAAAACAATTGCTAGGTTAAAAGCGTTTTGAACTGTTCAGATTATCGTTATTTTACTCCTTATCTTCGACTCCCTCCGCACTAAAAAAACTTAACTAGTAACATCTTTGCAAAATTCCAACGAGAACCGTCCAGCCGTTCTGGAAATACCTTCAAAGAATCATCTATCCATCCATCTAAATATTCGAATTTATTATATTAGTGGGATTGGTTGTATACATGATACCTTTCTTTTCATTTAATTTATATTAATCTTTCGACAAAAAAAGGCAAAGATCTGTTAAAAATATAGAATTTTGTCATTATCAAGATCTACAGAAGCCGTTAAAATTTCTCTATATTAATAGAATTAGTTTAACTTTGCATAATCTTAATACTATTAAATAACATTTAACAATGAAACGCAGTGAAAAACGTGTCCGTCACTGCACCCTACGCCTACGCGCGCGGCCTTTTGAAGCCGCCTCTAATACGACGTTATTTATTGTCCCAGTGTACGCCTGCCCTTATCTGGACATACTCTTTTGTTGTCGCGTTTTATTACATACAAATAATATAAGTTGAATTAGTTAATGTGTCTAGTGAATTGACCGAATTAGGGTGAAGTAGGAATACTGGATGTGGCTAATATTTATTGATTCCGACGTTCATACGGTGAAGTAAAATTTAAAGATATGTGTCAAGTCAACCCGCACTGGGTCAGCGTGGTTGACTATGGCCTAGTCACCATTGGGTAGGCTCCGAGTCCCTCAGTGGGGACATATAGAGAGCTAATGATGAAGACCTATTGAATGCATTAGGCCAGCGTGGTTGACCATGACCTAATCACCTCTGACTTAGGTTAGGCTCCGAGCCCGTCTGTGAGGACGTATAGTTGATGTCTCTTGACTCTTCCATTGAAAGTAGAGTCATTTAAAAAGGATAAAACGTAGCTTTTAGGCTAATTCTTACTTCATTTAATATTTCCCAAGTCCAATGCTATTCATTAAGATAACCTTTTATATTAAAAATTACCAAAGAAAACCTTTGATAATTTTTAATTTAATATGCGAGGTTTTATCTCGTAAAACTTGGTATGTTTACGTAATACAAGAATGACTCATATTTTGTGGTCTGAATTAAAAATAAACTTTCTATTCTTAACCGTTGAAGACGCTCGAGCGTTACTCATGTTTGTATATTTATATCGCAGGCCACGTTGCGAAATTATTTTGTTTGTATGATTCATCTGTGTTTTGTTTTGGTCAATACAAATTGGTCGGTTAATCTGTCTCGAATTAGATAAGGGTCATTTTATACTGAAGTTTTTTTTTGAATAGGCTTTATAGTCAATGAGTCATTGATTCAAACGTATTTTAAGTTACATAACTTAACGTTGTCACTTTTGCTTAAACATTTCTTATCATTGTTCCGACAAAGTCTGTTGTGTCCGGGGCTTTCTATTTGACCGTCATTCCTGATAGCATAGAGGTCAAGCACCCGACCCAGCCTGGCCTCTGATTTATCGCAAAAACAGTAATTTAAAAGTTGTACCTTTTCGCGTCGGCCCGCCCACGCGTCACCCACGCTCCCTCACGGAAAAAACGAACAACTCGTGATTTGAATTTGTTCTGGTGCGGCATTGTTTAATTTGTAGAACGTTTCCCAAGAGCTTTTATGCCACGTTATATTGTTAAAGATATTTTATGAAATAAACGAGATTTGTGGATTAATATACGAAGGACAGATATTCCTAAAATCTATTAATATTATGCCTAAAAAGAATTAAATTTATATTTCCTATAAACAAACGCGAGATGCGTGAAATTAGCGCCCGCGCATATTCGTAGCGAGGTGAAGCTACGTCGAGACGTAATTGTTATGACAGGACAATACCCGGCGACAGCGACATCTGTTGGCCAGTGATCTTGTTAACGATTGTTATGTTACATAGTTAATCTATCGTAGTAACATTACATAAGTAAAGATCTAAATAAGTATTATAACTTCTTTTTATTTTATAAGGTGGCAAATGAGCAAGTGGCCAACATTACGAAAAGGCCTCTGTCCATATCTATCTGTAACTACAGATGCGTTTGCTACTTTTAATCGACCTAGGAGGAAGAAGGACACACAGAACGAGAATATTTCTTATTCGTATGCATCCCTTTCTTCGCCTCATGTTACTAGAATTCAGACTAGTTTTCAATATATTAATTAAAGAAATCGTTAGAAAGTGAATGGAGGAGAAGACAGGAAATGTAACATGTCTGCTATCTAGATCGACAAGGTGCTTAAAAAGGGCCTTTTATGTCATTATAACTAAGGTATGCATTCACGACGCCTTATGTTTAGACCCTTTGCACACACGACAACGTAAATCTTCGAAACCCGGCGATTTTAGTTGCTAGGACAATTTCATAGAGGTTCATACACAGCGCGCGTCTTCGACATTTTTAAAATTAGCCAAAGGCAGTCACTTGCAAGCTTTTTTTAAAAACAAACATATGAAAAATGTCGCCACAAATTTTCAAGAGCAAATCGTGGTCGCTGTGCCTGAATCGACGACTCGCATCGATGATTCAACGTCGTCGGATTACGCTCAAGGCGCGCTTTTAGACAGTATTAGTTAGAATCATTAGGCGCAAATGACTTGCTTTTGTTACAAAGTCCAGAGTCAGAATGAATAGTGAGGGGACATAAACGTCGACATTTTCGTAAGGCTAGTGTTGCGTCAATACACTGGTGCGTTTTCTGATTTTCATCCTAACAATACCTTGTTTTATATTTACATTACATAGAGTCTTGTACAATTTTCAAGTTAAAATGGTTAATATTTTTAACTCAATGCATTCGTAATCACAAAGTTTAACCTTGTATACTTTGTGGTCGTCTCCGCACAAATATTTGACATCCGCCGCTCTTCCCAGCACACATCCTTCGTTACTCATCCTCACAGTTCATAGGAAACCGTTGGTTTGTTTGATAAACTACGTAGCGAAAGATTTGCTGGTGCCTCTCCCCCCCCCAAAATAAAATGTAAAATAGATATAAAATTAAACCTAGCATTGATCATCGGCTTGCGGCTCCAATTTCCCAAACACATTAGTTGCCAGAATGATTTTTCAAAAAATAAAAAAAAAAAATAATTTTGTCCAAAACCATTTGTCATATGCTTATTATTAACATATGAATGGAAGTATGGCTTGTCGGACACATAGTCCGACACGGCCTGATTGAAACTAGCTTGTCGGACATATAGTCCGACATGGCAGCTAACGTGTTAATGTTGATTTATGGTGGAACTTATTTAAAGTTTTTTTTTTAATAATGAATATTCAGATCAAGGTTGAATACAAAGGAGTGGTGCAATCAGTTACATTTTTGTGTCCAACATGTAATGAGACATTTAAAAAAGCCAGTGATCTCTGTACGTAACATAAATTTGTAACGTACAGTCGGTGGCGATCGCATCTGCAGTGACCGGGTCACCCGCGGCGATTTCGCGGACGTAACGCCGACATAACGCGTGTACTTAAAATATTTACTTTTTTATCTGTAACAGAGCGCTAGGGTTACAATGCAAGCTTTTAATAAAGTCGGATTTTTCTTTAATATATTTTTTAATTAACTTTTACCCAATTGTCCTGATATAAAATTATTGTGTATACAAAATTCTCCCTTTACATCTATAACTTATTATTCAAGCTTTAAGTTATTTAATTGTCTGGCTCAAATATATCTTAATTTTAATATTAATGGATCACGAAGTCAGTAAGCTTCCTCTTTCATAGATAAAAATGGAATGAAATCTGTTGATTTTTGTTTGATATTGGTTAATCAATTAAATACTCATAAATACCATAGTTTATATATTACACAATTTTATAACTTGATAAATGTCTTTTGAAATTGTTAAAATCATGGTATCTCTACTAAGGGAGTCCTATCAGAGAATATTAAGCCGGAGCACAGATCGTGCGCGGCGAAGTACAAACCGGGCGGCGTCTTTGCGGCGACAATCGCACGATCGCGCGACACGAGCGCGATAACATGATAGCATCGCTTTCACTGCGCTCCGGCACGGGTGCTCCAAACTGTCGGCGTCGTATAGCATCGCTCTCGATGGTTATCAAGCCTTTTTGTTTAAATGAACTTGTTTGGTGTATCTTTGGTTGTTTCATCCATTGATGTAAACTTTCACGTTCATTTGAAGATATTGTCTGTCATATATCTCAATAATGGGTTCAAATCTTTATTTGTTGCTTGACAAACATTACATTGAACATATATCGTTGCTATGTGTATACTAGCTGTCGCCCGCTACTCCGTCCGCGCGGCATATAAAAAACTAAATTAGTAGCCTACTATGTGTTTTCCAAACTATGTTCTACATCTATTCCGAATTTCAGCGAGATCCAGACAGTCGTTTTGGACATACGTTAAAATAAACATCTATCCATCCATCTAAACATTTGCATAATATTAGGAAGATTATACGTAACAAATATCATCGCACAAAAAATATAAAGACGAAGATATGTTTAGGTTAAGTTTTGCAATTGTTTACATATAGACATAGATTATACTAACTAGTGATTAAATATAACGTTAACAAATAAGCATTTGTATCAATTTGTCAGTGATATCGGGAGGTGACCACCCGGGCGGTGCAGCAGGGCCGGGCAGGACCACCCTGCGCAGGCGCACGCCGCCCGCCGATTTATATGGCCAGCCACCGCCGCCCACCACCCGCGGGACACAACCCTTTGCTATTACAATGCTAGTGTACTTCTAGAAGTGATATATACATTGTAACATGTCACTTCTAGTGTGAAAATACAGTTCTATGTTCGTAGTATTAAAACTGTACAATTTACTAAACTGAGTACAGAAGCTAAGCATACGTCACGATGCGTCGTTCTTACAATGGGTTTTTCCTATGACGTGTACCAATTTTTTTCTATCAAAAGACTTAACAAATTTAGGTGGAATGCTTTATCTATAACGAAAAACCTATATATAAATTTTGGTCTGACTGTCAGTATGTCTGTCCGCATGCCGCGTTTGTTCCGTAATCTCCAAAACGCTATGGTCGATTTTATTGACAGGAAGGTTACTGTTTGCGAGAATATTATAGACTACTTCTTTAATTATTATTATATTGACGAAGAAGGCGGCCGTTAGTTTTATATTTTTTTAAAAGAGAACGAGGCAAGACGAGTGTATTACATGTCCTATGTAAAACGATTAAAAATACGCAATTTTTACACAGAAAGAAATTTCTTATTTCAGTATTTTTAGACATTTTTAGTTAGAATCATTTTGAAGATGGCGCGCTTTCGTTACCAAGTCAAGTGCCAGATTAATTAGTGAGGGGACATAAACGTTGATATTTTAATAAGGCTAGTGTTGCGTCGATACACCGGCACAGTGTCTGATTTTCTTCCTAACAGTATATAGTGGCAGGAATGTTTGTGGTTTGTAAGAAAGGTCTACAGGTTAGTTTGCCACAGTTAATGTGATCTCTAAGCTAACATTTGTAGGACATTCTCTGTAATGCGCATGCGCACTCGTCCCCAACAGTCGCACAATCGCACCAACTATCCCGCAATTAAACAACGGCCTTAGGTCATACGATACTATCGGACCCACCCTATGTCTGAGTCGTATTAACTTTACAACTGAAACAAACAAAACACAACCTTAGCAGAAATCAATAAGGTTAAATTTCCATTGTCAATATTATCACTAACGTGGCATTATTGTTTTCAGGTTATTGTAGTCTTTAAATTGAAGGTGATAAGGTTGATTGTTGATTGTGTGTTTGTTTGTTAGTACGGTAACTGTAAGGGCGCGGTAACCCTGTTAAATGATCATAGCGTAGGTCGCCGACGTCCTGGCCCGACGGGAACCTAATGAGCGATGGACTCCATATTCAACTGATTTAGACGATTTCCGATGTCTATACGATGAAAGTTATTCCGATAATTGACTAATGTTTTTGTTAATTACTTCCTACTCATTAAAATAATAATAGTAATTGTATTGAGATGTATTTTTATGTGTTTAGGTTATGCTACCTGATAAATGTGACATCTTTTTATGGCATAAATACATCTAACCCTTTGATTCACATGTTTTTACTTTAAGATCGAGCAATAATTTTTATCACTTGTCATGTTCACAATCTTACTAATATCTTAAATTTTTGGATGGATGGATGGATGTTTGTTGTGAAAGTATCTCAAGAACTGCTGCATGGATCACGATGAAATTTGGCATAGATGTAGAACGTAGTCTGGAAGAATACAGGCTACTACTTTTTTTTATTCTGCGCAGACGGAGTCTTGGGTGACAGCTAAATAAGTATTATATGTTTATTTACAATAATCATATGTTTAATATTGTTCTAGATACGACAAACGATTCCAGATCTTAATTTACAAAGCAAACATTTGCTAAGATAATTCTGCTTAAAACAATGGTACTTCCATACGTATCCCATTTCTTGTTGAATGACTCATTACTATCTTAATTGCATTTTAC
The DNA here is from genome assembly GCF_000836235.2 of Papilio xuthus. Lineage (NCBI taxonomy): Eukaryota > Metazoa > Arthropoda > Insecta > Lepidoptera > Papilionidae > Papilio > Papilio xuthus. Next base: position 6,831,659 of record NW_013531716.1, read on the forward strand.
TATTTCAAACAATCGTGACAAGCTGAAAGCATCTTTAATACATCGGTGATAAAACTCAAATAACTTTGGCCCTTACCATAAATATGACGTTATGCAAAATGATCCTAGTTTTCCTTAAGAATTAAAATGGTAAATAACATTCAAATTTGACCTCTACTGTCATGTACTAAGGTAGAATTTCAAAAATAAATCAATTAAGAATTAAATTATTATACCAATCAAATCACAACCTTATGTCGTAGAAAATAAGGTATATAATTGGTTCACAAGCTATTTGAATGCAGTGATTCAAACAGCTATAGTTTTGACTCCCGGGGTGGCTCGTACAATGTCCCGTCGCGTGACATTGCTCTATTTACGACCAAGTCTCTCGCACGGACCCATAAATGTACTACATGGTACACGGATTGTGGATTTCATGAAATGTTTTACAAGTTATTTGTAAATGACAACTTAAATACGCTTATTACAACAACATTACTCACGACTATGACCCAGAGGGGTAAGTAGACAGAGACCACCTGGTTATTGTCAACTCCTTTTAGTTTTGTTAAGTATACAGTAATTGTGTTTTTTGGAAATTATATTTAAGTACGAATTACTAATAAAATGATGAAATATGAATAATATTTTTCGATCTTACCGATAGAAAAAGTCAAGTTTATGTTTAAGTTGATTATCGATAAAACACGAATAAAATGACATTTTCTAAAAATGATTCCTAGGTATAATAGATCGATTTATTTAAAGATATAAGATTTACTCTATGCTAATTTAATTTTGATTTTGAATTAGGATTAAACCGTTACTTTAATGATTCTGTTACACAAATTACCTAAAAAATTATATCAAACGCATGAAGATGACATAAGTATTTGATTCAGCATCTTATGATTCATATTCATTCAATTTATTTTCTTATTAACAAAAAAATGATAATAAATATGATATGTCTTTAAAACTCCATACATATTCCTATATTCGTGTACCATGTTATCCGCGAAATAACTCGCTAGATGCGCTTGCGCATTGTGCCATGTCCCCGCACGTGCTTCTCCCCCTCCCCGCGGCCGCCCAGTGCCCGGTGGCAGCGTGGTACAGAGTTTTGAATAATAATCGATGTATAGTGGACGTATTTATGTGCAGGCGGTGGCATTGCGCTGTTTTATGGGCCGATTGCGATGTCGGTACCTCCCTCCAATTGATCCTGATAAACTTCGATTCTCAATTCTTGTACATATATGCTAAGATTTGTCTAAATTTTGTCATGGAAAATTAAATTTATAGTTGTTTAAAGAATACAAATTAATCTTGTATGTGATTTTATTGTAAATGTTAGGAAGACCCAAGGTCTTCCATAAAACCTAAGATATTTTTTGGTAGGTATATAAACATTTTATTTACTTGCTTATATATGTACCAAGCTTTTAATGTAGGATGGTACATAAATTCTTTCCAAACATTGAATTTAAATCTTTTAGTAAATCCCAACTGGGATTGAACGGCCATCTAATCCCACGAGCAGTCGTAAACACAAAATGGCGGAAGCCGTCAAGTTAACAAGATGGCGGATTGCGCATTAAATCGGAATTAGTATAGCGACTTTGTCGGCAGCCATTGTGCTGAAATATAGAGTCCACAGTCAGGCCTACTGATTTATTTAAAAGCAATTCATTGTGGGAGACAAATTGCTAGTGATGTGAGACTGGATAAGCTCTCTGGTCTATTACAAGCAAGATAAACATTTCAATTGACTACCCGTCAGTTTTCAATGTTGCCACAAACAATAAATTAATTTGTTCATCGATAACAACTCTTTAAGTTCTTACAACACTATGATTTGTAATTAAGCACTGTTTTCTTTATTAATCCTAAAAAAAAACCTGCGTTGTTAATTCTTAGTTTGTATTTGTACTTTTCGGTTACATTAAGTTTAACTCTTCGTTTATTGTTTACTAATTTTAGCCTAGGATTCCGTTCGTTCGGATTTGAAAAGAAATTTAATTAGTAACCTTTGTATTCTTCCAGATGTATGTTCTGCATCTACGCTTTCAACAAGATCTGTTAAGCCGATCTGCAGATAGCAAAACATATCTAATCTTTCGCATTTATAATGTTAGTACGCTTTCTTATACTATTTTGCTATACCTATTTAGTATCTGTCTAAATCGTAATAATATTATAAATGCGAATGTTTGGATGGATGGATGTATGGATGTATGATTGTTAGAAAGTATCTCCAGTTAGACTAAATTGATTTCGCTGATTGGTGCAGATGTAAAACATAGTCTGGAAGAACACATAGGCTATTATTTTTTTAATTCTCAGGGCTGCTGGCTACAGCTATTGTATTATATTTTTGCATTGCTAATCTTTATATATATATAATTCTTCTGTGAATGTCACTGAACTTCTCTCAAACGACTGGACCGATTTAGATGAAATTTTTTGTGTGTGTTGAGGGGGTTCTGGGAATGGTTTAGATTCACAATTTTGTCCGCTGGACAATGTTTTTTTTATAAATTTTTAATTTATTAGTAGTTGTTGATGTTGGAATGTTTTACATTGGATCCGACAGACGGCGCTACCATCGCAGTGTCAAATTTTAAATAATGTTCGAATTAAAGACGTGTAGACAGGACAACGTCTGTCGGGTCCGCTAGTACCTTTATATTTTCGTTAATGCAATTTAATTCATGATATATCATAAACATTCGTCATGTGTCGTTCCGCATTACCATGTGCCGGATTATGCTCCAATTCACATCATTTAGGGGCTGACATATACAGAATGTTTTTTTTTTATTAAACGCTTTACTGTTAAAACTAACGTACAAACTTATGTTTCTGGTATCTTAAAATCAGTAGCGGACCACCGGCGAAATGCCAACAATTTAATTCATTGTTTAAATAAAATGAACTTTATAACTATTGTTAATAAAGGTAATTTTCGTTTGGCTGTTGTATGAAATCGCGATATTCCACGGTGTTGAAGTATTGAAATTGATGTGCGTAAATTCGCTAATTCCGATTTAATTTCTTTTTGAATTAAAATCAAATCAACGGTCTCAAAAATTAACCATAAAGCGTAAAAAACATGTTCGCGACTTCAGAAATCGGTTGCGAGTTACGATTGGTACTTTAATATAATTTACTAACTTAAGTGATTTGTCGTCGGTTTCCGAGACAAAAATTTCTACATGAAACAGATCGTTATACTTGTTATTTTTTTGTTTGACAAAACATAGGTTTTAAACGTTTTAAACAGAGATTTTGGTGTTAGAACGTCATGTTTACTGCTGTTACTCAGAGATTACCTAAGCATTCATTAAATCTTTTAGGTCTTAACGTTTAGTGCGGTCCCTTAGTGTAGATTTAGACAACAAGTCCGTAACCAACAGGCGTAGACAAAGATAACGGATTTCTATATCTGAATGTACAAAATGAACCCTTATTGTGGCATTTCTTTTTTTAAGAAAAGCAAAAAAATGTCTAGAAATGTAATCTATATATATAAAAGAAAGTCGTGTTAGTTACACTATTTATAACTCAAGAAAGGCTTTACCGATATGGTCGAAAATTGGTGAGGAGGTAGCTTAGAGCCAGGAGACGGACATAGGATACTATTTATTCATTTTTTTTCGAAGTTATGCCTTAAAGAGCTGCTTATTATTAAATTATATTTTTTTTTATATCATCTATATCTATAGATTAAGTTTTTTTTATGTATGACAGCTAGTGTGTTTAATAAAACTAAGTAAAAATTATTTTATAGTGATCGTATATTTTTACAAAGTTGTATATATGGTGTTCTATACAAAATTAACATAAGAGTTAAAGAGTTATCTAGATAGAGAATAGACGTAATAGTTAATATTTTACCTAAGTTTTTCCTTTAACTTCAGACTCGATATTCAAGTGCTTGTGTGGTTTTACAAATTAGGTGACAACAAATTGAAACCCGTATATATTTTAATTACTTAACGGAAGCAATACGGTGCTGTATACGTCTCATTATCTCTCTTCTCAAGTAAGTTGATAAAAAGTGGACTCAGATAATACTTTCTCCCAACCTGTTACCACCCTTTATGTTGTCATGAATATATCATTGTATAAACAAAAGAAAACGATTTTGTATATCATAAAGTTTTATTATGCATACAAATTGCATTCACATAAGACAAGCGAATTTGAACTTTATGCTAGTGACATTAAGTTTATTTTTGATTGTGTTAACGAAATTAAAGTCATATAGAAAATACTTAAATGATTTTGCAAAGACTTGCTTAGGCGTTTCGTTTTGGTTATAATTAAAATTGATACTTTTTAGAGCGTGTTTGCGCAACACGCTCTGTCAAGTTTTCGTCGCAGGGTAACGTAACGACCTATTAATTCCAATGAAGATGTTTTTAAAAAAAGCTTAACGATCTTCCTATTGCAGCACAATGGGCTGTTTACTGTAAGGATTGATGTTAAGAAAACTTGCAACTTAAATATACTTCTATTTAAATGATGTTCAGTCTTGCAACGATCAAATTATTTTAGTCTGTATAAAAATTACACAATTTTGTGTCCACTCGGACAACATAATTCCTGATCTTAATACTTTCTTTTATTCCTTATGGACCTTACACTAGCTGTTTAATTTAATTAGTAGCCTATGTGTTCTTCCAGACTATGTTCTATATCTGTGCCAAATTTTTATCAAGATCCGTTTAGCCTTTCTTAAGATACCTTCTAAAAACATCAAAACATTCGTTATTAGTAAGTTTTATATGTTACTAGCCGTCGCCCGCGACTCCGTCTGAGAGGAATTAAAAACACCTAATTAATAGCCTATGTGTTCTTCCAGACTATGGATGTTTGTTTGAAGATACCTTCAAACAAATATCCATCTAAGCATTCGCATTTATAATATTAGCAAGATAGTTTTTTGTGTATTTTAAGAAGGTTTAAGTAATCATAAACTTGGTCACGAGTTAACAATAAGGATCGTTTAGTGAACGCAACGTTTGATATGATTCGATAGCATACCGTAGCGTGCGACCTACTAACCGACCTATTACACAACGCTACAATGTAATACTATAGTTTTGTTATATTCAAACCTTTAGTCTTTAATATGGTGGACAGAAATATAATCAAAACAAAAAATATTCAATCAACGAACTATTTTACTTATCTCTTTATATAACATTTTTAATTCTTATAGTTCAACAATGTATGTAACGCAATCATCATCATCATCAGCTCACTTCATCACTCATCATCCACCGAGGGGCTCGGAGCATACCCTAATTTAGGGGTGAGCCTACCCTAAGTGAGTTAGTGTAACCCAATAGCATCCGAAAATAATATGATTTAATGTAAATCGATTAAAATAATTTGCGGATTATATTGCATTTTATTTTTAATAGTTTCAGGCGTAATGGGACTTTGGATCAAGTACAGATCTAACTATATTTATTCCCCAAACATAAGACTATGGTATCTTTTAAGGAATTTCACCAAAAAAATCAAAATAATCGATTATTCATGTGAAAAATATGCTGTAAAAAAATAAGACAACAGCTTGGAAGCAGCTTTATTTGGGTTCGTGTAAGGATCGCTTTATATTTCCCGGTGCCAATTGATAAGTGCGCAAAAAATATACCGTCCAGTTTCACGCGTGCCGTGTTGCTTTACCAGAAAAAAGTGGCGGCGAAGCCTCCAAGTTTACTGAAAGCGAATCGAAAAAGAGCCTTCGAAAAAACTATCTCGAATGGCATACGATTTACGGTCGTCCGAAGTTTTTCAATAAACTCTGACGGTTTTTTCCATCGTATACAGAATTGTTGAACGCTTACTTTTTTCCGTTGAGAAAAATCTATGTATAGTATACGGTATGTTTTTTTCTGTTGCTGTTTGAGTTTGAATTATATGTCAAAAGTGACGACTTCAGAATTCAGTGTTACAATTTTTTTGCGGTTTTGACTGCTTTTTGTTTTTCTTGTTTGCTTGAAGCGTTTTTTATGTGATTCTTCGTTTGTAAGTTGTCAACTGGATTTCTTTGGTATTTTGTTTTAATGTAAATTATATTTTTCCCGTTATTGACAAAAAATTATGAACATTTCATAAAAAAGTTATTCTCTGTTATTTGTATGTTGGTATAATCAATTATATTTGTATTAAAATGCAATATGTTGTTTTTATTTCTTTAAAAACATTTTTATTACAAGTATTCATTTACAATCTTATTTTTAAATTAGTAGGTGATGAAAACACTAGAGATAAGGGCGCGTACACACTAGCGCTGCGCTCCCACGATGCGTCGGCGCAGCAAAAAGCCGTGCTCATTACAATGCGGCGCGCGCTCCGACGCCGCAAACTCCGCTTTTTGGTCCCTACAGCCGCGCCGTACGCACTTAATATTTTAAGGGCAAATTAAACAGAGCTTTATCTACACGACTTTCTGTTGTTTAAAAGTTTTTAAGTGTGCACCGTGCGTTAAATAACTAAATTATTTGAAAGTCCCTAAACGTTTTAAATAAATTTAAACTTGCTCTCACAACTTTAGCAGTTTTTGCAAAATCGTACTATGACACATTGAATCGAGCGCGTGGTAAATTATAAAGTGTCCAGTAAATAGCACTAAGCACGGGATAAAGTCTATTAAACGTATGACTCTAATGGCCGTTTAGTTATTTTTTACTGAGGTCCAAGTCCAAGTTAAGCTGTGGGAACCGGCGCGGGTCGCGGGAATTGTGACGGGTCCGGTTCCGGCCAGACCGGGGGGCGCCTTATACCTTGACTTTAGTTTCACGCTTTTATCTAGTTTTATATTTTATGATACTTTCTATACTCATATCAACCGTGATGCAATGTGTAGGATGTCACTTTTTTCTGTAATATAGTGAGACACAAAATTAGTGGGTTGTCGTGATGCCTTACATTAGTGTACGCATTTTTCTGGAACAGCCTGTAACACCACAACTTTTAAGTATTGTACTTTATCATGGCGATTGAATCTGCGTTATTTTTTAAACTCTTCTGAATCACCATGGTAACAATTCTAAAATGTTTTTAATCTAGACAACTAGTAGTAAACAAGATATTTTATCTGTGAACTTTGAGTTCAAAAACAATGAGAAAATACGATTATGGGTCAATTTCCTTTGGTAAGAGCTGGCGGTGGCTGAGCGCTATTTATTAAGAGTTTACAGCGAAGAAAAACATCGTGACTTGCACTTCAATAATGCCATTTTCACACGAGGGTAGAGTAGTTGATAGCGGACGATTGGAAAGCACTTTTCCTGTCAATTTAAAACTGAGCAACTAAACAAAGTTAATCAATTGGATAATTTGATGAAATGTTTCAAGTAGGTAAATATACTTGACAAGCAAGTTAACTGAATGTGTCTTCGTTTTGGATAGTCTTTCTGTCTCCGAAATTTGCTTTCAAATATAACCACATAAAGTACAGTCCGTCTGTATACGTCACTGTTATGCCCTCGTGTGAAACTAGCATAACAGGCATCGCACTATGGCTCTATACCATTTCGTTATGAGTCGGCTCCGTCGTGGGGACAACTGCCGTATATTTTATCTGTGGAAACACTTAATGTTCTTTGTTTAATCTGTGATATATCTGTCGTGAAATGAAAGATTTTTTTGCTCTTTATATAACAAATGTCAAAAAATATTCTGTCTGATGATGATTCTATAGATTAATTTGTATTTTTAATCTTTTATTGATATTTTATTTAATAGAATACCGTTATCTTACTAATATTTTAAATACGAATGTTTAGATGGATGGATGGATGTATGAATGTATCTCCGGAACGGTTTGATGAATCTTGATGAAATTTGGCACAAATGTAGAACGTAGTCTGGAAGAACACATAGGCTAAACATCAAGTTTTTTTTTCTAATTCCACCCGGACGGAGTCGCGGGCAATAACTAGTATTTATAGATTAAAACACGCTTATTCATATACGATTAGTAAAAGTTGTTCTTTGTTTACTGTAATTTAAACTGTAAAAAAGTTCTCTGCAATAGATTTATATTTTTCAAGGAAGCTTTTCTCGAAGCTTTGCGAAGATTTATTCTGCAGCGTGTCCGTAATAGGGCATTAACTAAAGATGCATTCAGCAGTTAATTATTTTGTCCGGCGGGAGTCCCGTTGGACCTCGTGGGGTCCCTGGGGAGTATTAATTAGAAGAGTTCACAATGTCTATGGTCCGCGCGCTTTGAGAAAACTCCTGTCAGATAACTACGAAAGGATATAAAGTTACTTTTAGACATTCTTAGTAAGAATCATTTGGAAGATGGCGCGATTTCGTTACCAAATTAAATGTCAGATTGATTAGTGAGGGGACATAAACGTTGATATTTTAATAAGGTTGTTCCATCGGTACAATGTCGGATTTTTTCTTAATACTAGAAATGTCGAAATATAATGCATTTGTTGGGTTACTTTTTACACAAAAATTGTATAAAATGAGTATTTTAGGTAAATGATGTCATGCCCTTTTTACATGCAATTTTATGGAAAACTTTGCGATTTTCAAGTCAATTTCGTAATTTTTTAATATTTATCTATCCTTGCTACTTTTGAATTTAGTCATAATTCCGATGTCTATAGATGGATAGATTATTGCTTGGAAATAAAGGCTTTGTTGCTACTTAAACATACCTGATAATACTCCTGATAATTAAATCTATTTCTTTTATTACTTCGAATCCTCATCAGAGCTTCCAACTGGGCACAAAATACCTCGGCATACAACCTGTCCATTTAATAAAGGTATATTAAACCGACAATTTAAAAAAAAAACGGTTAAACATTTGACGCTAACTTACCGTGGGTTTCTGAGACCAATAGCTCTGGTATAAAACATATCGTCCCTCATTATCTGACAAAACAGAGTTAACTATTTTTTTATATATAGATAGGGATTTTGGTCTCAGACACCAACAATTAGTTATGTTTTAAGTAATGAGTAGACCAGTTTGATTTGCGCAAGATCTTATATTTATTGTGTTTTTATAATTATAGTCGATATTGTATGATAGTATCGGCATTAATGTTACGGGCCAGTCAAACAATGGCGCAGTTGCGGTACAACAATAAAATAATGAGGCGCGGTCGTGCTCTGTGTTTTGTTATGCCTTCTCGTTGCCGATCTTTTTGTTATCTACAGATGCGGCTGCTGGGCTCCTACTGTTCACTGATTATGTACCGTCAACATATTACGACTATACAGTATCAATATATAAAATTCTGTCTGTAGATAATTGTGAAGTCTGATGAGTTTGGGTTGTGGCGCCAATTTCTTGTCATTCTCTTTCCTGAATTTTCTTATATACATAACTTGATGGGAAAAGGAAGTGAATTTGGCAGAGGAAGGGATGTGATTAGAACAGATGAAATATCTGCTTTTTGAACACCCTTTGAAAAGTCAAAAATCTCCAAACTTCTCTTGCTTATTGTATTTTGGATATAAAAATTGTTAAAGATATACGTTTAATGACGTGTTTTATTCATAAGAGCTTTTATCTATATTAATGATAATAAAAGCTTTATTGCTCTTTGCAAGTGAAATATGAGCTTTTACAACTCGAGCAGTTGGTTAAATCGTATAAATTTATTATGCATAAAATTGTCAAAGCTTTAAAAGCTACTCTAATACGTACAGAACTTACTTAATTTTAGTTCTTTTCTCAAACCCTTACAATACGATATGGGGTCATAAAATTGGAAATGACAAGGGATATATAGAATGTATGTTTGTCCTTACCTCTGTAATATAAACCGCAGGTTTCAAAACCAAAATCCCTGTATAAAACATATCGTCATCCTTGATTCTCATCATTAAGCGGAGTTTCTGATCTCAGAAACCCACGGTTAGACAACGCATATGCAACTTGTATTCTGGTTGGTAGAAACCGTCACAATATTGAATTTTGACTTATTTTATTTAATACAGTCAAAAAGATTAACTACGAGTAAAACGTCAGACATACGGACTGCAAAAAAAGAAGTCTTGTTTAACTACGTGTTTAATAATTATTAATTAGTTGTTCTAAGCTCTAAATATGTGGAAATGACAGTACATATTTGAAATATAATGAAATAAAAGGCTTATAACTTATGGTCTGTCTGTACAAATTAATTAATACGAGATTTACGTGAGTATACTTTGTCGTGGTTAATGCAGGCCGCGGGCCGCGGTTTGAAAACATTCAACTTTTTGTTATGCATGTGTACATTTATGTTTTTCTGTTATTTTATCCACCACCATTGGAGTCTGCCAGAATTAATATCTGTAATTCAGTTTTTAAAGGAGGTTAAATAAATCTCAATTCAAATCTTTAATTTTGATAAGATTTTCTATTAAATCCTTTTTTTGAATGAATTTGATAGGATGGAGGGGTAGACGTATAATAAGGGGAAATATTCTCTTTCTGTGCGTCTCCTCCTCCATCGATTAAAGGTAAGCCAACGCATTTGCAATTGTAAAGGTCTACGGGCACCGATCGCTTTGATTTGCGACAAATTCCAATTGTCACTTGCTCTTATGCCACCTTATATAATAATATAATTTTTTTTATGCTATAGTTTAAATGTTTGATTGATGTAATTTAAAGTAATATTGCAAACTAGACAGCTTCATAACAAATCATCAAAATGGTAGCCGATAGATGGCTCTAGTATTGAATTAAAACACGGTTATGAAATTTTCTGTAGATAAAATTTAAATATATTTTTTTTAAATCTCTGGCTATTAAATGAATAAGAATAAATGATGCAAGAATACTTGGAAAGACTTACTTTTACGTATATTAAGATATGGATTATCTTTTATGACATTATTTTAAAAATATTTAATATGAACAGACGTGTTTATTATAACCATTGATTATAAAATCATTGGTGCGATAATGTAGGGAAAGTTGTCGATAATCTCGGCTTGTTGCGCCGGCGCCTGTCACGTGACACAAATCTTAACAAATAAATAACAATTACCGGACAAAACTTCTTGATACAGTGCGTTTGTTGTATGGTCCAAGTCATAAAATATTTGTCCTTGTTGGCGTCCTCAAAAACAAAGATGAATTTAAAATAATCGAAACAATGGCAAAATGTCCTTTAACTACAAGTATCTACCGTGGGTTAATAAGACAAACATTTTCGTTTAAATCGTATTGTTGTCTCTATTTTTATTTAAGATAATGACAGGGCGAACTATATGATTTGAAAAGAGATGTTGATCTTAGGAACCATGATCTAAGTAAATCGCTATCGCATTTGACTTAGACCATGGGCGAAATTAATGGTCCCTTAAAAGCAGCACTTTGTTACAATTAATGATTTAAATTAAAACCAAAAGTATTATAATAATTTTTTTAGCGTTACGTCCTAATTTTATTTTAGTTTATTATTATTTATTTTCGCTAAAGGCTTTTATTGGTCAAGATCCGAAATCTAGGAAACCAGTATTAAGCTAGACATAAATTGGTTTGAAATAACTTGTTTCTTAACTGATATATAAACACGGCTAAACACTCACGTATATACGTCTAGTGTCGAGCCCATCGGGGGCCCTTCAACAGGATGAGTGGTACTGGTATTATTTCGCGGGCGCGGCCCGTCGCTCACTGCGCGCCTGCGCTCTTAGGGCGCGTCTTGAGGGGTCGGGGGGCGCGGGTTGCACCGGCGTCGTCGACGATGTTGATACCAAAGCGTCGGTGGTGTTGTTGTTGAAGTTTATATATCAGTTTAGTATAATGTCTCACGAAAGTTTGAATAATTTAACTTGTTTCTTTTTCTAGTATCTCGATTATATATTTTAGCCTAGATTTCTCTTCAGTATCTTTAAGTAAATCAATGAAGTAGATTAGGGTTTTTTTTTAATATTCTTTGTCTGATCTATCTCCGTACCGTTTGGGCATTCGTCTACTTCAGACCGTAGTAATGTTGGTGATGGCGCTGCGAATGATTTTTAGTGTCGGATGCTGAAGGGGTCAGGGCTCATTTTTAGTACATCGGTATCGTTCGTGGTTGCCAAAGGCGAAACTAGTGTTGTGATAATGTACTTTCTAGAAGTTATCTATAAAATATACTTATGAAAAATTGATTTCATTTTTTGCTCTCGTATTAAATATATGAATTTTTATACATATTGCATTAACACCTAATTTCATGTGTAGAGTACGAAGAAGAACAAAAGTCCTTCCACTTTTACAAAGAAGTAGGTTTACAGAATTTGAATTACATACATACTAGATCGGGTGACTTTAGTCAACAACGTTGACATTCTTAGTAATCTCTTATTTTTTGGGTAATTCGTTAGTATTTTATCGACAATGTAGTACATCACTATTTAGTACAGTGAAGCGCGTAAATTGGTGCGCGTGCGCGCCGCAGGGCGCTGCCGGCTCGCAACTCCCGCCCTGCCCCGCCATGTCTGCCCTCCTCAGCTCCTATTGCAGCCAACTTTGTTATGATTTACTGTAAACATGACGTATTTATAATGTTTATAATTTGCATTAGCTGTTGTAAAGATGAATGAAGTAGAATTTTTGTTGTGCTATGTGTTCTTGATACACCTACACCTTCTTGTAAAAGCATGAATTCTTTTTCATACTTTGAGAACAAACTTAGGATATCTCTGTGAGTGTTTAAAAACTTTGATCATCATCATCAGCTCACTACACCTCCCCACCGAGGGGCTCAGAGCCTACCCTAAGTTAAGGGTGATTAGGCCATAGTCAACCACGCTGGCCCAGTGCGGGTTGGTTGACTTCACACATATCTTTGAATTTCTTCTCAGATATGTGCAGGTTACATCACGATGTTTTCCTTTACCGTAAGAACGTCGAATAAATGTACATATGTAAATCGGAAATCGAAAAACACATTGGTACATGGCGGGATTCGAACCCAGAACCTGCAGATTGCAAGTCAAGTGCTTGACCCCTGAGCCACCGACTCTCTTGATGCAAAACTTTGATGCAAATTAATAATCGATCCAAAATTCAAGATTTAAAATATACCATTTTTATGATTTTGAAAAGATCTTTAGTATTATTTAAATTTCAAGAAAAAGAGAATTTATTTATGTATTTTATTTGGAAGAATTAAATTGAAACAATAATATTATTTGACTTCGTGCTCATTGTCCGGTACGTGCCGGCCCTTCGATAAAAAAACCTCAACACGAACAAACAAAAAGGCCGCATATGATTATAGCGAGCAATATCCGAAAAGATTACGATCTTATCTCGAGAGATCGGGACATGTTTGCTTTGCGTCGTATTTACACGCGACGACATACGAGACGTTCACGACTTTTGACACGTGAAGTGTAACATTTCATTTATTTTTTTTTTTACTTTAGCAACAAATATATTTATTTACATCCTTATACATATATATACTTATAATACATAAACTCTTAAATCTATGATATAAAATAAATTTAAAAAAAAAAACCGAATAATTAACTAAAATATGTTAATAAAAGGAGTCCCTTTAGGCAAGGTCCCGAAGATACTGGCAGCGTTCCCCCTCTGTACAGCTAAACTAATTCTTTGACCGAGGTAGCTGCCAGCTCTTCGGTCCCCTGAGATGTCGATTAATTTTTTGGAAATGTCCTTAAAAAGTCTTAAAGCGCTAGGACCCCACGGACCAAGGGTCTCGACGCCGAATGGGACAAAATGATATTCGGAGCCTAGACCCCTGTATTTGCATTTTTTCATTTATTTTGTCAAATCAATTGTCATATTATCTAGTTATGTAATTGTCCCGACAATATTTCTTAATATACTTTTTTTTTGTTCGTACAGATTTTTTTACTTCTATATTATGTTGTAACGTCACTAATTTTAGACAAATTAAAAGCGCAAACACAGTACAGTAGGCGAAGAATGTATGAATTCATTGGGCACCGTACATTTCTCTCTTCTATATTCAAAGGAAACAAGCTTTTCGATAACGAGTTTAGTACTCGTTTATTTAACGTTATTTAAGTGAGTTAACAACAACGATTCATATAAAGTTATAAATAGATATGTATTTCCAATTATATTTGTAAAACAAATCGTTAGCATTAATTGATATTTCCTCGTACATGAATAATTTCATACGTTGTCGTATGTGAATCTCCACACAGAAGACAGGCGTAAAGTGGAAGCAATTCCGCGTTTCTTCTGATGAGTGTGCGTCCCGGAGGCCTAATTTAGTCCTCTTTCCCTGCCCACCTTTTTCTTATAAGGAAAGGATGGGAAGTGGAAGTGGACTTTCCGGATGAGAGGATGCATGGAAAGGGAATATATTTTCTTTCTGTGCATCCTCTCCTCCGTCTATGGGCAACGGTCACTTCGCTATATCAGCGATTTCAGGTGGCCGCTCGCTCGTTTGCCACCTTATGATATATAAAAAAAAATGTCGTATGGTATAAATGTCCCCTGATTAATGCGCCTCTTTGTAATCTGTCTAAAGAAATCCCGCATTGTGTCCACTTTCATGTGGACTTTCGCGAAAGTACCTGCTTTCGGTGGAGGGTACATTGAAAAAAAGTTCGGACAAAGACCCGCAGCGGCTGCCACGTCTTATACTTCGGCAGAAGACAGAAAAGTATTTGCATCTAGACGGCGATTTGCTTTCAAATTGATATTTACGATGTTGTGTTTCAGTGTATTTATACTACCTTTTGCCCGCGACACCGTCCGTACGGAAGTAAAAAAATAACGGGTTCTTCCTGACTATGTTCTACATCCATGCCAAATTTCATCGAGATCCGTTGAGCCGTTCCAGAGATACCTAACAATAGCCACCTATTCATCCATCTAAACATTCGCATTTATAAAAAAAAATGGCCACTAAGATGACCACTTAATGAATCTGAGTGCGACCGTAAATTATAACTTTACGATTACCTTAATTAATTGATGAATGATTTTCTAAAATTTTTATGTTACTAATAAATTTTGCTGTGACTTTCCACCACGTGTACAACTCTTATTGTTTATTCTGTTCAAGCAATTACATAGTCAAGTGTTTTTACGTAAACAATAAGCTTTTAGAAATGAAAATTATATTTTTTAGTCTGCGCCTGAATAAAAAATTTCACTAGTTGCTAAATTAAAAATGTAAAAATATCTTAATGATTCATTGTCTTTTCCAATTGTCCTTTTCCATAATAAACTTAACTTCCAAATCACGTTTTATAGCACAAAAATACGCGAGAGAGTCAAAGTATAAAATTAAAAATCGATTGGCCCCAGATTTATATCCTCGGTACGAATGAATCTTGACTTTAGTATATTTTAGAAAAATAAATCACCAATAAAGAGTAGAATGGTCGATTTCAAACACTCGGCGCCAGGGTTTTTAATACTGAATTATTTGTTTTTCTTCATTATTGCCTATAGAAAAGGATTGAAGAGAATATAAAGGCGCGTAAAAATCTTTAACGATATTGTCCCCTTCGTTCAATTAAGCCCCAAGAAGATATTTTTCTTTAGGAATTTCGCGCTTACGTCGTCGCCGCGGCTCTTTGGTCTTGTCAATAAAGACCATATAAATTGCTTGGTGGAACCGAATTTGAATATAATAGCCCCTCTCCTACGGCTTGCTTTTTAACCCCTTTCCTTGAAGTCGGCGCGGGATCGTTCCCTGTCCGATTATATTGTAAGCAAATTATCTGCTCGGATCTCGCAACAGCTTTGAGGAAAAAATATATTGTTTTTTCACTTTATAATTTCATCGAATAATATCATATGGTTATTGAGTTATTGTTAAGAATAAAGTTTTCATATATTGTATATCACTTTTACAATATTCATTTCTTAATAGAGAACTAGCTGTTGACCGCGACACCGTCCGTGCGGAATTTAAAAAAATACTAAATGAGCAGACTATGTGTTCTTCCAGATTATATTCTTCACCGGTGCCAAATTTCAGCGAGATCCATGCAGCTGTTTTGGAGATACCTTCAAACAAACAACCATCCACCCATCCAATTTTTAATTTTTTTCACAATTTAGATATATAGATTTATTATCACTTACCGCGGCTGTCTGAGGCCGCTTAAACATATTGTTATCACTGTTTTGTCAAAGATTTTTTCATATTTATACATAGATTTTTGTGTCAAAAACCCAATATTAGTTGTTAAAGATATAACATTTTTGTTGAATTGGAGTAAATGCAAATAAAAGAGTCATAATCTTCTGTTAGTCAAAACTAATGTCGTTAATTTTGAAACATATTTACGGATAAATTTCACCAATTTTGTACATTATATAAGTTTTAACGATATCCAGAGAAAACAAAAAGACAGCCTCGAAGACAAGATCTAATATTAATAATATCAAGGTATCGCATATTTGGAATGCCAGACGAGTGTTGTGAGTTGAGGCATTTAATTAAAGTGCTTGCGACCGCATGTTGGTGACCACTGACATGCGGCCCACAATATCACTAATCATTTGTGTAAGATTGAAATAATAAGCTAAATTCTATTTATGTTACTAGTATATAAAATCTTACTAATATAAATGCGAATGTTTACATGGATGGATGTTTGGATGGATCTTGAAGAAAACGTAGGCTACCTATTAAGTTTTTTAATTCTCCGGGAACGGAGTCGCGTGTGATCGCTAGTAACATAATATGTCAGTGGGGCTAGCACGAATATTTGTGACAATCCCCATCGTATCGTCATCAACTAAATTTGTATGTATCGCTATATTTTACGCCCAATAGAGTCACTGAAGAAATCTAATACAATATTATTGTTGACGCTACGAACACGTTCTCGAAGAGTTTCATGTTAGGCCCTCAGTTGTATTCTATACATGACGCACGTCATCGTTCCCGCCGTTCTGTTTTCGAATGCAGAATTACGCGGGAATTTAATAAATGCCAACGTGACAGTTGTGACGTCATCCGTCTGTCGAGAGCCTAATCTTCTTATATATATTGAGTAGGTCTGAGAATCGGCTACTATCTATTTTATAATCCCGCGCAGACGGAGTCGCGGACAATAGCTAGTTTACATATAGATTTGTATAAAGTTATTTATGTTGCTTTAACTGTATTATTGGAAACGAAATTTTTTTATTCAATGAAAAATTCGAAGCCAAAATTTGAAATCAATTTCAGCGAACATATAATATTAAAAAAATAGTAAGAAGCTCCTCTATTCTTCCAGCTTATGTGCTATATTTGGGCCAAATTCCATCGAGATCAGTTGAACCGTTCTGGAGATACTTTCAAACAAACATCCATCCATCCATACGTACTTCATTATGATATTCAGACTATCGCATGTATAGTAACATTTTTTACATGTGTTTTCTTCAAGAGAAGCTAAAATGTCTTTGAATAAAATTACTCCCCGAGTTATTGACCTTTTTATTTTCAATAAAACTTAAAAATTACGAGGTTCCAACACTTAAATAACATCTTAAATTCCCAGGAGCTATATTTTGAGCATTTTTTTCGTTTTTAAATAAAATTATTTAACCAAAAAATTGTTATTTCGTCTCCATCAACATTTTTTCCATCACCGATATGCCAAATGCAATTACTAGTGCTTTAATCAGGAGGCTTTATTACGGAATGGTATTTCTTTTCACCGGCGTAATGCCCGATCAAATATATCGAGTTTCAATAAACAATTTATTTTATAAACGGCATAAAATTGCCGATGAAATGCGCAACTATCGCTTGATTTAAATGCGCAGAGAATTTCGGCGTGAGGCCAATTAAAGGCGATATTTTTTTTAGTTCAATTAAAACGGTAGCGGCCGATGCGCTTGCGCAACAAAAAATGCGTAATTAACCGACAAATTTACGCAATACGATCCTGTTTGATATCTCCACAGAGTAATGTATCAACAGAGACTTTCAATGCTCTTTAGTAAAGGGTTACTTACAACCCTCCACTGAAAAATGATGAAAAAAAAGTCCGAAATGAAACTTTTTAGACAATTGTTTTATTTCATTTAAAACTTAAAAAAAAGTGTAAAAATTGATGTTAATTTTAAGATTAGTAGAGAGTATTTTGTAAATATGAAAACACATTGGTATATTTAACAGTTGCACCCTCTGTTATTTATTAGTCTGTGCTGTAAAGAAGCGAGTGATAAAAGACAGACTTGATTCGCAGAAACGTAATCCCGAACACGCTGTATCTATATTATAGTAGTTTACTGCTGTTAGCATCAGGTAAGTGGCTGTCAAATGGCTCAGTGATTAGTGTTAAGTCTTGAGTTCAATTCAAAAGGTACAACTAAATAAAATATCGAAAATCACAAACCTTGATTTTTATTCAAATAGTAGCTGTCGCCCGCGACTCTGACCGCGCTGAATGAAAAGTTAATTAGTAGTATATGTGATCTTCCAGAATATGTTTTACTATGCCAAAATTGTCTACTACATCCATTAATCCATTCATCCAAACATTCGCATTTACAATATTAGTAAGATTAAGATAGATCCCAATATCACGCGGTGTTTTAAACAATAGGACTAATGCACATAAGATTTTAATTTCACACATTAAATTTTACTGTTTATACTAATATTATAAATGCGATTGTTTGGATGGATGGATGTTTGTATGAAGGTATATCCAGAACGACTGCATGAATCTTGCTAAAAAATTGGCATAGATGTAGAACATAGCCTGGATGAACACATATTATGTTATGTTATTATATTATAATTATATTATTTTAATTCCTTGCAGACGGAGTCGCATGTGACAGCTTGTATACTTATAGACCATAAAGTAGAGACATTTTTTTAATTTACTAATCACTGTTTTTTTTAAAACGTAGGCACATTTTCACCAGGCTATAAGTGGCCGGACAAGAAGCATCAGACGCCGTGTCTCACTGAAATATTATATGAATTTATCTTAATTTATATAAAGCGGATATACATTATGTTATGTCGTACTATAAATCTACTTTATATAGTGTTTTTAGATCACTTGAATTATTTTTAGTTCATACAACACGAACATGAAAGGATTTTTTACTTATTCGATTCCGGTTCCATCTGAAAGTAGTTCATAATGAATATATCGTTTAAGATAATTATATAATTAGAAAGCCATGGTCGATCATTTCCGGAACCTAATTTGTATTTAAAATTACACAAACTTAATTTAATAAAATAAAAATTATGTAGTCAAATTAATTTATTATAAAGCTATAAAAATCGTAAATACTTTTGTATTTTTTCATTTATTGTAAACAAATTGTTTTAAAATTACACGAATTTTACATATAATTAAATGGTTTTTCCGTTGCTAATTTGTGTACAAATATTTTGAAAACATTATATTGTGAGTGGTAACAAAAATTAACTTTTTAAATTATTTAATTAACGCCGTGTTTCATAATTAGTTGAGACACTTCTGTCCGGTCATGTTATCTATAGTATAAATTTAATTGATTATTAAACATTTTTTATCGCCACCCTGTCAGGAATTAAGATAAGTCTCGCGTATATTTTATCGATTTTAACGAAGTATAAATAATTCGGGTGTTTTGATCGTTAAGATTAAAAAAATTTTTAACAGTTTTACGTAATTTTTTGTCAATAACTTATCTTGTAACACGATCTAAAATAAAATGAAGTGATGTGTTTTTAAATGACCCAAATGAAATTACAGTTACACGATTATCGAAGTTAAATAAACTAGCTGTCGACCGCGACTCCATACGTGAAGACTTAAAAAAGCAACTTAATTAGTAGCCTATATGTTCTCTCAGGTTATGTTCGACGATTCTGCCAAATTTCAGCGAGATACATGCAGCCGTTCTGTAGATACATTCTTGCAAACGTCTATACATCCAATAATTTGAATTTATAATGTTAATAAGATAGTTAAATGTCAGAAATTTCAAATCAACCCCTCCCTATCAACGGGTACTCCAAAAATTGACATCCCAACGTACTACATCTGCTTGATGAAGCATTGTTAGCTCTTCCTGCAAAAATATTAAAGATTAAAAATAATTCGCTGAGTTAGTTCTCCAGTACGCAGCAATAGTGGCGCACCGCAACGCCAGGGGGCTTGGACCACCAATACTGCCCTCTGCCCGTAGCTTTTGTTAATCTGCGAACATAAATCAATTAATTATCTGTGCAAAACTCAGCTAACTTGTTTTTATTTATCTGTGCTCGAGTTTATTAGTTGCCAGTTCGAATTCAATATTAATTTTTATAGTTTTAATTTTGATTTGTATTTGGAATATAAAATAATGTAGAAGTAATTGTGAATGATTTTATTATTTTGTTGGTTTTTATTATTCAATTTGTTGAATTAAATTCAATTGAATTGTTTTTCATTGTTTCAGGTAAGCGGTTTTTTTAATGAAAATTAAAACGATATGGTAATTATAATTCGTAGTTTTTTTACGTATTAAACTCTTGAAGATTTTTGGACCGTATCTACCATGAACGAACAATTTTAAACAGGCATTCTAAAGAGTACAGGGCTGTATTCAAAAAAATCTTTTTTTTAAATTGATCTGACTCACTGCTTATTTTGTATGTATAGTAATTCTAGTATCCCATTCGGTAATGTGTCCCAGCTCCATATTTCACTTTGTTGCACACATTACTCTGTGTTGCCATATAGAGTAGCAGACAATGCCCGCTTGTGAGCAATTTGAACTAATTTCAAGTGACGTCATAAGATTGCAAAAGCACTAACCATAGACCTGGCTGTTTAATTTACACGAGGGTAGTTCAAGTGATATTGAGGTAGAACAGTAAGACAATGCAGTACATACGCCTATACAGAGTACTGTTTTGAAGTTTGCGTTGAATCGATAGCAGTACTGAAATGTCTATTGCTCTACGTCGCAGTTTGATCTTCGTGTGTTACTAACATTAGTCATGTAATAGACCCTTTGTAAGGGAGAATAACTAAATAATTATTCCTTGCAGCCCTGCAATACTTCTAGGCAGTTCAAAATACAAACATGTCGTGTAATTTTGAGTACCTACTATGAAAACATCCGTTTAAAACATTTTATTAAATAAAAATTATTTTTCCTAGCATTTAGAAGAGACTTAAAAATTAAAAAAAAGTAAATAGTCTATGTGCTTTTCCAAACTATGTTCTATGTTTGTGTCAAATTTCGTCTAGATATGTTCAGTCGCTATGGAGATAAGTAACAATTTATTCAAACTTTTGCATTTCTAATATTGTTATAGTATACAAGTCTTACGGCAGTGGAAACTTACTGTAACATGTTGAATAAATCGCAACTATGATAATCTTATATCTTTAACTTTATAACGTTTTCTATATAAAATAGAGTTTTCTATGGATAGGATAGTTTGAAGTTAAATTCTGTGATAGTGCACTAGGGAAGTTTAGCCGTAAATCGTAAGATCCCACTGGACTAAAGATACTGGAAGGAATTTATGTTCATTGCATTCCAGTCTCATATCTGCACACTCATTCACTCTTATAAATTGAGTTAATTTTACTTAAATTAATTGTATAAAGAAATATTATAAAGCTTTGTAACTCACGACCGTAATCTAGAGGGGTAGGCAGAGACTACAGACATCCATTTGCGGCGGTTTTTACGCACTTTTCTCGCTTCTTCTACACTCAAACATCTCCATACATGCCAATGGTTTTGGCTATTCTTAATGCCGCCCTATTTAAGTATTTCATCAATCTGGATGTTATATTAATTCGTAAGATTTTTAAGACGTTATAATACGATTTTATAGAGTATCTATTTTTTTATATGATAAGGTGGCAAACGAGCGAGCGGCCACCTGAATTCGCTGAAATAGCGAAGTGACCGTTGCCCATAGACATACGCAATTGCATATGCGTTGCCTACCTTAAATCGACGGAGGAGAGGATGCACAGAAAGAAAATATCTTCCCTTTCCATGCATCCTCTCATCCGGAAAGTCAACTTCCACTTCCCATCCTTTCCTTATAAAGAAAAGGATGGGAAGGGAAAGAGGACTAAATTAGGCCTCCGGGGCGCACACTCATCAGAGGAAACGCGGAATTGCTTCTACTTGACGCCTGTCTTCTGTGTGGTCGTGGTATTTCACCGGGCTAGCCGGGCCGATTCGTGCGAATATGTTAAAGCGGGCTCTACCACTGTTAAAATCTATAAATATATAAGACATATGTTAATATAATAAAATAGATGTAAGAATATAGAAGTGGCAAGAGAGATTTGCCAGGTCTGTGCCAAGTGGAAATCCGACCGATAACCTCTTTTAAACCTTTATTTTTTTAGCTTTAAATACGCATTTTTTTTAGCATAAATGCTTTAATTTAATATTTTAGTAGTTGTTAAGAACCTTAGTAATTAAGATTAGTGGTTACTGAATGTATAAAAGTGGTTTAACATGGGTTTAACTTTCTATGCAAGTCACTCGCAACGCTAGTTATAGTAACCTGCAATCCGGTCTCCAATTAGTTGATACGCGTATAATAACAAACTGTATCCAAGGAATATTCAAGATAATATTACAATTTTATAAACTTTATTAAATTGTTAATTTGCTCTTTCAATTGTTATTTTCTTGCAATATTCTTCCATTCTATTTACAAATGAATTTTACTATAACATTGTGATGATTTTAAACAAATATGTAGTGGGCTTAAATTTCATACATTTTTTCGACATCGCTGCGATATCGCTTCGTTATCATTTTGACATCGCAACTTGTGTTCGTAATAAGGTGTACAAGCGAATCCCAGCGGGTGATAAGCCAGGTTATGCGTAATTCGTTTTTTGTATCACCGCCGTCGCTTTTACAATTTCATAAGATGCTTCCGCCAAGTATTGATTTGCATTCTATAACATCAACATTTGTCGCAAAATATGGAGAACTGATCGCCAACCTTCGCTAGTCGGAGAGGCACCTCAAGAAGAAGAAGAGGAAGAAGAACATCAACTACCTGAGTTTCTGAGGCCCTTTTTTAACCTACTTCAAAAAGGAGGTTCTTAATTTGACTGGTATTTTTTTCAACTAATACGAGATACTGTCAATTTTATTTCTATTAATGACTAGCCGTAGCCTGCGACTCCGTCCGCGCGTAATTAAAAAAAACATAACTATTAGCCTTTGTGGTCTTCCAGACTATGTTCTACATATATGCTAAATTTCAGCGAGATCTATTTAGGGTTTTCCCGTCAATTAGTCGATTTTATATCACCTTTTAAACCTTCCTTAGACCTTCACAAACATTTCGAGACCAATAATAAATCTAACTATGAATAATAACTAAACTACAAAAAATTATTCGTAGATAACAGTTAAGTTAGCAATAAGTTTATATCGTAAGAAATACTTAAGTGATTTCTAAGACACTCATAGTTTCGATTTATCACACTAAAGGACTCTACTACTCCCAACACTAAGGGTCTCCTCTTAACAACTTAGTCAGTAGTAAACGTAAAGTGTAACCACATTTACTTGAACATCTTAATAATGTTTTTCTTAAGGAATGTGCTACGTTCACTTCTCATATCTATGCTTCAATGGATACATTTTTTGCGAAGATAATTTTCTCCATCGTGGGAGATTTTGTATCTTACGTTCTTGCTAATTGATTTATCAATTCACTGTATAAGTGTGGGGCCAGTAAATATTATGTATTTAACTCCTCTAATAATTGTTACAACTGCATCTTTGTTTTGTTAAACATTCCGAAAGATACGCTTTATTTTAGTCGCTTTTTAGGGTTCTATATATCGAAATATAATTAAACCTTTATAGGATCAATTTCTTGTGCGTCCTGTCTATCGGTATGTTAAGACTTTTTAGTATCGAATTCTTCTTCTTCTTAAGCAATTGATATTTATGATGAATTCATATTTTTTTTAAAAAAGCATAAATTTAAATTTTAGACAAAAGCAGGTGTTGGTATACATTTTTGTGTACAATAATTAAACGTTCACAGTTTACGTAGAGATACTTTATTCTGTGTATGCCCGCGTATTTAATGGCCCCACCTAATTGACGCAACCTCATTATCCTGTCAAAAGGAGTGCAGGACTCGATTTACTGAGTCAACACCCTGCCTTTTATTTAATTATTACTTTTAAATATCTTTTATGTGTTACTAATTACGAAAAATGTGAATTCAATTGAACATTAAATAGGTAAAGACAACAATTTTAAGTACAATTTGGATAACACAGATTTTTTTTGTAATCATCAACAAAGTTTGTGTTTATTTTGTAAAGTACACCAATAAATCACATACAAATTTCGACATATTTTATCGATGACGTTACGGAAATGTATGTCGCAAAATTTTCGTGCTAGTCCCTCAGATGTGCAAATTAACACTATAAGCTACATATCATTAGGATATTTAATGATACGTAAATACATGTCTCGTTATCCATACAAAAGTTTGTTAGTGAAATTAAGAAGGCGAGCAATGGATAGTGAATGATTATATGCTATCATCGTTTCTCATTTGTCATT
Organism: Papilio xuthus; assembly: GCF_000836235.2. Lineage (NCBI taxonomy): Eukaryota > Metazoa > Arthropoda > Insecta > Lepidoptera > Papilionidae > Papilio > Papilio xuthus. Next base: position 6,856,158 of record NW_013531716.1, read on the forward strand.
CATGGAAATTGATGAGCTATTGGTGCAAGATAAGATATCTAGTCTGTTTTAAAGCTGGTAAACAGTGTTTTTCACATTTGTAGGATCAAGATTCTTATAACATTTCAATTGTGGACGTAAGCGTCAAACAATGCCGGATTTTGTTAAATAAAAAAAGCTTTAGTTGTTCTTTCTAAGTTTGTAATAGTTGTGTAAGAAAGTGTTTGAGTTTTGTCTGTTATTTTAGAAATTAAATTGTGGTCTGGAACTTCTTTTACCTATGCTTACGTAAATTATACGAAGTATATTTCTAGATGGCCTAGTCGTAATAGGATTATTATTCGTTTCACTTGACGATCGTAAGTTTCAATTGAAACGCTAATTTCTTTTAACTTGTACCACACAATATACTCGAAAATGTAATAGATTTAAACAAACATTCCTACTAATAGCATTGGAACTGTGTCTGAGTATAAAAAATATTGAACAGCTTCGAAGATATGTGATCATTTCATTAATAACAGCGTTGCTAGGCAACTGATGATAGGTTACACAATAATGATACTAGAGGTCGCTAATTGTATATCACTTTGTTCACCAGCTTATTTCTGAGTGACGATTAAGTCTATAATTATGTTAAGTAAAGTCATAATGGGCGTCGGTGGCTCAGCTGTTAAGCACTTGACTTGCAATCTGCCGGTCCTGAGTTCGAATCCCGCCATGTACCAATGGGTTTTTCGATTTCCGATTTACACATGTACATTTATCCGACTTTCTTACGGTGAAACAAAACATTGTGATGCAACCTACACATAGCTAAGAAGACATTCAAATATATATGTCAAGTCAACCCGCACTTGGCCAGCGTGGTTGACTATGGCCTAATCACCTATAAGTTAGGGTAGGCTCCAAGCCCCTCGGTGGGGACAGTTATATGTAAGTTCACAAATTAATTAAAATTATTATAGTCAATTAATTATTAGTGTTCATGTTGAAAAAATACCGTCCGTACAAAGCGGCAAAGTAAACAGAAAACGACGTCTAAATCCCGTTGTAAAGTTTTTTTAATCAATTCACCGATTGTACTTTCACGAAGACGCCCCGAAAAAGAAAGTATTCAAGAGAAAGAAACACGAATTACGATCAGCGCCCCCGGCGGCGGCGGCGGCGCGCGGAAACTGAGCGCTGCGTAATTAGCGCGAGTAGTGATGAGATCTTATCGATAAATTAGGGTTGTCGATTGTATTCATTATTAAAATTAATTTTGATTGTAATTATTATATATAATCTTTGTAGCAATATATGTTATTTGCGAGTTTCTCTTAGACAAAAAACTATTATAACTACTTATAAACTATTTAAGTAACTAAACTATTTATATTCTATTTCGAAGATCAGTCATTTAATTCCTGCTAGATTGTAATGTTGAATTTCAGTGAATATAAGAATTTCAGACAAAAACGTTCTTTACAATCTTTATAAAGCTTTACTAAATTGTAGTACAAAAACTTAAATCTTAATTTTTTGTAGGATCGAAACTTAAACTAGGAGCAACCCTAGGCCAATAGGAATAGGATGTGTCGTTGTATTAACGTCTCAGTTAATCAATGTATAGCATTACGACTTGATTAACCCGTGTAATGGATAGATTGGGTAGAATTTTTAAAGTAAATTGCTTTTTGTACTGCTAATTATCTAACTTTCTGCAGACTAACAGAAGATTAAAAAGTAACAAGAGTAATAGTGTGTGTACGCGCGTTATTTTCCATTTTAATTCCGGTTTAGGTAAGGTCAAACAGCTAAATTAAATTTGTAA
>NW_013531716.1:6863076-6883905 GCF_000836235.2 Papilio xuthus
GCGACTGGGTTTACAATGTCGACGACTCGCTTACGAATCTCTGACATTTTCTTAAGTCGCTTTGCGATGTTTTTCAGAGATTTACATTGCCTCGTGTACGAAGGGCCTTATAAAACATACATAAATTGTAATGGTGAGTTACAGACCACCCAAGTAGATTCATCGATATATCGACCAGGATGTCCGGGAACGAGCGAGAACGTGCCGGGGACGCTATGTGACTTTGACATCGCTCCACTTTGCGTTAGTGACCAAGTTGAATACGTCAGATGAACTTTTAGCTTAAATTTTTCTTGGATCAACAAAGTAATGTCAATAGCTAAAAGGTAAGACAGGAGAATGTATGGATGGATTGTGTGAAAGCGTACGGGAGTGGAATCAGATATGACGGCTGATACATGTATGGAAGAGTTAAATTTTTTTGAAGACCTCAAAGAGACTTTCTGTGATGAAAATTATGGGATTTTTTTTACAAGAAAACTTTTTTTTTAAATTCCATTGTTTGTGGATGTAATTTTAAAATATAATAGAACAGTTATCTTGATAAAGAAGTTTACCTATTATAACTCTTTCTTATATAATTAAAAGGAATATTAATTAAAATGCTACATTTAACAGTGGTAGAACCCGCTTTAACATCTTCGCACGAATCAGCCCGGCTCGCCCGGTGAAATACCACGACCACACAGAAGACAGGCGTCAAGTGGAAGCAATTCCGCGTTTCGTCTGATGAGTGTGCGTCCCGGAGGCCAAAATTGGTCCTCTTTCCCTTCCCACCCTTTTTCTTATAAGGAAAGGATGGGAAGTGGAAGTGGACTTTCCGGATGAGAGGATGCATGGAAAGGGAAAATATTTTCTTTCTGAGCATCCTCTCCTCCGTCGATTAAAGTTAGGCAACGCATATGCAATTGCGTATGTCTATGGGCAACGGTCACTTCGCTATTTCAGCGATTTCAGGTGACCGCTCGCTCGTTTGCCACATTATGATATAAAAAAAATGTAAAACTTTATAAGTAAGATTTTTTTGTGTACAAGATAGATGAAATTAGATTTGATCGGGTGTTGTGGTCGCGTGGGCGTCTGACTCAGTGCCGACCTTTTCTGGTCATTTTGTCTTTTGACCGAAACCAAAAACGGTCGGTGGGCAATTAAACCGCTACAAGTGCTTTTTGTCCAAATCCGAGGGGACACGATGTCCGGCCATATTAGGTAATGACTACTGTTTGATAGGTGTTTGCCCCCTTTTAGTACATAGATAGCTTTTAATGTTCCTAGATGTTTATTATAAAGATAATTTTTATACTCGCTTTCTTTTGTTTTGAATAACGGATTACAGATTTGGATTTTGTTAATTAAATATTATAGTAATTATTTATTCTCTAGCGGTCGACTTCGTGAGCGCAGAAAAATAAAACAAAAAAGCCTATATATGCCCCGTCAGTCTCGTCAAAATCGGTCCAGCCGTTCTCGAGATTACACAGCACAAACGCGGCCTAGTGGACAGACTGATACACATTACATACAGACAGTCAAATTTTATTTATATGTATAGATTTGTTTCCATAGTGACGTATTTAAAGCCGTGCTATGGGAGTCTCGTATAAGAGTCGTGTAGAATTATAATAGTAATTTACTAAAAATTTTATCATAAAATTTTTATTCAATTTTCAAAAATTTTTCATTTTTTTTTCACTTCAGTTATTGTCCATGATTAGTATCGCATTAGGTTATTTTAAATATTTCAATTCAACCTTCACAATCGCTAGCTATGTTTTCCTAAACATCATGTTGAGACACGTGTCGTGTGACGTCACTGGCGCCTCTCCATCCCACACAAAGATCTCCATTGAAACTCATTAATGCTTCATTTATTCATATGTAGCCAATTGCGTAATATGTATTAATTTTGGAGTACTTTGAAGTTAAAATTTAAATCAGTATTCGGTGCTTTAGATAAATTTACTAATATTATAAATGTGAATGTTTACATAAATGGATGTTTGTTTGAAAGTATCTTCAGAATGGCTGCATTGAATATGCTGAAAGTTGGCAAAGATATAGAACATATTCTGGAAGGACACATAGGCTACTGAGTTGTTTTTTAACTCCGTGCGGATGGAGTCACATGCGACAGCTAGTTAATAAGTTTGTATGGAACAGAGTACGTTCGATAGCTTTGTAAACAATTATTTTTTTTCTGTAGCTCTTGTGTTCTTTAAGTTAAATTTAACCAAATGGATTTACAGTGGGTTTCCAAGACCTAAATCCCCTTTTAAAACACATTGTTTGTCAAAGATAAAGACAGCATGGACACGTTTTATACAGAGATTTTGTCAAGGGTCAAAATGTTTAATAAAAATATTTCGGCATAAGATGTGCTTACTTAACTTGTAGTTAGAATTGATTTCGCCTTTGATTCGATCTTCAATACGTATTATAGATCATTTTGCGAACTGGTGTCATCAAGAAAACTTTGTCTTCACTGAAGTTATCAGCCTACCTTTTTCCTCATCGATTGTGCAAGCCACAGTATGTGTACTAAGTTAACAAATGACAGTGTGACAATTCGGTGTCATTGAACTTGGCTATATCCTCGAATGTGACAAAAATAGATATGACATAAAAATATAAAATAAAATGCACAATGGTAACTTCCGCGCAGACGGGCCGCTTCCGTCTCGCTGATGCCGAGGACGATGACTTCTCACAAATATTAGAAATGCAAGGCCCATGCCCAATTACGATTTGACCACGTTGTTTATGCGTTTTACAGTGACCATGCAGTTGTTAAAAGGTTAAACCTTAAAGTACCATCTTCTGTACACTTGTACTAAAAACACACCTTTTTAATTTTCACCTTTATAACTATGAGCAAAGAGTTTAAAATATTCATGTAAATGTTTAACCGTCTTATCACATGAATCGATACTTTGGTTAATTAAAACATCTAAATATAATGTTACTTAGAAAAAAAATAATAAATAAAATACAGTAATCTCTTGTTAAAGAACCTTTATAACCTTCGAGAATATTCTTCCTTAACAACTGAATTCCTACAAATTATAATTTTATGGTCAACCTTGTGACCGCCGAAACTGGCGGAAATGACCAAACGTGCGCCGATAGCTTCCGAACTACGCAGCTATGTGTTGCACGTAGCAATCACTTTTTTCACAGCAGGAACACGTCAGGAACACGCTGGAATCGTCCAGCGAATGACTGACTTGCGGAAACTTTATGACAATTATTTCCGTTTTAAACGAAACAAACAAAACAAGCCTTAACATCATTATTTTATTTAATTTAAATATTTAAGAAAAATTTAGTGAAACTATCAAAAGGCAATGCATTTGAAACTCAAGTCAAATGTAATAGCAATTTTATAATTCATCTCAAAACTACTGAATTGCAATTTGAATACAATATAAAAGTCACTTCCTCGGAACAGTTGTGAACTCCCAAAAATACGTTGATCTTTCACGTCACGTAGTCGCCGCGACGTCGTCACGTATGCGGCGGCCCTAATTGCCCCGGTGCAGAGCGCATAGGTAATGCAACCAATTTCCAATAATTTATTATAGCGCCATTAAACTATTAAGACATTTCTATTTTATTAAAATCATTTTAAAATAGGTAAAATGTTCGTTTAAATTAAATAATCTTATATTTACAAATAACAATTTAAATTGAAAATTGTTTTGGCATTTAAGCAACTAAATTTTACGAAGAAATTAAATTATCTCTAAAACTCATTTTTAAAATAAATGAATACATATTTTTTGTTAAATTCCTGTAATAAATTTTTGTAAATTTTAAAGAATTTTACAAAAATATTTCCATAAATGTTTCTAAAAAGTTTTCTATTATTTTTTAAACAATTTTAAATCATAAATTCTATTTTCTTCTTAAGAAATAAAGGTAATTAAGTAGTGTTAATAAGATTTTATTTTACAAAAAGTATAATATTTATTTTAAAAAGATTTTTAAAAATTAGAACATTGAATATTTTTAAAATTTAATTTGAAATTCAATAATGAAAAAGAATATTAATAAATTATGATACACATTTTACTATGAAATTAATTTAATTTTCTTTAAATTAATTCAATTTTTACGTGTCAAAGAGTAATCAAGGCTAATCAATAGTACTGAACGTATTAAGGTAAAAATTTGTGTTCTTAATATAACATAGTGTACAATATAGGAATTATAATATTCCTGTGTAGTTTCAAAGTGCAATATAGACGCGACGACATAATCTTGATACGTGATCTATGTACAGTTGTCAGCCGGTGTCTTTGTTCTGCATTTCTAGGAGACGGTTTGCAATGATCAAGATGTGATGATATTATGATAGATAATAATTCATAGAACTTGCAACTAAATTGTTGAATCTGCTAATATTATAAACGCTAATATTCGGATGCATGTTTGTTAGAAGGTATCTTCGAAATGGCTGCATGGATCTCGCTGAAATTTGGCATAGATTTAGAGCAAAGTCTGAAAGAACACATAAGCAGTGTTTTTTTTAATTCCGCGCGTTCGGAGTCGCGGGAAACGGCTAGTAATTATATATGTTAGTTTAAATGTCGATGATTTGAACCAACATTAGGGTGTGAGTGAACTTGGTAAAGGCGATATTTGGCGGGCGATAATCCGTGACGTGACTTCCGGTAGCGGCCATTCGCACCTCGCACCGGAAACAATACCTCGCATGAAACGAATATTGATCTATATTTTTATTAAACTTATAATTCGTCTTTAGTTAGCGATTGTCTTTATTGATGCGAAGAATATTAATTATTTATTTCATTAAAAAAATAGCTGGCAACCGCAACACTGTCTGCGCGACATAAAAAATAAATAATTAGTAGTCTATGTGTTCTTCCAGACTATGTTCTATGTGCATGTGTTCAGAGATTCATGCAACAGTTCTGGAGATACCTTCAAACAAACAACCATCTATTCAAACATTCGTATTTATAATATTAGTATGGTATACTAAGATCTACAAACTAATAAATAGTTTCCCTTAAGTTAAATGACCGACTCTATTTTGTCAAAGATAATGACAAGGACGACATGTTTTATACAAAGATTTTGGTCTCAAAAGTTTTACGTTAATGGACTGAATGGTTAATCTTTTCCATAAACATAATCGTTAACAAGTGATATCAACAATAGAGATGTATCTATAAACAAAGTCTTCGATAATAAGGCTGTTAACGGGATTCGAACCCACGACTCTGTGTAGGGAGAGTATCGCCTTATTGAGATTAAGATCAACAGACCGATCAAACATTGTATTTATTGATGTTAACTACAAAAACTTTCAGTGTGGTCTTGTTATTATTTGTGAGTATCAAATACATATGTGTTTTTCATATTATTAATGTTAACTACAAAATTGGCTTAACTCTTACCTCCTTGGTATAATAATTGTGGAAAAAGTGATCATATAAGGGCAATGTTTTTTCTTATGAGATACGGAACCCTAAAAACTGTTTGTTTTTTTGCCTAAACATCCGTTTAAAAATAAATCAAAATTTTTCTTTCCAATAAACAAAAGTACGTAAAATTAAAAAATAATTAAAATTTAAAAGTCACATAGTATTTCTTACTAATAAAAATATAATTTGTAACTACAAAATTAATTAAGTTTATAATCCATTTAAATTGTAAATAACTGGCCAATAAATTTCAAATCGAATGCATTTCCGGTTCTGTGTTCTTTATTCGAAAAAGAAAAATGGCGGGCACGTGCGCTTCCTGTGTGATACCGCTAGTGAATTACGACATAGATAATATCCGACTTTGTTGTTCAAAGCGATTGTCTATGACCGTCATTATTAATCTATCATTAATTTTATGAACATAAAAAGTGCATGTTGTCTTCATCTTTAATACTAGCTGTCGCCCGCGAGTCCGTCTGCGCGGAATTAGAAACAAACTTAATAAGTAGCCAATGTGTTCTTCCAGACGTTCTACATCTATTCCAAATTTCAGCACGATCTATGCAGCCGTTTCGGTGATAACTTCAAACAGACATCCGTCCATCTAAACATTCGCATTTATATTAGTCATATCGTAAAAAAAATTCGTACACATTATGTATTTGCTAATAACTAAAAACTAATTTCTAAAATGTTTTTCTGTCGCCTTTTACACCGCGTTTATTCCAGGTAATCTCAGAAACGGTTAAACCGAATTTGACGGGACTTGCACTGGAAAGTAGGTGATGTGTGCAAGCGTATTATACGCTACTTTTTATCAATTCTGCGCTCATGAAGTCACTGGCGACTGGTAGTATAAATTTCAAAATTGTAAGTTTATTAAGCAGTTGATTTCGTCTCTTGCTGTTAAATTATATAGACTCGTCCAGAGTAAAAAGTGTCTGAATATTAGATGCAAAGAGAGAAGTTATAATCATTTTAAAATATCGGCTTCGAAAATAATTATAATTCGTTCTAATTATTAATTATTATTAACTTAATAATTTTTTCACAAACTTAAGATTTAAGAACTAAAGATTTCACCGATAATTAGGACTAATAAAAATAGCTACATAAAATATCTTTGAACTGTAGTAAAAAAAAATAGGGGAGACAAAATAAATGACGTAATAACACACTACAATTAAATTGTATTTAAGATATGGATCTCTGCAACAATGTACAAGGTTATTACGAAATTTACTTACGTAATAAATAAAAAGTTTACAGTGAGGTAAATTTCTCCGAGATTCGGCGCCAGTCGCGCCACCTGTCGCCATACTGACGCCTTTAATTTTATTTAATTATTGTTTAAACGTCAACAACAATTTACATTTAAGTTAATTTCAATTTACTACGTTAAATAATTTCTTGTCACATTTAATGAGTGCGATGTGGCACAACCTTTACAGTATACCGTTGTAAAGGGTGTCCCACACTAGACGGATATGCGGAGAGCCTAATCTAGTATCTAGTAAATCTCGCGTAGTGAATGTAAACTTTTAGCAGATTTAAAAAGAAGAAGGTTTTATAAGTTAGAGAAATGTATTAACAGACTGACTCAGTATAACTTTTCTTGTGTTTTTAAACGTATATTACTAGCTGTCGGAATTAAAAAAAAAAACTTAATAAGCCTATGTGTTCTTTCACACTATGTTCTACATCTGTACCAAACTTCATAAAGATACGTAAGGTCGTTCCGAAGATACCTTAGAACAAACATCCATCCATACATTTGCATTTATGTCGATGTCTATACCATTGGAATCATCATAAAAACAATCGAATATATAATACTAATAAAATACATTATCGTCCGTTTGTTTCATTAAATACGGATGTTTCGTCAGTGGAAACACGGCATATACATTGTATTATAACAATTAGTTGTACGTCAATGATCGTATGTATCACAGCTCATCGTCAAAACGTGATGCAAATATTTAGTTCTTGCATTACTCATGCACCAAGGTCACTCGGTGTCCTAACAATGGGGATTTAGCTTTCAAAGAATTCTATATTAATATGACTAATCTAACACCTATTCTGATAGATTATATTTTTTATTTGCTAAAATGAAAGATGCTAAATAACACTTAACTGACGATTTTATTTTACAGTTCCATGTGGTTATGTAGTCCCTTTAAATGGCTAAGGAGATTAGCAAACAAAATATTTCCTTCTCCTGCGTTGTCTACCCGCTAAACCTTCATAAAATTCATTCAAGAAAAGATTGAGAAAGAGAAGACTAGAATTGGCACAACACATAAATATTAAATTAAATTATTTTAATTTTAATTGATTAATAAATTATTTTATTTATTAATTTATTTTTTGTAATTTTACTTTTACATTTATATTTTTAAATTACACCAACAATTTTGTCATAAAATGTGTTGGTGTTTTGCACACGGTACTTTTCGTACGACGTAGTTCAAATTTAAATCTTATTCCTTTTGCATAAAGTTTACTTTTGTATACCAACGATGAATCCTTTGCTCATATCCATTTAAGGAGTCCATAAAATCAAAGTTGTTTTTGTATCTAAAAATATTGTTGTTCTTTTCTTTCGTATTATTATTCGTATAATGTCGTCTCTTTTTAATTTAGAAATTGTTAATTTATTACAATAATCCTGACACTAATATTCGCTTGTAATGATCGAGTGGGTTTGAAACATTTGTTTACGAAATGTTTAACAACACTTGACCCCTATTTTTCTTAATATAAGCAATCTTACTAATATTATAATGCGAATGTTTAGATGGATGTTTGTTTAAAGATATCTTCAGAACGGCTGGAAATATATCGATGAAATTTGGCATACATATAGAACGTAGTCTAGAAGAACACATAGGCTACTAATTATTTTTTTTATTCCGCGTGGACAGAGTCGCGGGCGGCAACTAGTAAGTAATAAATGTTAATCTTTCTTTATTCTTTCTTGTACAAAGTTCTTTATTTTCTAAGACATTTCCATCATCCTTGATTACGGTGTAAAAAGATGGTTGTATCTTAAAAAAACATAGCCGGGAGTTATTTGTTTTGAACTCACAAGAGAGAACACAATGCGATTTATTGTGCTGACACGTTGTAAAGTGTTCAGTGTTGCCGTATAAAAATACATTTTACTGATCCCAGAAAAAATACAACAGTGTTGCTATTCCAAGTTAACGATGTTACTTCCCTTTGGAAGATGGAATACTTTTCGAATGATAAATGATTTTTAAATATATTTCTTTACGTCTATATTGAGATACTAGCGGTCGACCGCGACTTCAGTGCCATGCCTGCGTGCAACAGCTAATTTCCCCTCGAAGTCCTATCAAAATCGGTCTAGCCGTTCCGGAAATAACAAGGAACAAACACGGCCTTGCGGACAAACAGACAGACAAAAATTTTTAAAATTGGTTTTTCGTTATCAGCTATGCAAATACGTCTTGTGTATGATTTTTTTTCAATATTACATACAGACACTCCAATTGTATGTGTATGTATAGATTAAGATATGGGAGTGAGTGTGCGTGTAGTGCCCTCTCCCCGCATCCTCGCAATACCCCGCTAAACCTAAAATTGTGTTCTGCGCAACGACTAGAGCCGCCAAGATATTTGAAAACTTTTCTTATTCTATCCTAGATAAAAAAATAAATATAATAATTGCAAACAAAAATGCTGCAAAAAAAACTGCATTACTAATATGTCAAAGAAATAAAAATGTCAAATAACTAGCAATTATTAAAAAAAAACTGGTATAAAACTTAAAATCGGTATAATTGATTTTAATACCGGATACTACTGCCTAATCTTAAGTCATCATCAAAATATGAAAGTAAGTGAGCGGTCGACGTATGAACATGATTATGCTATTCACACGAGGGCACTGTCACACAGAGCAGTAGATATAATAGTAGGCAACTTATAAGAACAAAAGAGCGTTATTACTTCGGCATAGTTGTACCGCAGTGTACACGACTCTGTTTCAGTTTTTATCCTCGTGTGAAAGTCACATAGGTATCATTAGTGGACTTGGTTGTTTGATCGTATGGAATATTTTCCTAGTTTGATTGATAAGCGATTATTTAACGCTCCCCGCTGTCTCATTACACCAGACATCGTATATATAATAATATACATTTAGATAGAAATTATCGAGTGCTACTCTATTACTTTTTTTATTCTTTTTTATTGATTGAATCATTTGAAAGAAGTTTTAATCATCTCAATGTCGTGTTATATTTAATTTGTTGACTCTACTTAAAGTATCTACTAGTTACAAATGGTTTCGACTTCGGGTTTCTATTAATAATCAAAGCTATCCTGTGCCTTACAATTTTATAAAACTAGCTGTCGCCCGCGACTGTTCGCGCGGAATATAAAACTACATAAAAATCTGTCAAACCGTTTCGGTAACTAACATTGTAACACGAGAATTTTATATATAATGTAAATATTATTTACCGCTACTTATATACAAATTAATAGACTATGTAATTTAAATAATACATTCTCATATCCTATGGATCTCAATTACTATGTCTTCTCTATCAGATCTCTTAATATAATAGTGTTGGCGCCTGAAATTATTATAATGAACCGTTGGTGCGCGGGCGCAGGTCGTTCATAAAGAAGTGTTAATGAATGGGTCGGCAGGCATCGGTTCTATTCTATTGGAAGTTTTTGTGGAGTGCTCGTATCACATGATTTGGGTGCTTAATGGATAGGTGTCTTTGTTACATTTAAATTTATAGTCAGGGACGATAATTTCCTACCCACATTGAAATGTTATTTGACAGTATTCTTACAATGTTTGATCTTATGAGTAAATGAATTTCCTTTTCAATTTAATTATTCTTTGGCAATAGGACACTTTATTTTAAGCTTCTTCTAGTTTGAGACGAGTTTTTATATTAATGTCGACCACAATATCCTGTATCAGACCGTGTTATAGTTAATACTGGAAGCGACAAGTCAAAGTACATTTTTTGTCTAAATTTACCATACCATTGTTTCCAAACTGTATATCTATGATGATAATTAGTTACAGTATGTATTTAAAAGTGACAAAGTTGATAAAACGCGGAAAAAGTTGTCCCTTTTCACCCCGATTAGGAAACTCCAGATTCCCAATCGTGTTAGCGATACAATGGTGAACCTTTTATCGTTTATTTTTACCTTTACATTTGAACTTAAATGCAAAATAGACATTAGTAAAGTGAAAGGACAATAGCTTCGTCCTGTACTGCAGTATTGTCAACTCGGCGACGGACAGACGTACAAAACAACGTTTAACTTAGACGCATTCATTATACTGACCATGTTCTAAGTCCGATTCTGTTTTGTATAATTTTGTTGGGAGGTTATTTTGAAAGTATACGATATGAAAGAGAATTTAATTTTTTTATTTTAAAAACTTTTGATTTGAATTCATTTTTTTTTCGTATTTATGCCTTTTTATTTACCTTACTACTATTATAAATGCGAATGTTTAGATGGGTGTGAAGTGGATGGATGGATGGGTGGTCTACACTAATTAAGTTTTTATATATCCACGCGAACGGAGTCGCGGGTAACAGCTAGTAATTTTATAAAATAAGACTACATAAGGATAAATTTAACTCTCCATAAAATTTATTAATATTTCTAGTCATAGCATAAATAGATCTGTAGCTATTTGTCCTACAAATACATCTTAATTAGGTTTAAAAAAATATATCAATTCAAACAAGTTTGTCCCATTAAATCTCTAACGTTTTTGGGAATTGTTAACCGTTCATGAATAAAGAGTTGTCGGACATGTCATAAAAAAGCATCGGACATGTGGCAGCGTGTCGGAACTGTGTTCCAAATATTTGCTTTTTCATGCAACATTGTTTAACATATACACGGTGTTTGGCATTTCCCAACCTCTGTTTCTGCGGACATTTTGATTTGGAATCCCTTGTGTAAAGTTATTTGTTGAACCACATTGTGAGACCTTTTGAGATTTTCGTGTTCTCAGATTGATTGGTTTTTAGAGATGGCAATACTCTGAATGTTTTTTATTTCTTTTATTTATTAGTATTAATCGTTATAGCTTGATAGTTAATTTAACATTGTCTTTGTGTTTCGTAATTTGATGCATTGCAAATATTGTAAGGGGCTAGATTTTATCTTCTGTCACTCTGTTTTAGTCTTGTTCCAAACTTTCTACAAACTGTAATTCAAATGAATTCAATTCTTTAAGATTTAGTAACCATAAATTGGACAAAGTTTTTGGAGCAAAAAACTGTTTTTTTAGTAAAGTCATACTTACGTAATTTTCTCTAAGTTCAGTAGATTTTTTTTTATTAGTTGTTCGTCTCACTGGACACTATCGAATTAAGGGTTAAAGATTTGAATAATAGATTGCCAAATTGGATTACAGATTCGAAAATGTATTCGTAGCTGTATTTTTATTTTTAATTAAAGATTTAAATCCGCCGGCAATTTGGCTCGTATCCGTTGATTGGAAACTGAGCGTGCAATACTTGGAATATTTCGCACTTGTCGACTGTCCGTGTTGTCGTTTTGTATCGGCAATGTGCGGCATCCGGCCCTTGTCCGACAACACACGGTGATCGTCTTATGGTTATTGCTGTACGTGGATCGCTTGCCGATGCCGTAAATTGCTGAATTTACTTTGTTTACCTTTATATTGTTGAAGTGTAAATTGGCAATGCCACTTGATTTACCTGTACCAGCTAAGTTACGTGTACTATTGCCCATAGACATCAAGTTAAAAGATTCCCTACCTTAAGTAAGCAGAGAGAACTTACAGGCCAGATTAGGTATAGGTTTCCCCATCAAATCCACTATCCCCTCCCATTATTTCTCTTTTAAAAAGGTGGAAAAAGGAATAGTAATACCTTCTCATCGTCCCTTTAAGGAGATATGGGCATGAGTTAATCTTATTTTACTATATCGACAGGTTATTGGACTGTCTTCTTCCTTCTGTCAGAGTTGACTTAATAATCGGTGGGTTTCGTCTTCATGTGACGTCACCGCTGTCACCCCCACTGGGCACGACGGGGGCGGTCCTTTTTATATGCAACCGATCTTATGAGATTTATAACCTACCGCTAGGGATGTGCTGCAAATCAGTTGAGATGGACTTTAGTTATGGTATAGGAGATTGAGCTGAATAGAGGCAAAAATGTTTAAGCCCTTATTCAAGACCTATACACAAAGTCTCGCCTACTTTTACTTAAAGAGTTCTGTAATGTAACATCAAATAAATCTACACTATAGGTGAACTTAATGAATATGAGTGTGGCAGGAAGATAACTACATAAATTAGGTCTTAATTTATTTATTTTGAACTGACCCTTTCGAATTTGCTATGTTTGACTCTCATAATTTGTTTTTGGGTGCACTTATTTTTATATTTTTCATTTCTGTTAAAAACGATTCGGTTGTTTGACATCACTAGTTATTTTTTTTTTATTATTTCTCCGATCAATTAATTGAAGACATCGGTCGCGACGAAATCATTCCTCCCTGACAGGCCCTAAGGCAATTATTTAATTTTTTTGTACAAACTTAATTTGCGCTTCCACAACGGACAGAGTGTACATTTTTTTGTTTGTGTTAAGGTCGAAAGTCTTGTGAAATTTCAGTTTATTAACTGCAATTCAACGTTGGTTTTTTGCAAAAATCGATATAGGTTTTTATTGTGGACGAAGAAGACCACACAAGTTGGCAGTTATTAGAGTTTTGCGAATCCATTGTCTTTTATTCCTGTAACGCGTATAGTTTGCTTGTTTTTATTTAATTCCTATGAAGCCATTTACCAAATGACCAGTTAAGGTCGATGGATGAAAGTCGATATGTCTTTTTAACGCTTAAATTAAGTAAAACGATCAAGGTGTAAAAATTGAAAAGATAAGACCTTACTAGATCACTTCACATCAAGTGAAATTAGGCAATGCATCGATTGCAGATGTTTATAGGTAACTTCGCTTCGCTATTTCGACGAATTTAAGTAGCAGCTCGCTTGTTTGCCACCTTGTGATTTAAAAAAGCAAAGCTGTTTGGTCGAAATAACAAATATAATTCAAAACTAAATTATATGTTCTATCATTTATACTATTATTATAAAAAGGAAAGTATTTTTGTATGTAACGTAAAAACTCAAAAACTACTGGACCGATTTTAAATATTCTTTTGTCATTAAAAAGTTACATAACCTCCGAGTAACATAGACTACATTTATCTTACTATCTTACTAATTTTATAAATGCGAAGTTTGAATGTATGGATGTTTGTTTGAAGGTATCTCCGGAAAGGCTCAACGTAAATTGATGAAATTTGGCTTACATGTATAACACAATCTGAAGAACACATAGGCTACTTTTTGGTTTATTTTTTTACTTCGCGGACAGAGTCGCGGGCGACAGATAGTTACTAAATATTTATTTCATTTTGCGTGGACGAAGTCACTTGCAAAAGCTAGTATTTTATATACATTTAACATTCAAACGGTTAGCCAATTTTAACTTTATTGTATGTTAATAAAGTTTTAATTCCTTTGTAGTTAAAATGCTTTGTTGAATTAATTGGATTCCTGAGTGATCAATCATTTGTCAGGACATCACGATAATCATGATTTGTGTGTCCGTTTGTGTGTAAAAACATTGTCAATGGCTTAACGAATAATAAGCAAAGATAGAGTTTGAATGTATTTCCAAACCAATACGACTTAGGGACCTTCAAGAAGCGAGCATACCATATCCTTAAAGGCCGGCAACGCATCTACAGTTCCTCTGGTGTTGCAGATGCCCATGGGTATCGTTGATCACCTCGGTGTTCGCGCCGCTCGTTTGCCCCCTTCTCTTATAAAAAATAATGTTTAGTTTGTAGGACATTACGTTACTTGGAAACTCTTGTTTATTGTGTTTAGAAACCGTAATTTTTACTGTTAAGAATGTGGGCTACTATCGTTATTTTGTGATAAATGGTATTTTTCGTCAACTTTTTGGTCCGAAATCTCACAAATTTAGATTGATTAATGAAGAAAATATAATATAACCTATTAAGTTTTTTATTTAACTAAAAACGCAAGAAAATCAGTAATTTATATTATTAATAAGATTGGAAAGACTGCATTTAATATCGAAAAAAAAAATATTCCCTTACGTGATTTATTAGCGTTGTTTAGAACAAAAATATTTTTTTTTTTGGTTGTTTTTGTTTACAAATTCGCAATTGTACCGTGTAATACTACGAAACGGTTAAGAAGATTTTGACGGGACTTTTACGGGAGTTAGCTAATGTATGCACGAATATTATCGGCTTTTAAAGTCGACGAAGTCACGGGTGACTGCTAGTCTGTAATAAATACAATTACTATATTATGTATCATAAAAAATTCTCCTATGGTCTGTATGTCATAATTTAACCCTTATTATATAATGTAACGTATTTATTACGTGAAAAAAAAATGTTATATTTATTGTCCTCTTTTAATCTGTATACAATACTAAAAGGGGTTGTTTAAAACTTTTTATTTGGGCCCAATAATGTCTTAATGAGACAGAATGATGTATCCGCCAAGCGTGGTCTCGTGGTCTTTGACTATAGAGAAACGGACTAGACAGAGCCACAGTTGTACTTAATAAAGTCTCCCCCATTTCGCGGGGTTAAAAAGACAACCACACAAGTGCATATCATATTGACATTTGTGTCTATTAAAACTTATCATCATCAACTAAGAGGCTCGAAGCCTACCCTAAGTTAGAGGTGACTAGGCCATAGTCAACCACGCTGACCTAGTTCAGGTTGGGTGAATCCATATGAACTCATAATGAATTAAAAATACACACAATACAAGTAAGTTTACAACTTATTGATCGTTTTTATTTGACAGAGGGGTTGCAAGCTCTTGACAAGTCCTGTCTCTTAAAAGTCAAAGACTGTGCCGCGGCGTTTGTAGTCTTGTGAGTGAGAAAAAACATATTTTGTTGATCATAAATCAATAATTCGTTGACATCGGTTATGATTCATAAACTGTCGCTGGCGATTTAATAGAATAGCCGGCGCTTCGTTTCTCAAAACAATAAGAAATCGTTCGACCTTAACCTTCAATTGTTGGATTTTAACATCGTTGCAATACAACGTTTAGTTTTTGTTATCGACTTTGTTTTTGTGTGATGCGAATCGCTTCGAGAATTAAATACTATTTCGGGAAACACCTAACCCGGTTTAATAAGATTTGGAACACGCAATGTCTGATCTATTGCAAAATATCTTTGGGATCGTTCATTAAACATAAAACATCACAAGGAGGAAGGGAGGCTACAGTAACGTATCATCATCAGCTCACTATATGTAACCACTGAGGGGCTCGGAACTTACCCAAGTTAGGGGTGACTAGGCTATAGTCAACCACGCAGGCCCAGTGCCGGTTGGTTGACTTTACACAGATCTTTGAATTTCTTCGTAGATATGTGCACCATCACGATGTTTTCCTTCACCATAAGAATGTCGGGTGTATATATATAAATCGAAAATCGAAAAACATATTGGTACATGGCGAGATTCGAACCCGGGACCTGTAGATTATAAGTTATACTTAACCCCTGAGCCATCGACGCCCTAAATTAGAGTATCACGTGATAAATATTATTTTGATCTTTTAGACTTTGGTATTGCAACGAAGGGAGCGTTCAGATGTAATATTTGCTTCTGTTTTCACTGTTAATAAAGCTGTCTTTACACAAAACCAGTGTAAATGCAGAATACAAAGCCTTTGTAGAATCCAAATATTTGCTATTGCGGATTCACGAGAAACGAAAAATACGATCAGAAGTTTTATCCAATGTGCACTTTACATGTCTAGGTCTCTTTGGATAGGGGATAATACCGCAGTGTAGGCAGAGCGATGTATGCTACATTGTGGGGAGGTGATGGAAACGTGATTGTTTTTTGTTTACGTTACCTCTGTCCCAGCAGGACACGAGTTTGCGACACGAGTAGTAGGATGACCATGATTGGTGGGACGTGGATAGTGTTTTGTTAATTTTCTTGGTAATGTCGCGAATAAAGAGGATGTCGTGGAAACACATTTTGTTGCTTAATATTTTTTTTATTTACTTATTGTCGTTATGCTATCCTACGATGAAGTAAAACCTTTTTTTATTGATTTCTGATTGCTCTGTGTTATTTGAACATATTAAGGTTTTATTCCTAAATTTATTTGCATTAAAAATCGTAAAATTAGACATTTATTTTGATGTTAATTCATTTTTAAAAAGTGTTCAAGTTTAGTTCTCGCATCATGCATGTGGTACCGAAGATTCTCGTGGATTTCTGTCGTGTCAAAATTAAATATTTTCCTGACTATCCGGTGACTATATAAAAGTGTTGTCACGTGAGGTCGTGGGGTCGGATCGGTAGCAGAGATGTAGCGATAAGATGTGTGTCTCGGGGTCGCGGCTCCCGTGTACAGCGCAGTGTCGGCCGCGCCCCGCGCTCGGCTCTCACTGCTCGAATACCACGCCATTGCCTTTACCTTCCTATGTCACTTATCACTTACTACTCATCATAAATAGAACATTCTAATACATATATATTCATGTATTTTACAATTGTGCTTAAGTTATTTTTGGTACAAACAGAGAGGGCTTATAATGTGTTAAATTGCGAATGTTTCGATGGATGGATGTTTGTGACAAGGTATCTCCGGAACTGCTAAACATATATTGATTAAATTTGGCACAGATATAGAACTTAGCCTGGAAGAATACAAAGGCTTATTAATTACATTTTTTTTTTTTAGTAAAAATATTAGCAGAATTAAATTTTCTTTTACCATTCCAACTAAGCTCTAGGCTTGTGCTAGGATATGGTTTACGACAATAGTCGAATGGCCGGATTCAAACCCCCGATCTCGTGATCGGAAATCCGTACCCTTAACCATTAGGCCATTGTCGCTATATTTTTTTTAATTATGCGGAGACAGTCGCGGGCGCCTACTAGTTTGAAATAATTTCATAATAATGGATAAAATATGAATTGAAATCCGCTTCATTTTTGCAGACCGTACTCAAAAGTTATTAGGATATTAGGTTTACAAATATTTTATTAAAAATCCATCTCGATTTCAAAACGATAATATTAATATTTAAAACAAAAACCCAACCTTCATTGTATGGTAAATAATTTGTTACGACTGTATTGAAAAATTCTATTAAAAATCGATATTATATTAATGGAATGATATCGAATAAAAAAGCTTAAATATTCCCGTTTGTCTAGAACCGAAAAATCCGTAGCAAAAATCGCATTAAGAATTTTTAGGCACCCACTTATTCGATTATTCGTTCAGATCGAATCGATTCACGTATTAATTCGAATAAAGATTATCGACCATCAATCATAAACTTCATGCTTGACGACAGTATCACAGAAAGGAATCAATACTTCTTATGCCCTCGACTAAAATGAACTATTGTTTATTGTATCGATACAAAAATCGGTGAATCAGTTGAAGAATCGATTCGCAAAAAGGGAATTTTGTGCGGGTCCAGAATCGATTTATACGTTTCGGAGTAAATAAACAGTTTTCTACTTGTTGGTAAATTGATGGGTTCCTTTGTACGCGGCAAAGTCTGATTGCTTTCTTACTTCCAGTTTGGACGTTTACATTTTTCGTATCGTTGTTTAATGTAGGAAGAAAGTTGTGTTTATGTGCTAAATGAAACAATACTTTTTACGGTCACAGAAAGATCCTGTATCACGTACATACTTTGCTTTTTTAATCATTCTAAAATGTTTTGCTATCTATAGTAATATTATAAGGAAGAAAGATTGTGCGTTTGCGTTAAGTAGGCTCCAAAACTTAATCAATTTAAAAAAAATCTTTTACGGTTGGGAAACTAAATTATCGCCCCGTGAAATAGGGTGTTCTTATTACTAGTTTTTTTTTTTAATTTCTCTTTGACGAAGTCACAGGCAACTTCTATGTGATATAAAATACCAATGCCCGAATACTGAAACGTCACTCAAATATGTAACGGCGTCTTAAAAGATAAGACCACGCTTAAACTCCAATATGGAATTCTCAAACGTCAGTTAAAGGCGCATCTCAATTTTGAGGCTACTCAAGTAAGACGATGCTTAAAGGCCACTCAAACCAAATTTCGTATTCTCAATCGTCACTCAGTGTCATTTTTCTGTCAAATGAACTGTCATGTCGACTTAAGTTTGCCAAAAATTTAAGAGCGGTCGTGAGGCATCTCAAATCTCTCTCAAATCTCAAAAACCTTACGAGAAACCATGTCTGTATCGTCGTTATCATCGCTTTCGGACCATGAAAGGCCTAGTGTGTGTCGGCGAAAGCCAAAAAATCCTCGATGCTTTTGAAAAGTATACGGATGCGGAATTTCGCGCAAGGTTTCGCTTGTCTAAAGAAACAGTACTGTATTTGGACACCGTCTTTGAACCACCACCACCATCGTAAAACCAGAAACACAGTTGAACGGCTTTTTGGCGTTCTAAAACAAAGGTGCATTCAAGTGGGGATGGGTTTAAACAAAAATGTTCCCGCTGGCGTCATATCATGTGCAGTATTGCACTTTTACAGGACGATTCACTGTTAGAGGAGGACATTATGAACATGGAAGAGTTTACAGATCCACCTGTAGACAATGAGTATAATGAAAATTTCATTGTTAGAATAACCTTAATAATACACATTTCTCTTTTTCAACTTGCTTTTATTTTTAAAAACATACAATCTTTATTATTAACAGTGGCAGGTTTATCTTAATTTAAGTATTTGCATTTCTAACTTATGTTTATTTATCATATGTTTATATTCTAAATCAGCATTTCTTAGCTTGGCTCTAAAATAGGCTTGCTAGAGGTCATCCCCATGCCTTTTTTGAATTGCTTTTTTTTGCTTTTACCTTTCCTGGAAAAGTTTTAGCAATAAATATATTTATCAATGTAATAAAAACTTATTGAATATTTATGTTCAAAATATCTTGTAAGCAATATAAAATTCTCTCTTAACCCTTAAATGCATATTTTTATATTAAATTACCATAAATTGAGAGAGGTGGAAAATTTAACATAGATTATGGGAAAAATGAAGAAATAAAACTTTTTCTTTTCTAAAAAGTATATTTTATAAAAAACTTACCGATGTGAATCTACATCAGTATGCATAAGGGTTACTATTAAAAATTTTAACTGAGTACTATTCTGCTGAACGATGGTCTTCTAGTTAGGCTTATTGCAGTGTATGAAAATCTCTGAAACAATTATTTTACCGGCATTGCACTCCTTACAGGATTGTGCCCAAACTTTAAATGCCAGTATGAGCGAACACTAGGAAAATGCTCCACTGACATAAATAAAAGAATTCCAAAGATTTTTTAACTCCCAACAGTAATACTAAAATATATTAAAGGGTTTTTTTTGCACTGCATATAAGTTAGTTTCATCAGCAATTTTTTTAAGAAACTGGTGTAAAGTAATGCAAAAAACATTTATATGGTGTATCAAGTTCAGTTATAGCAGAGTCTCTTGTACTTGGTTGGCGAATTATTTTTGATTCATCATACAATATCATACAAACTGTCTTTTTTCGAAACAAGTTTCCTTTACTCATACTACAAAATGTTCATGACCTTCTTGCATGGATAATGAAGAAATAATTTTACTCAATGAGTCAGGAAAATCTTGAACCAGTGGTGGATCGCTATAGGTAGGATCTTCATGATCCTCTGCATCCTCGCCTTCTTTCTTTTGTATTATCTCTCTTGCATAAGCTAAAAAGGGTTCGTCATCTTCACTTTCATCTTCCAAACCATCTTCAGAAACATTTCCGTCTTCTAAAACCGCCAAAAGTTGTTTGATGTCTCAATTCTATGTGCCAATTTTCCGAAAATTCTGAAAGAATAATAATAACAATTCATGTAAATAAATTACGTATCTATAACCAAAAAGTCAAAAACAAAAATATATCCACATCAAAAGTATTTCTTACCGATTTTGCATACTGACGTATTTCTACATCACAAGTATAAAGTTAATATTTACAAAAACTGTTATTGAATTCACCAAAAAACCCATATACTGTGTTCTGCTTACCTGTATTTTCTCGTAAATCACAATATCAAAATAAATAATAATGTCCGGTGCATTCCATTCTACAAAAATACGGCCAAAATTATTTATTTTTGGTAAAAAAAAAATTAAAACAGATATGATATTCTTTTATTATAATCTTCTTTGCTTTAAATAAAAAAAATACGAAATACTCATAGCATGCAGTATTTTTTGAATATTCTTTGATATTTGGGAATAAACTCAT